>NC_071532.1:76649032-76967961 GCF_026979565.1 Vidua chalybeata | reverse complement strand
TACCTGTGCCAGTGTCCTCATCCCACTAAAAAGTTTGCACTTTTGCCTGAAGCTCTGCAAGTGAAAAACTAAATCTAATGCTTTCCCATTTATTAAGAGGGGCTGATGAAAAGCTCATTAATACTTGGGCAAAAAGGCTCTCTACAACTGCATCACACAGTCATAAAGCCAATGCATGATGGCCAGCGAATGTTTCCATGTAGCAATTGGCTTTACACGGCTTCCGACTTGGTGAATAGTGAGAGGAAATAAAGAATAAATACTTGTTTTCCCTGATTTATTTCTACACTGCGTGAGGCAAGAGAAAAGAATGTTTAGGCACTGAGCTGATTTCAGGCCTCGTCCTCTGTGGATGACTTTGCCTGCAATATTATAGGGCTTTTAATCTCACATACCTCATGGATCCTCTTATCATCACCATCATAATGAAACCAGACATTGCTTACTTCCCGCTCCCCCAGCCTGACTCTGGCCAGGCACACAGAGAGCTCACTGAAGAAGGCCACCCATCATTTCACCTGCTTGGCTTCACCCCACACCAACTGGGGTCACCTTAAGCTGTTCCCACCAATGGGCAGGTCAAGCAGCAGTATAACCCAAACCATAAGGATCAGAAGACATTCAGCATACCTTATTCACAGGAAAGGCACAAAACAATCCCCAGGTGTTTCTGTAATTCCTGTTGCTCTCAGCACAATTAGATTTTATTGAACTGTAACCCTAGATAAGTGCATTGAATCTTACAGCTGAAGTCAATTACACTGCGTTAAATAGTCTTCCTGATTTTCAAGATGAAGATCACTTCTGTATAAAACTGAATTAGCTCAATAACTCATTATTGGTAGCTTGGGCGAGGGGTTGAAACCGCAATGGACAACTGAGCAGTTGCTGTGTTTTCAGGCACTAGTCCTTTAGACTAGTCTAAAGGACTGCAAGCAGACTGACTTTCCAGTTTCACCAGTTGAGAAAAGGGACAAGCACTGAAGGCAGAGAGAGGACACCTAGTGTTGACAGCACTGCATCTAAAACCATCTGTGTTTTCTCATGGCAAGGGACTCTGAGCTGACCAGCCTTGGAAGGAACAAGACATTGGTTTTCATGTTCTGAGAAGTCCTCACACTTAAAAGTTTAACTACCAACCCAAAGGAGGTAAAAGGGCACATCAAAAGGCGTGTGACTTGTCATTTCTGATTCCTTACTCAGAATTAGCATCAGCACCAAGTGAGAGTATATAAAAACCCCTGAAATTAATATTTTTGCTTCTCAGTGTCTGAGTGGAGGAGCAGAGGGGCTGAAGGCCAGTGGTGGTGATGAGCTATGTGGGCATCCTTAGCAGCCACACTGTGCCAGTGCACACCTTGGCAGGAGTCCATGAGTGTGACATTCCACTGGCTCGCACCACCTTCCTCAGCTGCTAGGCTCACTTTTGGTACCCCTCCAACCAGCCTCAGGCACTCTTCGGTTTCTTTCTTACAAACAACCATATTTACATGTTAGGAGATCTCCACGTAAGTTGGGAGAGGGCAGAAGAGGTGTTTCTGATCCCCTTGGGTTGTGCCGGGCGTGCTTATTGAGCAGACAGGAGTGATTCAAAGCCATAAGCAGACAGACTGAGAGGAGCAAGGTGAGAGACAGGGAATATTCCAAATGCCTGCTGCTGCACTGGGGCAGCCAAACTCCACAAAAAAATTAGGACTGAAAGACTTGGAAATAAAAAAATCAACCCTTTTGAGATCTGGAAATAATTTCCTTAACTCTTTAACACAGAAATGCAAGCAGCATGGGTGACTGTCCTGTGAGGAAGCAGACCCCTTTTGCTCTGGTCTCCAGGGTGGCTTTTCCCATCACAACATCCACATCTTTCAGCAATATCAGTAGGCTCTGTCCTCACAATGAACGTAAGGAAGATGATCACTGCACAAATGAGGAAGTCAGTCATGGGGCAGATGAAGGAGGTTGTCTGAGAACACACAGGAAACCTGTGACTGAGGCAGGGAACTGAACCCAGACCATGAGTTCCAGTTGGGTGCCCAGTCCAAGCTGGGTGGCTGACAGATCACCTCTTCTTCTGGGGCTTTGAAATTTAAGTTTGGTGGGTTCTACAATGAACTTATTTTTTTTTTTAATTTTGTCTAGTCACTACGTTTCATTACACTCACACTTCTGCTTTGTGAAGGCTTTTGATCCTGCTTCTGTTCTGTTTTGGCTTAAAAAACCAACACAACTGAACATCAGACAGAATTTACCCTTCACAGTTTGGTCTCCTCCCCTACCAACACGATCCTCCCCCTAGTGCTCAGTGCTAGGCATCCTCTCCCTAGCACTCAGTGTTGTGTCCTTTGTGCACCTTGTGCTCATGATTGTGGCTTCATCAAAACCCACCAGTGATATTCAGAAGGAGATTCTTCTTTGTAGCTTCACAGAGTTACAGCAACTGCTTATGTGAACAGCAGTGCTGTGAGGCAGCAGAGCAGATCTGGTGGGAACACCAGAGAAAAGGAATGCACAAAAAAGGTAAGTTCCAAAGTGAATGTTCTGACACTGCTATGCATCATGTCGACATGAACAATCATCTGAAGAACAGCTACCAGTAAGCCACAGCATCAGACTGCCTAGGATGTTTTACTGGCTTGGCTAATGAATCACTGGGAAAATATGAGCCATGTGCTCACTGCCAGGGTAGTCGTCACGGTGGGTGAAAACAATGACTCTTTCACTATCATCATGACTTATGCCTTAATTGATATTTTAACATTTTTAAAGATCTTTCTGCATAAAGCACATAATATGCACTTCTAAGACAAAATCCTTTGGCATTATACTATTTGCAAGGAGGTGTAACGAGTCAAACCACTATTTCATGAAATAATTCACACTGGCTGAATCCCTCACAGACTGTCTCAAGATCTTGAAAAGGAAAAAATAACTAATTTCCACATGTGTAATAACTCACACGGTGAGAAAGAAAAAGACTTCACATTTTTGTGAGAAAATGTTGCAAAAACCACAAACTTTTGAAAGTGCTCAATATGCTATTTTCAGCTTATCTGGATGCAGCCCAAACTATCCACAGCTAACCAAGGTGCATCAGAAGACTGTAATCATTCCACTCCCACCACAGGTTTTTGTGTCCACTGTGCATCCAAGGCTGTCAAGCCCTACAAAATAACATAGGACTTTTATGCTTAAAGCAGACAAGCAGCTGCAAAAATAACTCTGTAAAAAATATTGAATACTTGGTCCCACTCAGCAGCTGGAAAAACAATTACTGACTGAAAAATTCAGTATTTGATATTACTTAATAGTTGGGGAAAAACTATTTGTGAATAATAATTAACGTTTATTTAACTATTTAAAAGCATGCATCTACTGTTTGAGGCTTCACAGAGAGCAAATATGTGGCCTTCTGGCACCATTAAACAGACTAATACAGTTAAACTGGCAAGACATGAGGCAGAAAACCACACTGGAATAGTCAATCCTTCAAGGAACTGGTGTCACTGAGATTGCCTCAGCACGCAGACTGCAACACCAGGTTTGAACCAAATCAGTAGCAACTACCCTGGGGTAAATTAAATGAATGCATAGCTCTAGCTCCTGGTGCCAGAGCAATGCAAACATCATGACATAAACTGGATGGAAAATCCATTACTAATAGTCATGGAGAAACTCTTCCCTTTGAAACAGCCTCTGGGGTTTATGGGCACCTCTACAGTGGCATCATCCCAAGTGACAGCCCAAGTGACAGTGGGGCTTCCTGCAAGCAAGTGCAGCAGAGCCTGTGAGAAAGCACCAGAAATGCTCATTGCCCTCCCAGGAGCCAGGATCCTGCTTCCCATGCTGAAAGTGAGGCCAACAGGACTAAGGCAGCAATCATCCATCTGTACTCTGCACTGGTGAAGCCATACCTCAGATCCTGTGTTCAGGTTTGGGCATCTCACCACAAGAAGGACATTGAGGTGCTGGAGCGTGTCCAGAGAAGGGCAATGAAACTGGTGAGAGGTCTGGAGCACAAGTCTGATGAGGAGCAGCTGATGGAGCTGGGTTTGTTTAGCCTGGAGAAAAGAAGGCTCAGGGAGGACCTTACTGCTTTCCACAACTGCCTGAAAGGAGGCTGTAGCCAGGTGGAGGTTGGTCTCTTCTCTCAGGAGACAAGATCAGAGGAAGTGACCTCAAGTTGCTCCAGGAGAGATTTACATTGGACATTAGGAAAAATTTCTTCTCAGAAAGCAATTGTCAAGCATTGAACAGGCTGTCCAGGGAAGTGGTTGGGTCCCCATACCTCCAGGAGTGGGGACCCAACCCACTTTTAAAAGCCATGTAGATGTGGCACTTAGGGATATGTCTTAGTGGTAGACTTGCAGTGCTGGGTTAGCAGTTGGACTTGATGATCTTGAAGGTACTTTTCAACTTAAACAACTCTGCTTGTATGCTTCCTAATTATTTTACAGTTCCATGAAACCAGTGGTGGCTTAGGTTAGGATTTAAGTTCCAGAAGCAGATGAACCATTAATAGGCTGCTGAAAACAAACATTAGGCCTTGTTTTAAATTTCTAATTGGGAAACTGTTTGACTTCGGACTTTTCAAAGCCCTAATTTCCTTCAAACAATTCCCCCACTTGTTCTCTGCACATTTGCCACAGCTGAAATGTCCCATCACTGACAGTAACCACTCCTTTTTTCATCTCATTCAACTTCACCCATGCAGAACCGGGCTGAGCACCGCACAGGTCCAGCAAGCACAGAACAAGAACAAAACAGCAGTTACTGTATCTGGCAGACAACTGCAGGCAGAGCCGAGCCAAAGATTCCTGTCCAGCACAACCTCAGCTGGAGAGTGACCCAGGTGTGTCAGTTGACTGTACAGAGTAAAGACTCACAGAAATGAAACCTATGCCAAAAAAATGACTCAACCTCAGTGTTTGAAGGACTTGGTGACAGGATTAACATTTTAAAAAAATATGTATTTTATACGTAGTATATGTACAGCAAATGTCACCTGTGGGGAACATTCTGCAAGGGGCTGAGGAATGTGAGCAGCCTATATAATAAATATGCTTAACTAAGTGATTTGAACTCTAAGTCATCAACTGTCCCACCACTGCTCTCTCAAGCAACCATGTTACCAGAGACCATTTCAAAGGAAATGCACTTATGTCACAAATACGTCTCATATCATACTTCTCATAACCTGCAGCACCAGGAAAATTAAGGCAATATAAAAAGAAATAAAACTTACAAAATTTTAGGTCACAAACATGCCTGAATAGATTATGCTTTCAAAATGAACAGCATAAATAGCATAATAAGGTTTTTTTGGTGTACGTCTCGAAGTTTTCTAGGATGATGTTATTTATTCTAAATGCAAACACATTCTCAATGCCATATACAATGCAACTGGCTTGTGACCTGAAATAGGGCCCTTTTCATTGAGACTCACTCATCACTAGGATGATCTCAAAAATCATTGTGGGTCCCTTTCAACTCAGGATATTCTATGATTATCCTTTCTGTGATAAGAAAAAAGATGCAGCTGACCAAATTCACCTCCATTCACAGACTGCTGAGGCTCCCTAGCAATACCCCCTGCATGGCCAAAGGGACAAAGCATTGCTCTTTTTGGATCAGACAGGGCATCTATTCATGGATCATTTCAAGCTGAGTTAGGAAGATCACTGTTTATGACAACCTCCACAAAGCATTCTCTCTCTCAGGGCTATACCAGCACAGCTAAAATGCTGAAGTACAGGCTGGAATGAAGGCTCAAAAAACATGTATGTCACAGAGTTAATGACAAAATAGATCACTATGTACTTGGCCAAATTTCTTTCTAGGCTTCTATGTAGCTGCCTGTTCTCAGAGTTGTTTAGGTACTATGCTGGGGAGTTCTAGAGCAAGAGAGCAAAAAGCCTTGAAAGGGCTTTAGCTTTACGCTGTGCACAGATATTGAGGTGCTCAAGTTCCCACATGCATTATTAGTGTCTTACTAGATGTTAGAATAAAACTGTGAAATTACAAGAAACAACCAAAACATCTCAAAACCACCCCAAAACTGAAGAAACCATTTGATGATGCTTTTGTAAAAACACTTACTTACAACACAGTCCTGGAAGTGATTTCCAAGCAAGCCAACTGCTGTTCTAGACAGTTTACTGGATGGTGTGGCTCAGCTCTTTCATACAGGCAGCACTTACAGTTGTATCTAGAAAAGGAAATATAAGCAAAATTCTTTATGAGCAAATACACAAATAAAGTCATCTTTCTCTTTAAAACTATGACCAGGTTAAAACTAGCTTTAACAGGTCTCAGTAGTTCTTGTGCCAAGCTTCACGTGTGTTGCCTGCTCACAAGCCTCAAGGTGCAGCCAAAGCCACCCTATGGTGTATAAGCCAAGAGCGACTGTGCCTAAGAACAAAACCCTGCACTGAGTGCATCAAAGTGGCAAACAAACGCGCCCAGCTGTTTTTCTCATCTAGTTCTACTTAAAACACTCGCAGGAAATGCAAGATGAATTAGTATAAAAAAAATGTAGGTGATTTCAGTAAGGCCAGGAATTCCAGGCACCAGCTTCTATTTTCTCTCTCTTGAGTGGGTGTTCACTTGTAAATTGTAGACATGTTAGCAATTCAACAACCGAGCAAATTAACATTCAACTTAACAGTCATTGTTAGGTTGGGAGGTTATTACTGCTTGTTCTGCTAAAGTGACAGGTTAAAATACATTTGTATCTGAAAAGTTGTTTTCTACAATACATATTCCCTGTCTTTTTGCACCAAATAATTTTCTTCCATCATGTCAACTCCTATTGTATGAACCATCACTGCCAGCTCCACCACAGCAGCTGAGATAGGCAAGGAGAAACAGCAAGGGGACAGGTGAGGAGGAGAGAGCACTCAGCCCCCACCATTTCTCTTTGGGCTGCCATATTAATTTTTTTTTCCAGGCATTTTACGTGGTTGATTTAAGACTTCTCAGCATTTGTAGGATGTTCTGCTTTTAAAGCAAACAAGCAAAAGCAAATCCCAAGAGCAAAGAGAGGGCTCTACTTCACCAAGTCATGAGCCTGAGAAAGCTGCTTGCTATCAGGAAGTGCTTGGGGCACAGAATGGAAAGTTGTGATTTCCCAGCCTTGCAGGTGATTATTATTAATGGAAAAAACAAGTTTTCAAGGTTGAGTTGACATACCACCACATGTAGAATTTTTGCAGACTCAGATCCATTTTGTACTAGTAAACGAGCTTGCATCCTTCCCTCTGTGCTTTTTTTTTTTTTCTTTTTTTTTTTTTTTTTTAGGGTAGCTCACAAGCTGCTGACAACTCACACTATACTAGGAGCTGTTCACACTGCACAAAGTGTTTACCACTCACAAGTGATGCTAAAAATTAATTTACAGTACTGCTACAGCAAGCTTTGACAAATTGTCATGTGTTGACACAGTCATAAGTTGTTGGTTAAAAAAAGTAACACTTCCCTCTTCTGCCACTTCATGTTTGAGACCAGGGATGGGCACATTATGCAAAGTTTGAGGGTGTGTAAGCTTCACAAATGTTTGGGCTTCACAAAACAAGCTTGGTTGTGAAAGTTTTTTCTCTTACAGTTAGGCATGTGTTTATTGCCAAAAAGACTCTAGTAAGAAAAAAAAAAATCCTTTCCCATCTCCCAAGATCTGTGTGTTGTGCAAAACTAGAAGAAAAGGCTGTAAAATAAATAACCTTGCAGGATACTTGTTCTAGATAAGATCACAGCAGTGACAAATAGCCTGTATCAACTCCTTAGAGCTGCAGACACCACCCTCCTGCTGTAGAAAGGGAGGAAAAAATATAGCTACAAGTAAGAGTTTTAATTGTTCTCAGCTGTCACACGATGTTATCTCAAATGAACGCATTTATTTCTCGATTCTCATACGTAGCTCTATATGGAAAAGAAAGAACTCCAGCAGTGGAATTCATCAGACAAGGTCCACATTGATTTTTATGTACTCAAGATAGTAGGTGTTAGTCAGCACTCATGCCTGCCAGAGGCAGCTCTTACATTTTAACTCCTTCTCTTCTTCATCAGGGCAGGACAAATAATCTATCTAGTTTACACTGTGGAATCGGTAATGGACACAAAGTTGTAGTCAGCTGAGGTGAGCAGTGTTTCAGTGGTGATACAAACTTGAAACACTAACCCCAAACTAGCCTAAATCCAGGGAAAGAAACAAAGCCAAGCAAAACGAGCACTCACAGCACCTGCCAAAATGGGCTTCATGAGGAACCCTTAAAAGCCTGCTTCATGTTGTGCACCAGGACATCCAGTGCTCCAGTAGCTCTCCCTAAGCTACAAAGCACAGACCACACAAGAATGCAGTGTAAATTCATTCAGGACATTAGCTAGGCAATACAAGGAATTAATTTTCTCCTTTTCCCCCCCTTAACACTTGTACAAAATAGAGACCCTTTGAGTGGTTTAAAAGTCCTGAGGAAGGGCAACATTTTACCTTTGTAGAACCTGCCCTATGCCTGCATCAGTGCAAGAATGACCCACCTAATTTCTCTACAAAATTCACAACATGTTACTTCAACCAAAAAGACCTCCTGCAAAACATTAAGGAGAGATGAAATTTCATACAGATTCCTCACTTGCTCCCACTTCACACACCCTGTACAGAATTTCTTCACCATCTGAGATGTTACTCTGATAGATGATATACTCTCAGACAGTTTTAAGGAAAGCAAAGGACATTTACATTGTTATAGTCAGGATGGACATTGCCTTGTGCTGTTGACTGAAATGAAATCATCCATGCTTAATCAGCATAGATCACTGTACATTCAGAAAAGCACTAAAGTGGCAACTCCTACCTTCCTCCTCCAAGTAACAAAAACTTGTAAATATTTTTAGTGCATCTCATTAAACACATTATTTCACTGGATTCAGTCCAAGAGTCAATAGGGTTGAAATAAATATGATTCAACTATTAAGTCAAAAACTTCAGCTGACGAGTTACCTAGGAGGTAAAAACAATTCTCCTGCATCTTGGAAGAAAATGAATAAAATCTTAAGTTTTATTGTAAGTAATCTCAACTGCCAAAACATTATTTCTCCTGTACCTTTTAATTTTGCTGTATAGAAGGGAACAAACAACTTAAATTCCCTCAGTTCTTACCTTGGGATGGAAAAAGCCCAGGATATCCAAGCCAGTAATGTAATTAAGAATACTATGAGGGAAAAGGTGGGACCTGGGTTTTTCTGAAGCATTTTTTTGTTTGGTTCTGTTTGTTTGGTTGGTTGGGGGATGCAACTTGTGAGCGCGAAGTAACAACCTCCAAGCAGAAGAGCCGTTCTTGCCAAGTCCCTTGCGTGAGTTTGAGCTTGCTCTACGCAACACAGGGCCAGCGCAGGAAGGTTCAGCTTTGGGGAAATGCAGAGCCAGGATCTCCTGTGGCCTTTCTGCATCACACCTTGCTGCTCTGCCCTCCAGTTTCATCACTGGGAGGACAGCAGTCTTGGCTGATCTTACAGCCACACTTCCTCAAAACTGCTATGTGCAGGGCATCAGAAGAAAGCCATAAAGATGACATTCATCCCAGCAAGCCATCACCGAGATTTCAAAAGCAAAATGGAAACATATGAAGGTGTCCTGCTCCTTGATGATGCATGCACACAGCTGAAGGGGTAAATTCATGTATTGAATATATATACCAAATGCACTGGTAGTCACTGCTTGTATGGGATGCAGACTGTGAAACAAACTCCCCCGGCTAGAAATTAAAAAGAATCGGAGGATTTCAGCTTTCTTATTCCATGGGAACTGCTTTTCCAGCAAGTGAGACAGGACACTAGCCCAAAGGCAAGTGACACCAGTGACTGCCTACACCATGGGCAATCTTCCTGTCTCTGTTCTACGCCTGTCTTCATTTCACTGCAAAGGTCACCATGTCACCTTTGTTACACAGAGCTCTGCCACCCATGAGCAGTGGGGAAGCAGCTTAACTGGCCAACTTGGCAGGACCTCCTATGAGCATTTGGGGGTGGGAGGAAACCTCCCAGCTCTCTACTTAGTGCTTCCAGTTCTTAAACCTTAAGATATGCTCAAATTGCCTTGAACTAAAAGGATTTCAGTATTGGAATATTGGAGGTCTTTAAAAGATGTATAGATATGGCACTTAGGGACATGGTTTTGAGCTGGACTTGGCAGTCCTGGGTTAAAGGTTGGACTCAGTGATCTTCGTAGTCAAAAGATGCTGTTTCCTTCCTGACTCTCTATCCTCAGTGCAGGAGGGAGCAAAGGGAAGCAGTATCTCTGGGAGCATGAAACAGTAGGAAAAAGCATTAGATCTTTGCCTTCACCTGGAGCACACCTTGCACTTCCAGCCCTTTCAAGCAGAGGAAACTTGGTGGTCCTGTGGAGAATGTAATGACTTGAAAGCCAGCACCCGTGTTGTGCAAAGATCCTTTAGGAGGCAGATTGGGAACTGCCTGCCCCCACCCCCGCCCCTCCATCAAGAGTATTCACACTCCTCTCCTTTGCCTTTTTTTTTAACTGTATACACTAGTGCCTTTTTCACTACTTAGCATGACATCCATTGCATGCTATGTAACAATCAATGCCAACATTATCTATATATAGCACAGAAATATGTAATTCACTGAAACAAGATTTTCTTCTTCCCCAGTTTCTCATAGGCAGTTTTGTTATATAAATCCATCTGACTTCCTGCTTGATTTGGATCTATTCAGATCAAATATTTACTAAAGCCAGAAGCATTTTGTTTTTAATAAATATATTCCCATCCTCCCAAATCAAATTTCTACTTCTAGGTGAGACAATGACATCCAACTTTTACTGTAGCGTACTCCTTCTAACCAAGTGAACTTAAAAATTCAGTTAAATGGCAGTGTACAGCTAAAGGGCTCTGAAAGTTTATGCATCACATGGCAAAAATCATTCTTTGCACAGCATCTCTATAAATATCCATAGGATTCTCTTGATATTTTTGAGCCACCTCAGGCCACAAAGGTAACTAGGTAATGAAAAAAATCATGTCAAGTTTTTATCTTTAGCAAAATGGCTTAAACTGAGCCACGTTGGCTAATACAGTTTGAAATCCTCCTCTATATATTCCACATGGCAGTATCTTGTCTGTGCAACCTAGTTAAAAGTCAGGAGAAGGAGACAGCTGAAAACCCTGTGTGACCTTTTGATCCACAATGATTTCCACAGGAGAAATCACTGCAGGAAAGGTACAAGTCAAAGTAGTTAACTAGTAGTGTACACTCCACCTTCAACATCTGCTGATAGTGATAACTCAATGGAAAGATGAACATATTCCCATTTCTTCTGAGGCAATTATTCTTTATGAGGTATTTAAGGAGCCACAACCCCATTTATATCCACTTTTTTACTTCACCCAAAACTACAAAAGCATCCCAGTTTCAGGAGTTGCTTGGCTGAAGTGAAGACATGTTCAAAGTTCTGTCTGTGGCAATGTGGACACCAGCACTGGCAATGTAAACATTGAAGAGGCACGTGGGTATATGCAAAAATTTCATTCAGCACAAACAAAATTAGGACAGAAGGATCCCAAAATAATCCAGTTCCTGTCTTCCCACTGACTTCCCTCACCATTGGAAAGACTTTGGTTTGGATTTTAGTCAAGTCTGGTTTACAGTGCTGAACTTTGTGTGTCATAAAAAAACACCAACCCTGCTGGAACGTCTTACTCATTACACAGCCCTGCAAAAATTATTAGCTACGATACAAGGCATTTCTCTTTGGGGACCAGAAAGGGTGAAGAAAGGGGATGTAGAGTGACAGCTTGTGGTTTCCAATGCAGCAGCAGCAAAAAAAAAAAAAAAAAAAAAAAAAAAGCAAGAGGAATACAGGATATAATGTGTTTACATTTGTCAAAACAAGTTTCCTGGAGACATGGAGGGTCCACGCTGCTGAGCTGTCACTTCTGCTTGAAACTGCTGCCTCATGCTATCAGGAGGTCAGTCACTGACCTACTTTCTGATAGGACTGAATTAGTTTGCAACTTCTGTACACAGCCTTTTAAATTTTTTTTAAGGATTACTTAACAAACCCAGAAAAAGCTGCCTTTTATCCAACTTGGAGCTTCAACTGGTGCTGTGCAAGGCTATTACATACCCTGGCATGGGGCCCAGTGTGCTTGGGCTGCTTATTCTTTTGGAAAAATCTGTACAGAGTATTTTAATGAGTTGACGCTGCAAATAACATCTTTCCTTTTTGAACTCCTACACTACACTAATACCAGCGATTTAACCCACTACACACAATAAGGGAGGCCAGCACTCAAATAGGCTGTGCTTTGTCTAGGCTGCTCCTGAAATAGATGCCTACCACTACAGGATTAGCTCCCCAAATAGACAGATGCATGGCACAATACACTTACAGGATTAAAACATAAAGTTATTAATAGAAAACAAAATGAGTAGGTGAAACTTATGAACTAAACACCTACCAATCCAATCATGCCCTGCACAGAGGCAGCTAATGAGTGCTCACCAGGAGATGCTGGTATGCTAGGTTCCCTTAAACTAAAAAGCATTCTTCTCAAAAAGTGAAGGGGCAGAAGTAGTAGCAAAAGATATGGCACCTGCTTCCCCTCTTTGCTTAATGGCTACCTATGTGCACATAATGTCACTACCCAAACTCTTTCATTAAAATAAATCCACGGTGAAGGGTTTCACAGATCTTTCAAACACCTGGACCACTGAAATACTGGAAGTCGGCTCTTGAAATCATCCTTAACAATGCCATCCATTGAAAGCTTCATTGCTTGGGTGGACTCCTCTTCCCAGGTCTCTTGTGGGTAGCAGCATTGCTGTTTGGAAATAGGACAACCATGCTCCAATCCGTGAAAGCAGGGCCATTCCGCGTTAAGACTCTGGACTCACATTTGGAAGACAAGACCTCTTCAGCAACTTGGTCTCATACGCTCACCTCACCCTCCATCTGCTAAGCAAAGATAAGGATCTTCTCCAAATGCTTGGCTTGCTTAGTACCAAAACATCGTGGGTGAGACTCACACTTTCCTTTGCATTTCCCCAGGGTCCAATCTAATAATAGAGGAGGTAGTTCTGACTACCGTAATACAAGACGACTATCAGTATCACAACAAATTCATGATCACTCGAGTTCCTGGACTTGATTAGGTTCATGTTGCCAAATATAACTATGCCAAACCCAGCACTTGCAACTGCAAATGCATTCTTGTCAACCTTTTTAGCTTTCATCTGTGCATATTTACAAGCCCTGAATCTGAAGTTCAAATAAATCCAGCAATTCACTGAAACCCACCCGGATTTGAAAACATTAGGGAAGTGTCAAGATGTCATTGAGCTTGTTCTGCAGAAAAGAGTGCTTTATAGTTTCAGAAAGAAATAGACAAGGGAGCTATTTAACGAGATGGTGGCATATTGAAACATGGATAGATAAGTAATTAATAGCTACCTTCTCTAAGTGAAAACTTTTCTGAGTGAAAAATCAGCTTATATGAAAAACTACAAGTCAACTGCTGCCACTTTTGGATGGATAAGAACTGTCATGCATGTTAGCATCTCCATTTCCATGAAGGATTTTACTCCTCTAAGCAATTCACAAAGACTTTCACATAGAACAGCATGTGGGAAGCAAGGAACTAACAGAAGGAGACACCAAAGAAATGTTGATATTTGCAACCAGAATTCTAATGAAGAATGTTATCAGGAATACATGAACTTCAGCTTCTCTGCCATGAGAAGCTGAAGATTTAGTCCCTTACGATCAAGAGTAACTACACAATTGTATAGGTGCTATTATTAGTGTATAAAATATTGGCCAAATAATCTCTTTCTGTTGGTAGCTCAAAACATTTAACTATTTCAAAAGTCCAATATTCAAGCAGCAGATCACCTAGTTAAGAACTCTCTCAACCCTGATATGCAGGTTCCTTTAGCAAATTTCTATACAGCTTCAAGTGGAATACATAGCACCTTAAAGTAAACAAAACAGGAGAGGGAAAAATAGTCATGCTTTAAGAAATAGGAAGTATAAAGCTATTAATTAAGCATTTAATTCCTTTTATCCCTCATGTCTGTCTTCACAGGCTCTCTTGGCAATCAACCAATTTTGGGATTCACTGCTGTCATGCCAATCGTGGCAGTACTTCAGCTAAAAAGTACTGTCAAACACAGTGAAGTTTCCCTTCAGCTTGTTCCCACACTGGTGCTGTGTACAACACACACGCTGCCTGGCGAGGAGAGCTGGGGGTGAGGCTTGATCTGCCCCAGTTCCAAGAACTGCAGACCTGCCCTAGGTGGCAATGGCACAACTGAATCACACCAATGGTTGAGACTTTGCGCTGTAGAGACCTCACACCCTCCTATACAACACATAAATAAAACACAGTGGTGCATTTTTGTCCAGCTTAGTGGTGGATTTGGCAGTGTTGGCTTAAAAGTTGGACTCAATGATCTTAAAGGTCTTTTCCAACCTAAACAATTCTATGACTCTTTTCCAATCTGCACATGCCTTGGACTGAGGCATTCTATAAACATGAAAAAATTTCCCAGCATTTCACTGTTACAGCTCAACCACTCACTTGAATCCATGGACATCATCCCCTGTACTTCACCCAGTGATGCTGCACACAGAGCACAAGGAAGGATATGGCAGAGAGATTCCCTCTTGTGAAGGAGAATATACATCTCTCTGATTCTAACACTTTGTTTTCACAGTGGTCCTGTTCTCCTCTGGGAACTGGTGTTGGCAGAGATCAAATTGTAGGTCAGGGCTTATAAGGCTTTGAAATATATAAGTACAGTTACTGACAATGAGCTGTGCATTTGTATCTTGCGACTTGGGCAAAGAAGGCACTACTGATGTCCTGACTGTAAACTGCTTTTAAAATGCACTTTTGGCTGCCTCACCTGAACTATCCCTGCTTTCTGTCCCTAGTATGCTCTGGCCTGGCAGCTGCTGCTCCCAAGCAGCTTGTGGCAGTGGCCATCTGAAGCCAGTGACTCAGGCTACTGGCTCCTGGGGCAGGGACTGTCACCTACTGTCACCCAGCATACAGTGCAGCAGGGCCCTGACCCACCCAGCTTCTGGGCATTACTGCAGCAAAAATGAGGATAACCGAAATGCCAGCAAAGGGCAGATACTCAGCCCTGCAACAAGAGCACACTTTACTGCAAACACCTTGTATCCCAGAGCTTGAAATAAAAATTTCTGTGACAAAAACTTCACAGTGTGAAACTCTGTATTAAAAAAACCCAGAAAGCTGCACTATTTGGCATCTTATGATTCCAAACCTTTCCAATTCCAGCCCTTGTGAGAAGTCCAAATAGCTCAAATACAAATCTGTAATATTGCTCTCTGAGTAACAGCTATTTTAAACCAATTTTGGCAGACACTAGGAGTCGTAAGCAGCATGCCAGCTGTATGGTTCCTTGAGTCCTTCTCCTGGATCCATCCAGCCAGCAGCCATGACAGAATACCCTCCTGCTCTGCTAAGGAAGCTCTGACACCTTCACTTTCCTTTCAGTCCAAATGTGCTGGGTTCCCACAGGAAGGAGAGCTTGCCTTTGCTGCTCCAAGGTAGAGTAATATCACCAATAAAAATCAGAATCTTCTAAGTTTCGAAAGTTCCCTTTCCATAAAACAAGCCTTAAAAAGAGAATAGACAATGATCCACACAACATTTTTTACAGGCACTCATTTGAGATGACTCACATAATTAGTTCATTTGACCACTTCACATTTCCTAAGTTATAGCAACAAGCAGTATAAAAGCTTTTACAATCATGCACAATCATGAACCATTTTTGCTTTATGTATAAAAGTGCCTAGCATCATCATTTATCAGCAAAAATTAACATCCCCACACAAACACATGGACTGTGATATTAACTTACAGATACCTGAGCATCAAACACTTGCTGATCCTGGTCACTTCCCTGCTCCTCTTTACCCTTCACAGCATCCTCCTCTGAAACCTCTGTGTTCATCAGCTTTCTGAGCACCAGCCAACCCAGAACTGTGGCTGGTACACAATTTGCCATTTAGCAGTTTCCTTTCCCTGGATCTCCAGGTTACACAAAGCTCCCATTTCAGACTCCTATTTGGGACTTCATGATGGGAGGGTAAGATTATGCTTTGTGACCCCACAGCACAAGTTGCACTGCATTAAACTAAATATAACAAAATTTAAGTAAAAATAAGGAAAGGTCTATAATAATAAATCCCACTTTTTCAATGCACACCACAGGAACACACATGCACAAAAGGGATTAGGTACTATGTCCTTCTTGGACGGTGGGAGGTGGAGAGGTCAAGCCAGAAAACCTGAGAAGTAAAAGCAGAATGATTCAACATAGTGATGGCATTGCAGAAAGAAGGAAATTTTTTTTGCACAACTGCAGCAAGGCCTGCAGGGACAGGAGGAAGCGGAGGCAGTGGGAAGGGATGATGTTCAAACAGCAGTGCTGGCAGAGTGTGAGGTCAGTCAAAGGAGGTCATGTCATTCCAGCAGAATTATCCTACTGGGCAAGAATGATCGTACTCACAGAAAGACTGCAATGTGCAGTCTTGGTCAAACTAAGTAACCCAGGGCTCCAGCTATGGAAAAACAAATCCCAGGAAGCAAGGCCATTCCCAACAAACCGGACACAAACAGACTGCAGCTGCTGAAACACATAACTGGAGTGACATAATATTAGAACACATTTTTATGCTTACTAAGACAGCAACAAACCCAAGCCTGAAGCTGTATTTTGGGCACGCTAGCTCAAACTATCTTTAGACAGGAAGAGTATGTGTGTGTACAGATGTTCCAGCAGGCACAGAGACCAGAGAGCTGGAAAAAGCACTCGCTCACTTCTGAACCTTATAAAAATTGTCCATTGCAAATAAGGGTAGGGATAAATACACCAGGCAATGTGAAAGAAAATAAAAACAAAAGAGCAGGCAAGAAGCCAGTAGTTGGTCAGGGATTGGTGAGGTATAGTGACTCCATACCTTCTCCAGCTTTACTTCTCCCAACAGATGTTTCCAGGTGTTATCCCCTCCTGCAGTCCCCTGCTATGTTTTACTCTTCCTGCCAGCTCTTTCATCCAGCTTTCTATCTCACTTTCACAGCTGCTCTCTTGGAGGCACAACTGAAGCTATAAATTCATGTCTACACGTCTGTGATAAAAGTAGTTTTTGTAAAAGATATTCTTCTTCCCTATCGATAGTGACACAAATGATACAGAATTGTTGTCAATTCAGGGGTCTCACTGCAGCTTTAATCATTGATCAAGACAGAGAGCAATACTCTGTCTCACAAGGAAACAGCAATAATGAAACTTTATATATATATATATAATCTTGGAATTACTTCTATTTGTGAAGAAGTGAAAGATACAAGAAATGGCCTTAAAGCCCCTTTTCCATGGAACAGCTATTATTTTTTAAGTAAAACTAATTATCACATTGTTTCAGAAAACACATCCACATTCCTTCTTCTTTTCCCCCTTGGATGTAAGGAAATCCTTGGGGCCACAACTGAAGCAAACAATGCTTTCAAAGGACTCTAAAGTGACTCAAGCAAGCCAACAGTACAGAGATCTGCTCACCTCATAAGCTCCAAATCTTTCTTAATCTTCAGCCTGTGGCAAAGCAGAAATGCCAAAGCTTGTGCTTTGGGCATGATACACAAGTGACCATTCCTGCAAGCAGTGCTTGTACAAGAAAACTGATTTGCATGGAGGCACATCTCCTTTGGGTTCAATTTGCCTTTATGGCAAATAAATCAGCCATGGGCAAGCATTGGGTTAATATTGGCAGGGCAAATTCCAGACATGAAGCCCTAGGAGGAAAAGCATAGCTTTGGGTGATGGAGATTGGCCACCAGCCTGCTATTGGTAGGGTAATGGAGGAACCAAATAAAGAAACACAAAATTGCACTGACAGGAGCAAAAAGAGATTGCAAAGAGACTGATTTAAAAAAACCAAGAAAGAGCTAAAGCAGGTAAGTTTGACAAACAGGGACAGTGCTTGTGGAAGAAGCTGACATGGCATTTTTATAACAAGGGCAGAGGAGTAGCAGCAGAGTTCAGCACTGGTCCTGGAGAGGACTGGTCCACCCTGGTGACTGCCTCTGCCTCCAGGAGAGGCTAGGAGCTCTCCTAAGCTCCCTGGATCTATATGTGACAAAATCTTCCCAACATGCAAGGAGATGCCCATGATTCCAGTGCTGCAGTGGTATTTGCTGCAATTTGCTGCATAGTTAGCTAAGCCACTATTGTTTTTATTGAAATTCACACATGCACACAGTACTTAAGAGAGAGAAGGGGGGGTGAAAACAGAAGCTGAATTGAAAGTTCAGCTTCTTTTAACTTAATTTATTAGTAGGTTCATCATCTTTTTTGACAGAATAATCTTTCCATGGTGAATTATTTTCACTGGAAAAAAAAGAGGAGACCAACAAATTGCTGGATAAAATTTGGGCTTTAAATAATAAAGCAATTAATGGCATTTTAGCAAGCACACATTCTTCTATCCAGAAATAAAATCCCTATTTCATCTCATCTAAATTGCTTGGTCAGCTTCAAATAAGTGCAATATAAATCTCCTTCCCATCCTGCTGCTGTTATCTGTGATAAAGGGAAGAGACAGAAGGTAATCCTATGTTCTGTATTCACTGACACATCATTTTCATGCTACACTACACTGTAATTTATTTCTAATGGGATAAACCTCTTTAGTCTTCCTGCATTGTTCAGCCACACATGCCTCCCCAACTGGTACCAAGATTGTAGGACTGGCAGGTGCAACACACAGGGACCCTGCTTGGTGGATTTAGGATGTCTGCTGCACATTTCAGCAAGGCTACAGCTGTGAAAATAAACAGAGAGACTGTATAATTAAGGTACGTTTTTATTCCTTCCCACCCACTGCCTCATGCAAGCAAGGCAGTCAAAGAGTATGACACTTTTCAGTACTTGTAATTTCCAACTAAACTTTTCATTTTTTATCTAATCAGTTTGAGATGATGCAAAAAGACATGTGGAGTTGTGAGAGATTAAAGGACATGGAAACCAGTTGAAAGTGAGAAGTCCTTACGGTCTTAGCCACAGCAGAGGTATAGTTTCATACAAAGGAAAATATCTTTGATGCTCTTTCTCCTGTCTTCAACAAGAAGAATACAAGAAGTAAGTTAACCAATGCATGAAAATCAAGCTGGGGCCATGAAGAGCTACAGTTTTGTTTGTAACGTTTTCATAGCATTTTGCAGAAGAAGATAAAACCTATGGCTCAAAGCTTATAAAAACCGTCTTCAAATTTAGAAGTTTGAACTGAATATCCAGTTATTCCTGATGCAATCTTGAAATGGATAGGTGCAAACAGAAGGCTACCTATGATATTCCTGTGGAAATTAATATAGAGAACTTCCCTATTAATTTGTACAACACTTTTCTCTGTCAAAATGTGCAAGACCTCCACAGATACTTAAGCTTCTGCCAGTTAATAAACACTATTATCAAGCATCATGACTTAAAGAGACAAGAATCTCAGTTTTACCATGCCTTTCACACCCACCTCTCCAGCTCTGCTGATAGCTACACTCACATAAAGAGGACATCTTACAAAGTGAAATATTGTCTAATTTGCTGTCGACTATCTGGTTACTTCTACGCTTAATCACCCCAGCCGTTTACAAAAGGATTAATTCCATCTGATTCAGATGCAAGGTAGAAACTTAAAGCTGCGGCAGCCAGCTCTCCAGATTCCCTTTACTGTCAATGCAAAGTGACAGTCCCTTCCAGGGCACATGTCACACCACTGCAGGAACCCATCTTCGAGGTGGTGAATGAACCCTTTGCTGCCTAGGGAAGGGACTAAGAGCTCCACTGTGGCCACCTGCACACGGACAAACTCCAGCTCAAAGGGGCCTGGCAGCAGGAGAGCTGGGTCTGGTCTCCTGGGCAAAGGAGACCTGTGTCACTCACAGCAGTGTTGCAGCTGCTTTGCCAACTCCAGCTGAACTGGGGTCCTCAGTGCACCCCAAGCCCCTGGGAAGGATGGCCACAGCAACAGCCAGTCTGCAGAGAACAGCAGGAGAAATACAACACCAGGCACCAGCAGCGGGGCTGCAGCTGCTTTATATTGCTTCTTGCTGCAGATTATGAATGTTAGCTCTGGTTTACCAACAATTCATGCTTCAAAAATAGGATAAAATATCCCAAAGGCTAATTCCTCCTGAACTCCATCCCTGCTGCCACAATCCATTTGTATTATGACTTTGTTCTGGGGACGTGTCCGCAACCACTTATGCGAGGGGCCCAGATGACTTGATCCAGCCCAGCCTGGGCAGGCAGTGCTGCTCACATCCACACTGGGTCACGGGCGAAGGAAAGTGCTCCCAATGAGGCTGGCTACTACTTTACAGGGATTCCAGCTGAGATCCTGCTAGTGAAGCTCCCTGCAGAAACCACCAAACAGCCTTGCCAGATGCTCCTGGGGCTCCACAGGGCACTGGCCAAGGAAGCCCTTGGGCAATCAGATCTGCTCCCACAGCAAGGCCCAAGCTCTGGCAACAGGCCTCTGCTGCATCCCAACCTACCTTCAGGGTTTGCTTCCAGTCTGTATTCTGATGTCTGCTGATGTTAAAATTTCAAATACAGCAGATCTTGTGTTCATTTAGGTTTTACTCATCTGAAACTCCCTCTTAAATGCAATCCAGATGAGCTCCTTGGCGTGGATAGTGGCTGTCCTTAATGTCTGCAGCCTCACTTAGCAGACTGTTTTCAAAAGGGAGCAGAATAATTTTAGATAGACAGCTTTTCGATGTGGTTGGAAAGGGGATCCTTGATCATGCTCCCAAGGTCACACCCTGCTTTCTGAGCATCTCTGGGGAGGGATGGCAGCATAACTCACGCCACCAGCTCAGGAAAGCACTGTGGGTGTCTTTACTGAGCTGCTTGTGTTGCCTACCAGTTCTCAGAGGTAAAATGCATGGCTTAGCTCCCCCCTGCAAATAGGTGACTTTGTCACCTGGCTACAGACACAAAAAGATGGTATCATGTGAAGCGTGCAGGTGTGTCTGCACCTACTGCCACAGCTCACCCTGCTGCTGCAGAGGGGGCCAGCTGCATGAAACAGGGCAGCTGAAAGCAAACCCTCAAAAGAGATGCTTGGTCCTAGATTTGTAGTGCTCAGGAGCCACAGCTATCCTACAAGCCTACAGGGGAAGAACTGAAAGGGCTAAACCTGGCTAGATACCACCTGGTCGTGCTAAATAGTAATAAATGCCTTTGAGGCATTTGCAAATGAAAAAGCAAGCTTAAATATGGGAGAAAGACATTGGGATTCTCACTGCAAACACAGCAGTAAGCTTTGGTTTGGGTGCTAGAACAGTCTTCCTAGGCACAGGGCTGGGATCTTCTCACCTCAACCTTTCAAAATTAGGCTGAATGAGAAGTAGTAAGAGCTTGGCTGAAAAAGCATGAGCAGATGATAGAATCAGTCTTTACTGCCTTCAATTTTTAATTCCCTGAAAAATCGGCTTCTTATCCAATAGGCAGGTGACACCACCACTAGGAATTTGACGGCTGTCCCTCAGCGTAGGTGTCAAAAGAGAAGCAGCAGAAGGGAGGTAGCACAACTGGCCCAGCAAGAGGGGCACAAACTGCTTCAGCCCTGACAAGGTGCTAAGATGCAGTGATAAAAGTAAGAGGAATGAATAGGGTCTGGTCATTTTTGTAAGAAAGCAGGGTATGCCTACAGGAACCAGAATTATAAAGAATTAATAACTGAAGAATCTATTTGTACTATTGATTAAAAACCAGCATGGGATGTTATTTTTGTCCCTATGTTCTACAAACTGGACTAAACAGTCCAGTGCGGAACCTAAACATTTTTTTTACTCTAGTAACAGCCATCATCTAAAACACCAGCTGAACTAAACTCACAAAATTGTATTAAGTATCATATACAAGCACTTTGTACGTACAGTACAAAGCTAAGGGCTACCCTTCATCTCTGAAGACAATCTGTAGCCACACTTACACCATGTAAATATTTATCTATAAATAAAGTTACAAGCAACTTCTTTATTCTCAATGCAGAGTGTGAAACACATGGGTTTTTTTTTCCATTTCCACAGAAACTTACTTCACCTACTAGCCCCTCAGGACAGCTTGTGAAACTAGAAAAAGTAGTGTACTGTCCACTGCTTCTAATTAAAATCTTACAGTATTGTGGTCAGAGAGCTCTGGAGAGCTGGTGAGGTCGCGTGGTTTCCTTGAGGTCAGACAGCAAAAGCACACTAGACCAGGGATGACAGATTTCTTGGCTTGTCCATGCAATGCAGCTCTCTGCAGCCTGAGCCAGAAATGCCGTCACTGGGAAGCTCTGGTTCCTCTCAGCAACCTAACTTTAAACAGTCTAGATCTTTAAAGGAGAAAAACCCATGTAAGCACACCTTCCCCGCCACCACTCCCCCAGGGGTACTAAGAGGAACTTTTCCCCCCAAAGCCTTCTTGCACCTGCAGATGTTGCTCTGGGAGCCAATGTGACTCCAAAGTCTGTGCCAATCTTTAGCCACTCTCTGCAGTTTTTCTGTATCACTGAGTGCCAGTAAGTGCTCACACTGCAGGCGATATCTGGTCTGACCATTTGCATGTTTCTCCAGCTGCTTGAGAGCCCATCTGCTCAGACAGGATTGCTGGCTCCACTCACTGCACACGACCCAATGTTTCCATTGCTTACCCTGGAGAACTTGGGGGACACACTGGTGAGGAAGTGGCAGATCTTTGCATTGGTAACACATTCACTCCCTCTGTTGCCTAGTATTTTCCCCAGGTATTTACCTCTGGAAGCATGAAATGTCTTTGCCTCTGGTGAGTTTCCAATACTCACATCCACATGTTATGATGGAAATAACATCTGAGTGGAAGACTCCTAGTTTGGTCTTCACATTTGTATTTTCAATGACTAATTTTGTTTAAGTTGGTAAACGCAGCTGTTGCCTTGCCAGTTGGTGACATTTCCTTTTGGACTTCCCCCCTGGTTGGTGTGTCTCTGCCAAGACATGTAAATTGACTCATTCCTTGTATTCCTTTGCCTTTTTATACAATGCTTCAGTAGGAATTTGCAAAAGGTCTCTTGAGATTTGTTTCCTTAAATAATTATTAGCCCTGCAATGCCAGACAGTCTTTTCTTACATGTTTTTTGAACTGCCACTTAAGCATCCCATGCTCAGGATGCCGGATCTAACTGATGCAACAGCTCATTATACTACATCCAGCTGTACTTTTTCTTATGGTGACTTGGCCATGTCACCATCCACTCAATGACAGAATGCACGCTGGTTTTACACCAGCATTATCCATGATGAACCACTCATGTAGCTCCCTACTTGCTTCAATGGCTCAGGCTTGTGAGTGACTTCACAGCCATTATAAATACATACTTGAAAACAATAGTCTCCCAAAAAAGGTAATAAACATATTCTCACCAAGAGCTCCAAACAAAGAACTGCATCAAACTGGCAGGTGATCTGCCTCAAGCCAGGGAGGAGGAGGCTCTCAAAAATCTGGATAGCAGAGGCCATCCAAGAACCAGGCCATTGCTTTATCTTCCTAATTGAAATGTCTGAGCTGAAGCTGTAAGAGAAATAAATTAGAATCTCCATTCTTCATTTTGGTTTGGGTTTTTTTCATTTTTGATGCAGTGAAAGGAACAGGTCTTCTCTTCAACTTTTGCAATAGTTTGCATCACCTTTCTGAAATACTTTATCTGAAATGCAATTTCTTTGTATTAGTTGGATTATGTTAATTTTTTTGTATTCTTGTATTTCTTGAAGAACTCAGCAACTACTCATTCAACCATTTTTCAATGGAAAATGCAACAATGATCTCTACCTCCAGCTACTCCAAATTGTGGTTTTAGATAGCTCTTCACATCTGCCTTTGTGCTATGAGACAGAATCTCTACTTTGGGATTTTCAGTTCCTTTGGCAAAGTCACAGTGCTCCTCCCACCATCATCATCCTTCTCCTGTCACTAAATAGCTTTCACTTGCTAACCTCAGACAGGCCAATTGGCTGGTAGAACCTGGCCTGTTGAGCAAAGGGAATAGCTTTTTCAGGAGCTACATCAGCTTCTTGGGCAAGGCTATCTTTCTATTTCTCTTGGGACCTCTATTCTTGTTCTGAAACTGATTTTCCTGGTGATTTTGATGGATGCATTCAAATATCCAATGTTGGTTCTGGTATTTTCATCCTTGGAAAGTCCACTGTCTGGGATTGCTCAGCTGCAAACCAGTTAGCAACATATGGCATGTTCACTTAAGTTATAAAACTAATTTACTAATTCTTCTTACTAATTCTCCTGCAATTGTTTTGTTTTGTTTTTTTTTTATCATCACAAAACATAATCACTTCTATTGCACACTAAGATGTGCTGAAGATAAAAACTGTGTTTGTCTCCAATAAACTCAGACCACAACAATTCCACCAGTTGCTGTGGGGACACTTTTACACTATGTCCAGGCATCACCAAGAGCACAGAGAACAGGCAGACCTCTGCCAGGCCCCACATTATTACTTTGGAGACAGAAGATGACATTTGGCCATTAATTCCTCTGTTCTGTCACTGGCCCTAACCCCAAGAAAGAAGTCTCCTTTTTAGTAAGCAGATGTCAGGTAAGGAATTTGGTCCAAATCTGCTGACAGCTCTTATCTCATCGCAGTAGTTGTCTGTTGGTAATACTGTGTAATTGTCATTTCATGTACTGCGTTTGAAATCTAGTTCAGAGCAATCGACCACTAATTGGTTCCCAGTCTACAAGCTATTTTTCTGCTGTGGAAGTCATAATTAATGCTACTCCCTCTGAGTTATCATCATCGTGCTTCATGAATATATTATAGCTTTGTTTTCATTCTTAAGATTGCTCTTCATCAATTCCTGGTCACAGACAGTTTCCTTACTCAAAGGATTTTACTTTATTCCTCCATTTCCTTCACCTGCATCTCTTTTGTTGTTGCAGCCTTTATTTCACTGTTCCAGAAACCTACTTTCTGTGGTTAGTTTTTTTTTTCCAAACCTTTCCCTAAAGAACTCTTCAGAGTCTTGCCTGGCTCACAGCTTTCACCAAAGCAGGTCATATAATTTCACCCAAGACAGAATCTGCTATTTACCTGGCAAGAACTTTGCTGGAACAGCTACCTTGCCATCTTCCTCTAATTTGCCTCTTTACAAGGACAGCTGAACCCCAACCACAGAGTGTTGTATCACTGCTTTTCATCACAACCACAACGTTTGACCCATTTGCTTTGGGCCATGAGACTCTAAAACCTTGCCCACAGCAAGGTCAGTTGAAGCCTTGATTTGGCCTCTGGGTTCAAGTGGTAGCCGTGCACTGGCAGCTGCTATAGGAGCACAGCAGTTTTCCTGTCACTTACATTCTACTTGATAAGGATGCTGCAAGATGAAAAGATTCCGGATACTCACATTTTACTGTAACAGCAGCCATTTCAATACCTGGCTTAAAAAAGAAACCACATCTTACATCTCAGAAATGGCTATGTTCTGTCTCCAGAGCTGATGTAAACTGTTCATACCTTTTTCTGCATGACATTTTGCATTGCCTCCCTCCCTCATGCCCAGCACACTAATAGGTTAGTAGTTATCACCGCCTGAATCTTATGCAGGTTCACATTAGGCCTCCATAAATTTGGTGAAACACAGAAATTTCACACCTACCAGAGCTGGGAGAGAAAAAAAATCATAATTCTTTTTTTTTTTTGGCTACTGAACCAGTTCATATTTTTCTACACTTACGGTGCTATTTGGTTCAGCAGATGAAGAATTAAAATAATTTTGCCAACAATTTTTACTGCCTCACATGAGAGATGTTAGCTACATGTGACACAGTAATTTTGGACCTGACAATGGGTAAACTGTAAGGGAAGAGCAGACTTTGTACTTGAATGGTCAAGCCACAGACCTGAAATAGTAACATTCAAAAGTCAGGTTAGAGGGAGAGACAAAATGGGCCAGCAGTGTTGAAAAGAACAGCTGCTCATCCTTGCAAAAAGCTCGGTTGTTCAGGGAGACACACTCTACAGAGAGGAAGGAAATTTAACCCAGGGGGCCAGTACCTGGGACCTGCTAAATCACTTTTCCACAGCAAAACTGTAGTGGGGTAACTATCGACCAAAAGAGAGATGAGGAAGCCAAATCAGGATGTTAGAGATTGCTCTGACACACTGAGGGTGTCATCTTTGGCACCAGCCAAATGGGGTGGGAGATGGGGTGAGGAGAGGGAAGAGCAAAAAACCATGGTTTGGGGTAAAAGAGAGTTTTCTGGTTAAAAAATGAGACCAAAAAAAAGCTATTTCTGAGATACTGGGAAATAAGTGGTAGTCTTTTCATCATAATGGAAGACAGAAACAGGGAAGACAAAGAAGGTATGTTCAGAGAACATAAGATACCCAGAGGTATCTTAATAATATTTGCAGATAACAAGTTCTCGAGTAGTACAAATACAGTCTGAGCAAGTGTAACCAAGATATAGCTTGCTTTAAAAAAGACAAAGAATCTGCATTTTACCTCTTCATGTTAACACACTGTAATAAACAGCTATGGAAAGCAAACCACAAGGGACCTGGGCTGTGTTAAAAACTTTCTTGTATAACCCCAAGCAACTACTTTGTGCCTCAGCTTATATACATATAAAGGCTGTATATACTACAATTAGTGTCTGTAAGGTGAGTTTAATTAAAATTTGGTGGTTGAAGTTCTGTTTTAGTGTATAACTTTGAGAAAAGTTATGCAATTTTTACCATTTATGGTTATCTGGTACATCATTTCTCCCCAAAAAATACTTTTTTTTCTTTTTTTTGAAAGTACAGAGCATAAAAAAAATGAGCTGTGTTTCTGAAACAGAAAGAGGCTGGAATCCATTTGTTCAAATCCAGACTTTAAAATGACATAAGCAACACCCCTACACAATCTGTGCCATCACATTGTGGAGTTACCTCCCACTGAGAAAGAGTGACCAGCAGGAGGATACAGGACATGGCTGGTACCTGTTTGCACTAACTCCCTACATCAAGGGTCCAGGAAAGAACTTCCAGTGTAGTTTTTTACAAGCCAAATGCAGGTGTCTGAGTATATACAGGTGTCTGAAAAATCTGTGGCTAGTAGGTCTCAGAGGAAGCAAAGAGAAATTTGAAGGAAGACTGAAATGACTATTTCAGATTCCCAAGAGGACAGCTAGCTTCTGTTGCCCTGAGTAATAACAATATTGCTTCATTTGCTTTGATTGTGAATTTCAATTTTGTGATACCTGATTTTCTTTGCTTAGTGTCCTAATGGCTAGACAACAATTCTGTGCATGACTGCTGCAATTTTGTTTCTATATCCTGATAATTGCACCTCTTCGATGGAGCGTGTTTTAATAATATTTGTAGATAAGCTGAGCTGTCGTCAAACCCATTGAGACTGGGTTTGTTCTCAGCTTTTGATTTTATTAAGTGCAGGCATGGAAAGGCAAGAACTGAAGCAACAGCTCAAACTGCAATGAGCTCCAACCCCTGTTCCCAAAAGCAAGAACTTTGAGATACGTGGGAACCCCAGGGAGGACACAGGGCCACTTTCGCCTTAGTTAAACTCCTCCACTTCTGTAAATCTGTTGTCTTCCATTTCAGCACCTGTTGAGCAGACAGAAGAAGAAATACTTGGGGGAAGAATGCCAAGGGAAGACTTCCTTGCAGAACATTTTTGTTCCGTTGCTCATTAGCAGGTAGGCGACAGCCGTACATATCAACGTGGGTGAGCACATGGGGCTTTCATGGAAGACAGAGCGCCAGCGTTAATTCCCGGGAGACTCATCTGACTTACGAGACGCCCACGTTCACACCGCAATCACAGCTGCACCAGCTGCAGTCGTCTTGGAGCCTCTGCTCTCAAGATGCAGATCTGGTTAAAGATATCCTAAATCGCAATGCTATCTCCCATTATCCCAAGTCCTCTGTCAGCAGACTCAAAATCAGGATCCTTTATAATAATGGAGAGATTTACCAACACCTTTACCGCTAATATAATCTGCCAGGAATGCACTTTTCATCATCTGTTTTAAAATATATATTAGTCTGATCACTTATTCCTTATCAACATCATAAAACAACAGCACTGAAGACCAGCTATACAGCAGCTCCTGATGTTTGCAATTTGCTTACAGGACCCAAATTTAAGAGACAGCATCACTGCATTTAGAAATGTCACATCAAGGTTTCCAGTAGCTTCAACATTTCCCATTTCATTAAATGAAAGAAGGGGTGGAGAAAGGATGAAACCATATTTCTGCTCCACTTACCTGACAAATGCAAGAAACTGCATATAGATCAACTGACACAACCTCTCTGAATCTTGCTGAAACACACAAACAAAGCAAGATCAACCCAGGCAACTAGAATTTGCTGCTGTGGTTTGGGAAAATGGTTTAAAACTCAGAAGGTTTTGGATCCCTTGGTTGAATGCTTCCAAATGAATAACTGTGCACAAGCCTACAGTGAATAGCAGATTTCAGAATTCAGTGCCTATCCATCTACACCACTTCAGTGGGAATCAACAGATTATCTTGGTATGACAATTTAGCTACGAGTCTCAGCCTGGAAGCATTTCCCTCCCCCCTACACCTAAATCACAGTCAGAAATGCTCTGAAGGAGATGAGGGAGACAACTTTGCCAAGCACAAAACGCTGACCTAAACGTGTTCCTGTTTAAGTAGGTGGAGGTTCTAAATTTGACTGAAATGGCAATGTTCAGTCTAGCCCTTTTGTGTCTTTCAAGATTTGTATAAGCTTTTAAAGCCTCTCATTTCTTTTAAAGTAGGTTTTACTATCCCTAGAAATATTTTCTGTTCTTAGCCTTTTTGCTATAAACATACTGACAAACGGCACATACAGATATTCTGCTGAATCTAGAGAAATGACAGGGTTTGTGCTTCACCAGCTACATCTGAAAAAAGCAACAGCTGCAGGTGATGCTCTGGCTCGTGCCAGCACTTGGTAGTGGCGTTCTAGTGTACAAGAGGGAGGGCTGCTTCATCAAACAATGTGCTCTGTAGGCTTTTACATAGGCTGCAGCATTTATTATTTTCATCCATACAACACTGTTAAATCAAAGGGATTTACATGGATTAGCGAAGGACAAAATTGGCCTATTTTAGCAATTGTAAAGTGACATTAAGATTATAACTCATCTCACACTCCCAAGATTAATTACTTCCCAACTCAATAGATTGAAAGGTTCTTTCCATCTAACAGAGTCATGCCAAATGAAAAAAAATAGTGTTTTTTTTCCTTTTTTATTTTCTGTTTTAGACATGATGTATTTTAAAACTGAAATAATTATTTGGTTAATTTCCTTTAAAGAATTAAAAAGGAGCACAGGCTATGATGCTTGGTTAAAAACATCAGACGGTGGCTGCTGCGAACTCATTGAACCCTGAACTGTGACATCACAGCTGGCCACAATGTAATTCTTTTTGGAAGATGGAGTTCTCTTACACACCAATGAGGTTGCTGTTCCCCCCCACCCAGCTGCTCCTGAGAGTCTCACACGTGAATAACTGCGCCTGTATGGGAACATTCAGAGAAAATGTCACAGAGGTTTTGAAATGATAACCAGAAAACACACCACGGTATTAGTTCTGCTTAACATTATAAGAGCTTGAATTTTAGTTTTTTTTAGCTTTTGCAAGGCTGAATTTCCCAGAATGATGTAACTGCTGTCTCAAAATAATCTGAAAATGTTTTTTTCTGTCCTCACACTACAGCTCTACATCTCCCCTCTGCTGAGCTATGTCTAGAATAGCTAATCTGAGATCAACTCACACATTGGTTTCTAAGGGACACAAATATAAAATAGGCTGAAGGATACCTAGGATGACGCAAAGAAATGTGTTTTGCACACACAGCGTCCCAACAACTTTGTAAGGAATCCTCAGCCACCAAAGGACACGTGGCAGCTGCCTGCCCGCACGCTGCTCCCGTGCATGGCCTCGGCAAACCCACCACGCCCAGCCCAGGCTACAGCTGCTGGAGCGTGGCTCCATTCTAGCTGCTGACAAACAAAGGAGTGACTTGCTGTTAGTCCAGTGAGGATTGCCAAAGGCAACAGGCTCTTAACACGGAGCTCGCTGGTCAGGGGCTGTTCCTGAGGCTGTGACAAAATCCAGGGCAACTCAGGCCAAGGGGGTCCCGCTCCACACTCAGCTTCATGATCCCAGGGTGGGGATCTGACAGCATCCTGAGCTGAACTCCTGGGAGTTGTACACCTAGACATGGCATTTTCCTCCAGAAGGCAGTTTATTCTGGATGCTTCGCTTGAAGCTGTTTGCACCCATCCCTCCGTCAGCAAATGCAGGGGCTGGTTTACAGCCCCTGTCCTGAGAACTGCATCTCCACAGGGCTGCATGTGTGCACTAGAGTTTAAGCACTTTGGGACTGTTCAGAGTGAAATGCATAAAATGCTAATGTATTACTAGACTCCTACAATATTTTTAAATAGCATCTCCAGTATATAGAACTATTTTACAAGCAAGTCAGTGTTCCATGACACCAAAGATTTTTATTTTATCTTTTAAAGTTTAAATATCAGTGAAAAGTGGGTGTTGATAAGATCTGCCAGCAGCACAAACAAAATGTACGAATCCAGACTAGAAATGAAACGATCTCTCCACAACAGGGAAAGTAAGGCAGCACAACAGAAAAATATTCCACAATACACAGCACCTTGAAAGTATTCAACAAGCAAGTAGAACAGAGATTTCAAAGCACATTTGGACATGTGCTTCTTCAAGCAACATGTCAAAACCACTACCTTCTCCTCCCCTTCTTCTTGACAGATGGTCTGACTGGGCCCGAAGCCACACCACCAAGCTGTGATCTTGGCAAAACCCACAAGGTAAATAAGGCTGGGCACAAAGTACAACTGGATGTGAGGCATGTGAGTGCTGAAGGATGAGATCCTGGCAATTCAGACAGCAGCTCAAGCTCATCTGAAACAATGCTCCGGCACAGTGCCAAGAATGCTCTAGAGGTAAACGCTACATAGCGAGGGCTGTACCCATCTCCAGTTGAGGAGATGTTTAAAAGGTTAAACACTTCAAGTTTCCTGGGAAAATCCCACCTATCCTCATTTTATTTCAAGCTACTACAAAAAAAAACTCCACCAAAATCTCAACATTTATTGAATTTTGTTTTCTTCTGTGCTGCTAGAGTGGTGTGAAGATGCAAGAAAGCGCTACCATGCTGTTTTGCAAGACAGGACGCGCTTCATGGGTTCCAAACCATCTCTATATGGGCTTTGTAAGATCAGCTGATTCCCTCCGAGCTAAAAAACACTGAGGAGATGCCAAGTCACATTGTTTGGGCAATTTTTTTTTGTTTGGTGTTATGTAATGGAACCATCTGCATGAGTACCAATCAATAATCAAAGCTAACCATGGCCAGATGACAAATCCCTCTGCTTCTGCAGGTTTGAATGTTAAATTACCAGTGCCATTTGAATTCTGATTCGTTTTTAACTTCTGATCAAAGCTAACATAGCTGGGAAGACAATGCTTTCCATGCACTGCCTTCCCCTCCTCACTGCTCTGAAATCATCTGTCTCAAAGCCAGAAGTCTAAATGGAGTGTAGGGTAGTGTACTACCTACGTGTAGTGGAGGTAGGGCAAGTGTAGGGCAAGTTCAAAACAGGGAGGGTTGCTGGGAGTTTACTGCCAATTCCACTCTGCAGTCCCAGCTTGCTCCCACAGCTCCATTAGCTGCCTGCAATCAAGGGCGGACAACTCAGTCCTGCTTGCTGCCCAGGTTTAATAGGTTCGGCTAGTCAATGAGCAATGGCTAGATTGCATTCCAAGACTTCACAGCATTTGTAAAGCAATTAAGTGTACACTTTTTGGGCTCCTCCAAGAGAAGGGCCTTGTTCTACTGAGAGGATAACTGGAAGGCACAATTTTCAAAACAGAATAGCACAACACAATGGGAAACTGTTAGTATATTCACCTTCTCCATGTATCATGTTGAATGTGTCATTCCTTTTCCACAAACCTCTCAAGAGCTCACTTACCTGTACACCCCTGGATTATAGATTGTTCTTGCTAGATGAAACCAAGAGCTATAAGCCACTGGGAAGCATCTCAGTGCACGTTCAGTGCTGACAAAGCAGGCTAAGGAGGCATCGAGTTAACAAAGCAGATCTTTAATCTGAAAGCCATTGCAAAGGCAGGGGTACATTTTATATGAATACTTTTTACACGTATTCCCACCAGAGAACTGCAAGGCTCCTTGCAAACAGCAGAACACTTATAGCTAGATTTACAAAGCTCAGAAGCTAAGTGACTTGAGCCCTCAGGCATTCCTCACAAAACCAGGACCATGTCCTTAGACAACGAAGCTACCTCCTAAGGCAGACCTGGGGGAAAAGCAAACACTTCTATTTGACTCACACACGCTCATTCACCCCCCACACTCTTGCACTACTGCTTTAACATAGGTGTGCAGTGCCCCTTCTGCATGATTGTGTATTTTTAAACTCTCACTTCCAAGGCAAAGATCCTTTTGTTTGTTATAGGGAGGCAACTCCTCTGGCAGTACAGAGGATCCTCAGCCTTAAATGGCTGATTCACAGCTGGGCCAAAGTTGGATCTCCCAGGGACTCTGCAGGCTGTCTTTTCCATGCTCTTCAGCTGAACCTGGGGGAGAAAGGAGTCCTACTGGCAAGGACTTGTCTAAAAGCTATGCTACTTCTACATTACACCAAATGTTGAGAGCCATGACCACTAAGCTAGTTAGTAGATAGCAGCCACACTGAGAGAGCATCCTCCTTCTCACGTATGAGACGTACAAAAGTCTGGATACTTACTGGTTTATGACATCCTTACTAGAAAGGAAAGAAAACCAAGAAAATCTCCAAACACTCAAGGTCCCTTCACAACCTATTTCTGCAAAATCAGGAATCAGATTCCATTTCTCTGCGCACATCCACTATCTAAACTGGAGATAAGTTTCAGGAGGAAGAAATCTTTACTCATTTACCAGAAGAACTTTTCACTAAACTTTCAAAAAAGACTTCTGCAACAACACAAGACTGGTCTTTTTACTTTAAATGCAAAACCTTGGTATGGAAAGGAAGCACAGCTGAAGTGTTATATAATTTTTTTCTTCTATTATTCTCCATTTCCTTTGCACATGCCAGTCAAAACTATAAAATACTTGTGGGAGAAATGCAGAAGGCAGGGTTTCACATTCCAAAAGATCTATTTCCATACTGCATACGAGCCAGTCGACCACCCAGGAAAGCCAGGCAAACACTTTGGCCCACCAGTGCTGCAGTTGCTGACACGCAGCCCTTCTCTATCAGGGCTTTGCCCCATACTTCCTATGAGAAATAAGCATCAAGCCTCACAAGCAGCCAAGCCCATGGCTGCATCACCTCTAAGTCTGCCCTGAAACAATACTGAAAAGCAGACCAGCACTTTCTCCTCTTGAGAAGTGATACCAAATACTAAAATATTTTTAATAAACTGGCCACAAAAAAGAAAATAAAAAAGGTGTAGATAACCTTAATACAGAAGCCTGTCATATTATCACCTGTGTATTTGTCAAACCCTTTGCCCTCCATCCCAACACTTTGATCCCAGTTTTATTAGAGAAATGAGAGCGAAGTTGGGTCATCTGTAGTCTTGGGAAAGGGTATGAACAGCTATTTTCTCTCCCTAAGGACCCTGGACAATGTTACTTTCTTTTCATACATCAATCACAGAAGGTTTTGGTAACTGTTTCAGAGTCACTAAAAATTAATCAGTCCCACTAAAAATTAATCAGAGGCCAAGCTGGTTGAGAAACTGCTGGCTGGAGCAACAGAAGTAGCCATGACTTGCCTTCAACAAAGCAGAAGGCATTTGGTTTTAGTTAAAGGGGAAAAGGGTAGTAAAACTCGGCCAAGTATTTATTTATTGGACCAGAGTGCCTGCAGCAAGAGAGGAGGGTGAGACAGTGTGAAGTTTTTGTAATCCCAGCTTTGGAAGAGAGGCAATTGAACTCTGGTTTCACTGTTGGAATAAGACAGCACAGAAAACCTTTGGCATGTGCTGTAGAAATGATGATTTATAGAAGCAATGGGGTGTCTGTGTGTGTGTAAAACCAAAAAAGATCTAAAAGCTCTAAAAGCCCTAAAGCTTGCTCCAGACGATACCTTTTCTTTAACCTGTTGGCCATTACTTTCTGCCAGTTCAAGACAGTCAGGAGTATGAGGAAGCAATAAGCCACTAGTGAGATTGTTGCTTTGCAGAATGATGCTTTGAGTTCAGCAGTGGGGAATGCTAACTGGGCATCACTGAAGCATACCCTTGGATCTCTCCAGAGTTAAAAAAATAAATTTAATAAAAGTTCCAAGTATTAATGGAGCTTTATGTAATCTTGACCCAAACGTCCACTCAGTGGTGTGGCTACTTGATAATACTTCAGTGTGGGCTAGTACGTGCACCTACCAGCTGTGAATCTTTTGGCTCTCAGTCATGTCCCCCCACTCAGTGTGAGGGCAACATAACAGAGGTGGGCAATGAGAGACCCCCAGCTCTGGATTCATTTCAACTCTGATGAACACAACTGATTTTCAGTTCATGGCAGAGCACAAAAAACATGGAGGTCCATCTAAGGATGCTGCAGAGACTCATTGGATATGTGGCAGAGAGCAAGAAAAAATAATGAAGAGGAAAAATGGGATAACCTTGCAGCGTTTAGCTGGGAGTGTCAGGCAACAGTTAATGTTGAGGAATCTTGCAATTCTGTTTATGTTCTTTCAGCACAAGCAGGTGTTGGGAAGCCCAGGATGGGAGGGGCATGCAGATAAAAAAAAGAAAGAGGAACCACTTTTTTCTTTCTTGTATGCGTGATCTATTCAGATGAATCTTTTTTACCGACAGGCTCTCTTCCTGGAATCAGCGCGGATGCCCAAGTGACACTCTGTGGCTCTCTGATAAACACACAGCATACTTCAAATGTCTAGGTTACGTTGCCTGTTTGTAGTGGAGGTTTTGATGGGACTTCTGGGGTTATTAAGTAATTTTTAACAGAGACATTATTAAAACCTCCCAGCTTTTTAAAATTTAGATATATTTGGTTGAAGTTTTTTGTTTTCATACTATTATAGCTGTGTGCTGTAATGCTTACCATCTGAAAAGTGAGACATAAAGGACCCAATATCCATTGACACACATCTCATTTCTTCCCCTGGACACTTTGAATACAACTGTGCACATGACTTTTACAGTGACAGATTTTGCACAGAGGAATGCTCTAACCTGTAGATTTCCCTCCAACTGCTGCTGCTCCTTGTCCAGTGCCACAGCCACCTCTCTCCCTTTTCCTGCAGCTCTTTGTTACTGAACATCGGTGTCACTGGCTGACACAATTAGTGTGGCTGACATTATGACATTATGCCACTGCTCTAGGAAACAGGCAGAGGGCAATGGGAGAAAAAAAAAAAAAAAAACAAAACAACAACACCCAACCCAAAACCTCTAGCCATCTTAGGCAAAAGAAATCAGGCTCAAAGAGATATAACCAACCTCACTCTTCCCAGTTAAAGAGAAGGTCCTTGCACTGCAATAGACATGTGACATTTCAATCAGTTCCTATGCTTGGAAAATGGGTACACTTCTGTGCCCCAACACATATCCTGGAGTGCTTTAGTTCCCAGACATTTAAGGCAAAGGTGGAATGGGGGCAGGTAGGGGAGGGAACAGGAAATAAAATGGTTAAAACCAACAAAATAAACCAACACAAAAAAAAAAAAAAAAAAACAAAAAAAAAAAAACCAAACAAAAAACAAACAAAAAAAAAAAAAACAACAAAACCCATAAAAAATGCAACCCAGCATCAGACAGGAGATAAAGCCTGACCTGTGATTCAGCAGATTCAAATGCTCAGAAGTACAACAGCCTGTGTGCACTACTAAAAGACAGCAGCAGTCCATTACACGTATGGATTTGCAGCACTTTGTCAGCACTAATGATGTTACCTCATTAAAAGAGATAAATGCCTTACTGTACTACCAAAAGCATCTGCTCCTTCCTTCTCACCTGTTCTCTATCAGGGCGATCAGCAGCACTGCAGTGAAAACAAATCAAAACACAACACTAAACTCACTTAGAGCCACTTGCTAAGGTTGCTTTGTGTTGTTTTAATGTCAACGTTTTTCTTTTTTTTTTAATGGGGTTATGCTATGCTTCCTACTAGGTACCTCTTCTCTTGACACTAAATCAGCATATCAAAGAAAACAAAGCTCTTGGAACCACCATGGCCCATCAGCTTTCAAAGGGCTTCTCAGAAAATAAACTAATGTCTACTTCGAATAATTCATTCACTGTTGAGTAAAATGATGCAACTTCAACCATACCAAGTGAATTAGGCAAGGGGGTGACAATGACTTCTGTCTGCTAACACTCTCTGACATGTTGCCACGCTCAACACAACAATTTTCTTTCAACAGATTCCTCTCTACATGCAAAGGTAGCAGTTTACAATAATGAATGTTTTATGCATTATTCCTTTGTGTATAAGGTCTCACAAGTACACATTATTGAAGTCTATTAAACTCTCTATTTAGCAGAATTACCAATGTGCCTTTGGGGAAATTATTACAATGAAGCTGTACTGGTATTTAAACTCCAGTTGTTTAACAATCTTTTCCTAATCACCAATCCAGGTATCAACATTAAAGTGCAGTCAGACTTCTTCCAGTGCAGCATAAACCTGTCTATGAGCTGCTTATGGAAATTCATTTAAAAGAATGAGTATTTCAATTTGGCATGTTTTTCATAATTAGCCTCAGATAGCTTGTGCTTTAAAATAATAGGAACTCCTTCCTGATACTCCTCACCAAGCAGAGCCCTCTACAGTTAAACCTGGTTACAGAACCAATTAACTATTTGCAGCCACACCATTGCTGTCAGCGTACCCATATCTGCAAGATACCAGCCCATTCAAGGAAAATTTTGCCAACAAGGTCCCATTCTTTACAACTGGCTTTTCTATGAGAAAAAAACCTGTCCTGTGTGCAAGGGATGGAGCAGTCCAAAAGCTGCCTAAACCCAGTGCATGCCCAGGTCCCTCCTCTGGTGCAGATACAACTCAGAGAGTTGAGCAAAGCAACAACAGAGCAGTTACTAACTGGTTTTTGTGCCACTCAGACCATTTCCCTTGTTCATTCTGCACAATACAGCAATAGCTAGCTACTTTCTAAATGTGCCTGTTTTTGTGGCAATGAGTCAAATTTGGTTCCAAATTTGCAATGTGTGTCTGTACCTGCCGTGACAAGAACAAATATTTTTGCAATGGGAAGAGTCTCACATTCTCAGGGGAAGAGGAAGTAAACTTCACCATACTAGAAATCACAGGATTCAGCTTCCTGGGGTGGGGTAGAAGAGACCTAGGTCTCAACCTTTCAGGTTTCCTCCATGACCTTCAATAAATCACTGTGTTCCTGCCTTCATTTTTCATCAGTATGAAGTGCTCAAGTTCTATCTATGGGGCAGTCAGGCTCTCCAGCAAAGACAAAAGATGTCTTGTCCTTGCTACTATGTTACACTAACAGTTTTACAACTTCAACACCAGTTCAAATTTCAGTCAACCCTCAATGAAAAAAACAGCATTAACTTTTTTTAAAAAAACACTGACAACAATCTTACAAAACCAGTAGTCACAGAAACAGAATATAAGTAATGGAGCCAAGCAAAAGGGCTTGACATTTTATGAAGATGCAAAATTTAGGTCATCATACAGGCATATTTTGATATGCCAGAATTCAAATTTTATGTCCAAATATAGATAAAGGGAGGACTAAAGTCATCACTGGAAGCTTGTATGTATACTATAGATTCTTCTGACAAGTATGAGTCGTATACTATCTGCTCTTCTTGGGTCTAAGGCAGGCCTGCACAAAGAAGTCCTTCATTGAGCAATCCTCAGGAAAAAAGCACAGCAAACAGGTGGGCATATTTTAGGCATACATCAATTTTCTTATAAATCAATGGACAAAAGCTCTTCCTTTCTCCAGTTACAAACCCAGAGCCAAATCACCTTCTCTGTTTTACAATCTCATTGACATTGCTCAAGTTACACACACACTGGAGCAGATTTTGTCCTTGGGGGCACTGGGAGACCAAATCTCCCATAAATAAAAAAGGAAACAATCTGTTCACCTTCACTAAAGTGGGATGAGGAATATCCCTTTCACCTAAAAAAGGAGACATATGTGTAAGACACAAAGGGAAAATGCCACTAATTTCACTTCTTCAGTTTGCTTCTCCATTAGGAAAGACTCTTATGTAACTTAAAAGGTTTTTCAGGCTTTTAAGGCTATTTTATGCAGCTGTAGATCAGAAACTTCTCTAAGCCAAAAGTATCAGCTGTTGGCTTAGAGAAGTTGCTGGTGTCTACTTCACTGTCTTCCATCCTGTTTGATAGGGGTGATCAAGGGTGTACTCTATTGCCTGAATTTGTCAGTCCCTTTTCCAATTACTTACTTCTTTACCTCAACACTGTTTTCACAACCACGAGGTGAGATGCTTCTGCTGAGCTGTACAAAGTCCAACCCCATCTTTAGCTTAGTTTGTTGTTGACTGGCTTTACCCCAAGCAGTCAAGCAGATTATGGTCAGCTTCATAAGCACTAACACTGGCACAAGAGAGAACGGGGGAAGGCCTGGCCAAGGACAAGGTAGGAGGAGAAGGACAATGAGTGGTCGTAACTAGGGCTGGTGTAGGCTGCCACAAAACCTCTAGTCCCTGACACGTACCAGAAGACATGGTACAAAAACACCACAAGTGCACACTGGGGCATTTGACACAGAGACATTGCAGTATGTGTATCTAATGTTCTCATCTTGTTATGGCATTGCACTGATCACACCAGAGGACAGACCTCACAAAAGCACCTGGCAATACAATGTCACTTATTCCACAGTACTGGGCGTAGAGCGCCATTTGTTACTGTGGCAGGTGGACCAGCAGCCACCCCAGCCAAGCTGTCACTTTGTCTCTCCTGCCACCTACTGTACTGGAAACCAAAATATGTGTCATCAGCTCACGTGAATTTCCCCTTGTGTTTGGAAATACCAACCTTTAGTTCTTCCAGAAATGCCACTGCATGCATATGGGAACCCCTGCTATCATCACTCCTTCAGCAATGCTACCCAGTGTTTCCTGTTGAAGGCTAACTGCAGCACTTGGAGCTCTACTTAATTCACTAATGCTTCAGGGTTAAAATTAACATTAAATACCCAAAATTCTCCAGAGTTTAGAGTGCAAACCCCTCTTTCCCTTTGCCCCATGGAGAATTAACAACAGAAGATTTATTTTAAACCGTGAACAGGCTATGATACCCCACAAACCTCTGCCCCTTAATTTTCTGTTACGTCCAATGATGTCCCCAACACTCACAGGGGGCAAAACCCAGCAGAAAAGTAACTTCCCACTGAGTGTGTGATTGCTAGCCTGTGGGCAGGGGTGAAACTCCTGCTGCACTTCAGCTGCACAGCTAAATGAGCGTCACCCAAGAACAGACCTGCCCCATGCAAGAGTCTGCTTCAGACCGTGGTTTACCCTTGCCCTTTTAACCTCTTGCTCTCAAAATGCCATCTGAGCAGGTCTGGCTGTGCCAGCCATACCCTCATCAGCACAGTGCTACCCATAACGTCCTCCCCATGCAGTCCCGCTGTCTACAACATCACTGGCTGCAAAAAGGGCTTCACTGATGCTTGTGTCCAAGCTGTGCATCCCAGGAGAAGACTTCTTTAATCATAACTATCTGGGTTCTGCATCCTACCAGACACCATTAACCATAATGAACAGCATGGAGAAGGCAGCAATGAGTCTGAACCAGACTAGTCCAAGCCCACCACAGGGGCTTCAAACCCATTCACAGTACTATGCGGAAGCCAATTAGCAATCAACTCAAAACCAAACAGAAAGATATCCCATGTTAATTCTCCCAGAATTATCCCATGCCATTCTTCCAGAATGCATAAGTTTAATTTTTCAGTATTTTATTATTAATTTTGAAATGTATTCAAATAGAAAACAACAAGCTGAATTTTGTAATAGAAATCTCATTACTTTCTAGTAAGACGCTACCTTGTGGGTGTTGGTTTATTTTCCCATGTATGGCATTCCCTTTTACCTAATCAACAGCTTGGAGCTCTACCACAGCAGCTATCTTTGATAAAAGGAGTATTCTGATGAGGGAGGAAGGCATCCAAAACTGGCATGATCCAGTAAGCAATCAAATGTATTTATTTATGCTGTGACCACAGGAATCAAGAGGTATTAAAATGTGGAACAGAGCATCAGTTAAGTGCGTTTTAAATCTGATTTTCCCTGGTTGCAGTAAGGAAATTATTGACTACCAGGACTCTTTAGGGTCTTTACAGGCTGCAATTAGTGAAGCAGATACAGAAGATAAATTGCTCCACTCCTCCTAAAGCAAGTCTTACTTTTGCAAGTAATAGTGGGCCTTTCATTTTAGCACTTAAAATTTGATCAAGTGAGAAAAAAACATTAATATAATTCCATTCACTCCCAGATAAACTTCTCTGAAAAATAAGGATATTTCTTTTCCTTAAACAAATCCGACAAGGCTATAACTAAAAATATTTTTGTAACACACAGAGTTCATTATGAACACCAGAAAACAATTGGCAAGAGCAATTGGAGTGTCTAATCCCAGCTATTTAGCCACCAAAATGCTTCAAGAGCTGTGATACATCCACTTAAAAGCCAAATATGGCTCACAAATAGCTATTAAACATGAATGAACTTATCAAGAGGCAACAGTATGTTCCCATTAATTGTACAAAGGCTGCAAAGAGGTTAAAAAAATTTTTCTATAGCATCTGATCAGAAGTGACTTTCGCTGACACCAATTTAATTTATAACAAAATCAAGGCAATAAACTAAAGGATCACATTAGCAGTTAGTAATGCTACAGGAGCTATCAGTGAAAAGCTAATGAAATGAACAGAGCTTAAAACAACTTGATATTTTTTAACACAGACTTGAAAACCTGCTACTGCAAAGGCACTGTCAGAGGATGCTTGGACATCCTCGCTAGTAGTTTTCAGACAACTTTTAAGGCTCCCTAAGGATGCTCCAAGGAAATTAAAGAAGGCAATTTTATACACAAATGCTGTCTAGATTGATGTATCACTTAACAAACCTGCAAAGTTTAATCTCCAAAAGAACTTCTACCTCTGTTGTGTTTGACCACATGGAAGGCAAAGAGATTTAAGCTTGTTTGGTCTCTGGCTGATGGAGACTTTCTAACAGAAATGGAAACTGGATGATAAGCAGCTAATAAGCTGCTCCCAGAGTTTCCCTTGCTTTGAGAAGAGTGAAGCGACCGGGAGATTTCGGAACAGATTCTACAAACAAGCTGTTAAGAAAAGCCGCTATCCAGAAGGCTCGACAGGAGGAAAAAGGAAGCAGGGAAATCACAGTTAATGGGATTTGGCTGCATCCAGGAAACAGCTAGGTTTCAAATACATTACAAACAGTCCTGCACTTCACTGATGCATCAATTCATCGCTGGATGAGAAAAATGTACATAGATTTAAAGCTCCACAGAAACTTAGATTGATCTGTTTAGAATAAATCTTGTCTCTCCCCTGAAAAGCCCTCTGAATGAACACATGACAAATAGGAAATTGCCACCACTACACTATAACTTCTATAATTTTCTGTTAGGGCGAAGGCAGGCTAGGGATTTATTCATTTTGAGGTTATTTCGTAAGCCCCATAAATGGATGCTAGCCTCATTCACCTTAGATATCACTGCAGAGTACTATAAAGTTTGCCTAAATTTTCCAAGGGAGAGAAACACTATCCTGTCCCATCAAAAGGATAATGTGACACCAAACATAGAGGGTTACCTTTCTCCTAGTGCATCTCTCCTTGGCACAATATAAGGAGGTTGAGCAACCTCAGCAGGAGGTTCTCAGTGCCTCCCTTCCCAAGCCTTGGTGGGGACCTCCTGCTCATCCTCCAACTTAGGAGGGAGAGAATTGGCAGTTCAAAGCTACTAAATGAAAGCAAAATTGCCATAGACAACGTCCTCTACCCTTGCAAACCAATGCCAACCACAAGACGTAATTCAACACATATGAACTCCATACTTATCCCTCCTCAGATCCCAAAGGAGGCAGTGCCACAGTACGTGCCAGGAGGGAAGAGGCCAGCAGCAACAGAGAAATTTCTAGTCTAATCATGAGACAGACAGAAGAATGGAAGTGATAGGAGAAGTGAGATAAAAGAATTAGGGGGCTGATAGCATCAACACACTTTAAGAAGAAGGAGAGGAAGTTGAGCGGCTGTGAAAGAGGGGGAAGGAAGAGTAAGGCTGATTTTCCCGATAGACAGGTCATAAACAGTTCCCGAAACCTGCCTAGTCGGGCTGGTTGTCTGACGTACAGATGCAAAAAGCAACACATGTGGCATCTTTGAAGCGGAAAAAGGAGACGTTGAGGACTGGGGCACTCTGTAGGGGAATGAAAGACCTACAAGTCTTCTAAGTGCCATAAATAGAGATGAGGCTAGAGCTTTCAACCAATAATGAATGTGAATAGTTAAAAAAGGAGTTTTGCAGAATTGTCCACTAAGACAAAAATCTTAAAAACTGGCTCTTCACAAATGCCTTTTCTTTTGGAAATCCCACACCCACTGCTGAAAGATTAGCTATACAAAGTGAGAATTTAACTGGAATTGCAGCTCTGGGTAACAACAGGAAATGTTGCTCACAGCAACAGAAAATGTAGGATGATTAGGTTTTTGGGAAAAAAGAGAAAGAAAGTTACAGTAACTATGCAAACAGAATAAATAACAGTGCTGTCCTTCTCCAGGACCTTTCCAAGGATCTCAGAGCAATCTACAGCCATTCCCCATTAAAGGCTGCCGTGCTATGGCCACAGCTTATTGCACCATCTAGGTCCCAAGCCTGACTGTATTCCTCATCTTCATAGTTCTGTCCCTCTGCTGATCCTTACACCAGACATCAGCTGATGGCCAGGGACCCCATGGGGGGTTTGTGCCCTGCAGGATCCCAGCTGGGACTTGGGGTGTTGCCAAGTGCTCCTTGTACATAAGTAGTGAGGTAGCCTCATCAAGAGACAGACAAGACAAAAGGTTTCCATCAAGTGAGAAAACTCCAAGCACAGAAGGGAAGGCTCACCCCACACTGAGCGTGCTGTGCTCAGCGGTGCAGCCCAGCAGAGCTAGAGGGCTGGGAAAGCCAGCCTTCTTTCAGACAAAAGTGTAAAAAAGCAGCAGGAGGAGAAAAAGGGAAAGACAAGGTCAAGTTAGAGGGAGGCAAGCTCCAGACAAACCCTCCCCTCCCCAGAGGAAAGCACCTCAACAGACACTGCTGTGGAGTCAGCAATGCAGAAGATACTACTCAGCAGGGGAACATGTCATGTTAAAATACAAACCCTTGTTTACATGCTCCCCCAAGTTCCTTAACTGTTGCTGAGAATTCTAGGAAATACTTTGCATTGGACTTGTTTTATTGCATGTTTCCCACCAATTTCCAGTTCCAGTTTCTACTTCTATTCTTAATTTTTAATCACTGCTGGGACAAAACAGTAACATTTAGATGCTGCCTTGCTAAGAAAACTGGAGTAACTGGGAGTTATATTAACAATACTTAAATACAGTCTATTTAAAGGTTTGAATGCATCTTGTTAGAACACTGCATAAATTAACCCAACCTAATTCTCTAGGATGTAACAAGATCTGAAAAGCTCCAAGTTTCATGTTCTCTCTTACCACCCACTTAAAAAACGAAAACCAACATGCTGGGGTTAGCTTAGGTTGCAAACGAAAACAAAATTCACATTCAACTGAATAAATGCAATTTACTCCTTGATGCAACAAAGATGATGCCACAACCAGCTCAAAACCAAAGCAAGAAGAGGTTCCCTCCCACCCCCTCCATGCATATCCCCCCTCGTTTTTGCTGTTAGTGATGGCCCCCCAGCTTGTCTGCTCAGGATTCTTAACCGCTCGCTCCATCCCTCCCCACGGTCTGAAATCATCCCTGGATGGAGCAAAGTGTGCCCTGCTGCCGCTGGGCTCGCAGTCTGCACCGCACCGCTTGCGCTGGCGGCCAGACAAAGCAAACTCCAGTTGCATCACGGAGCAAACTCATTTTCCAGCAACCTCCCAGCCCGGAGTTTACCGCTACTGTAATCCGGTGCTGTCAACAACGCCGCCTTTGTTGCGCGCCCATGTGCGCCGCTCGCTTGCTGGTCGGGTTGTTGTTTTGAGTGTTTTATGGTTATTTTTTTTTATTATTATTATTTATTTTAAGGAGAATTTTTGTTTTAAATGAGTAATCTGTTTTCAAAAGATTTCTCCTCCGTGCTGGCTCCACCCTGTACTGTAAACGAGACATTACCTTATACAAGAATGAATCTGCTGCATTCCTCTGTCTAGCTGCCTCGCAGCACATTTCCTACGCTCACAGCAGCCCCGCAGTGCATGCTCTCCCACCCCTTCCCCCCCACCTTTTTCTCTTTTTTCTTTCCCCTTTTTTTTTTTTTCCTTTTCACTGCCTCGCTGTGTTTTTGTGTAAATGATCTCACATGACTCAACAAATCCATCTGCCTGGAGCAGGCCAAGTTTGGAGCCTTCCCAGGAGGGAGGAGAAGAATTGCTTTGTGGAAAGGACCTGGAGCTTTGCCCTTTCTCTGGCTCAAATTACCCGCTTGTCAGGCCTGACGGATTTGGCTAAAAATAAAAGGAAGCGGGCCGTGAAAAGGAGATGAATGAGCTCAGCAGTTCCTTAGATAACATGGGGTCTGGTGTCGCCCAAAGATCCCAGAGCAGGAACTTCGGATGCTGGACATGTAAGTGTGGTGCTGCGGCCTCAGTGAACTCGGCTGCTTGAGAACCAAAAAAAAAACCAAAACAAAAACCAGCACAAAAAAAGGCAAAACCAACCATACGCTGCTGGAAATAAATGGATTAAAGACACTCAGAGCAGGAAAACTGCCTGCTGTAGATTTGGGCTTGTAAATTGAGAGATTTATGGGGTTTCTAGAGGGGAAAGGGGGTGTGGGGGGGTGTGGCAGGGGGCTGTGCGTGATGTCAGCCTCCCGCCCTGACCAGGGAGCCTCTGCATCCCTTCCTGCAAATGCCTGCCCAGCGCCCGCAGCGGGTATTAAGCACTTAGTTTGGCAATGTAATGACACACTGCAACAATCTGTAATGCGAGGCAGTCAGCAAAGCCCTGGCTCGAAAAGCTTTTTCTCCTAACCATTAACCATATGTTTGGCTCCGCCGCCGCCCAAGCGAGCGGGTGTTCCAGCGCACCATCTGGTTTCTATCCACACAAGCAACTGCAAAGCACAGAGTATTTCCCTCTGGAGCTGTGTCTTCCTCCCTGGCCCCCGATCCCCACCCGGCTCCCCACTCCTCTACTCCCCATCTTCCTCCTTCCACCCCTTTCCAGCAGGAACTTCACCTCCCTGTCCCATTAATGGCTCGAAGCAGTGGAGACCACAACCACCCCACCAAAGGTGCAGCAGAAGAGCTGTCTTGTGCTTCTTCCCACGAGTTCACATGCCTACAATGTGTGTGTACACACACACAGAGGGACTGCATCCCTCCTCACCAGTGTCTGGGGTATTGCATTAAAACATAAGTGTGTTCTTGAGTGGTCCAGGAGCCGCTGCAGTGTCCATCACATCTCGCTCACGCACACATGCGCACAGCACGCGTTCAGTTTGAATTACATCAACTCTGTGCCGACACTGCAGAAGGACTTCAAGAATGTACCTAACACCAAGAGGACCAATAGCAGCTTTATCTCCTGCTCTCAAGCAGGGCTTTCTATGCACATCAGGTGTTGATCTCCCATCCCACCAAAATAAGAACACTCTGGGGGGACAAAAAAGAAGTACAAAAGGAAAAAGAGAAAGATAAATGGAATGAGAGTGCGCTGAAGAAAAAGGAATGAAAATATTTACTTTTCCTGTGATAACTAAACAAGCTCTTTCTGAAATGATAAAAAAAGCTTTCAAGTGTTATATTTTAGAAGGCCTTGTACCATATGTTCGCTTTACGATTTTATGAATTCTAACTACTATTTATGTTTGTAAAGCACTTCCATCATTCTGTTTGTTTCTGAAGTACCTATGGGGTATCAGCAGTAATTTTCCCCTCAGGTTGGCCAATTTAAGATTAATCATGACCTATTGCAAGTAAGTATTCAGGGATGCAAGCAATAGGATATTCAGCAAATCCAACACTTGCTCCTTTAAAGTAAGTTTATATTCTGCAATGAGTCACACATACAGTGTTTATCCAAGTTACCAGTGCTACAAGGGGGAAAAAAAAGCCCATTACATTTGCAAATACATACAAATCACAGCTGTAAGCACCCAAATGCTTATACCAGGACTTGTTTCTATGACTGGATATTGATTTTTTTAACTAATGTGTCATTATACTGATGTTGATACAGCAACTAGCTTCCTGGAGTATGCAATTTAATACTAAAAAGAAGCTGGCTTTAGGAAATATCAAATCCACACCCATTCATATCCTTTTTAAACATCCTTCTTGGTCATGACTATAGCAATGCAAAGCCACAACTGCTTTTTTCCTCACCTTGCACCTAACGAAGAAAATGCACTTGCCAGTTAGTAACAGCTCCCTCTAAAGCAATGAGCTTTGCTGATCTCAATAAAATACTGCAGAACTTCTTCAACTGTTGCTAGAAACCAAGAATCTACATTGGAAAAGATGATGCATATTTTTCAAACTTCCTCCGTATGAGAAATCAGCGAACGAAAAAGCACAGCATAGGCCCTTATCCCAGAACCAAATTGGCGTGGGGAAAACCATATGCTTGTGAAAAGCCTGATGACTTCACTAGGATTGCCTAAGAAGATTGAGGATAGGATCTGCTCCCAATTACAAACGTGGAGTGCAATTAGCACTGTAAACTCCCCCCGCCTTCATTCTGTACTCCCCTTGAGTGAGGGAAATAATTAAAATTATTAAAACCATAAGAGCTGCATTTTAGCTAGGAATTTACTTTTTCTAAAAAACAGGATCTAAATATGTTAAAATCCATTACTTCAAGATAATATGCTGCAAACATTAGTAGTATGCTTAAATATCACACATTAGGTTTCCTACAACCATGCAATAAGAAATTGTCTTCACACACAGAAAATAACCAGCAGTCATTCTCTAAAGCAGTAAAGGTCTAGATCTGGGTCTTTCAGCAGATAATGATCTGCTCTGATCCAGAAATCCTTTTAAAGGGGGAATTCAAGAGAAATATTCGTGGATTCAGGGTTCTGCAGTCTGAAAGGACTGCTCATCATTTGACCTTCTTCCATGAAACAGGCATGGAGCTTCCCGCCTACATCGACGAAGCTGTAAGAGGTCGAAGGAGAGAATCTCCTAGGGTTAAAAAAAAGCCCGTTAAAAATCCCCAACAAAACAAAAAAACCCCAGACTCAGATACAGCAGCCTGACATAAAGGAGGAAGCTACTGCAGCCCCCCAGCATCACTCCCCAGCACTGTGGGATCACCCACATCCTCTCATCTGGTTTGAATGAATTAACAGCCAGCTACTGGGTCTTGTTATGCCTTGTCACCTTCCTCTACTCCTCAGCTCCTGACAAAGGGCCACTGACAGCCTGAAACTCAGCCAGTTTTTAAAGCATAATAGAAAGTGGTGTCACATTATTACCTGAATCCACTGAGTCCTCCTGCCAACAACGATGTTTATGCAATCACATTTTTCTGTTTTTAAAAACTTCTCTCTTGCCTCATTGCTCTGTGTGAAAAACAAAACAACAGAGAAAATTGATTAACTGCAAGCAATTATCTATTTTTTTTGTATTACAGCAGTTTTGCAGTAGATATTCAGATCTTTTGTTTTCTGCCTCATCTCATAAAAACATTAAACAAGAAAAAGTATTTTCCCCAAAATCACTAATAGAAGCAACAGATACCAGTTTGGAAAGGGAGATGAGATACCACAGCCCACTTATAGAGCTACACAGGAGAACACAGCTCTCCTATACCCAAATCCTCTGCCCTCTTCCCAGGCCATCCTGACTGGCAGCACCTGGACCAATGTCAAGCAGACAGTGCCACCAAAAGCAGAAATACAGAGGGAGAGAAAGCTAATTAAATTTCTTTCAGTATCAACATCAAATACATGCCACTAATAACCAGTGATGTAAAAATAATACTTGCAAAATTGCATTAACAGTAAATTACTTAATCATAAAGTTTCTCCATACTCTGTACCTACAACATTATTTAAGTAGTGACTCCACTTAAAATTCTCAAAAGGGTCTTTTAGTGTCTGTGTTTACTCCTCGCTTCCCATGTTAGTAGCTTTAAGCTTTAGTGTCAAATTCTCCTGCCAATACACTTCATAGAAGACATTTAAATAAGGAAGAAAAAAGCCCGTATGGTAGAAATCCAGCTGAAGACACAACCTCAACTGCCCCATCCCCAGCCTCTCTGAGTGGCCAGAAGACACATGCTAAGTAAAGGAAACAGGATTTTCAGTACTGCAAATGCTATTAGTATTTCACTGCTTTCTCTGAAAGCAAATTTAAAAAACCCTTCACTTAAAGAGATACAACCCAACCATATGTACATGGTCCCTTGCCTACCTTCACAAGGGCATACACAATTAAACCCAGACAGAGCACAGGTTGGGGGATATGGCTGCCATACCCTTCCTGCATTTCAGGGCTCAGAATTTTAGCATAATCTGTCCATTGTTGACATGGATGACTGACAGAAAGTTTTGCTGCAAGATTTTGGTCACAGCGGTCTGATTGAGACATTCCCAAGAAAGTGGCTGGAAAGACCAAATTCTCACAATGTCTGGAACAGAGTTTAAACCTGGATTTAGCCCGATGCCACACAACACAGTGAACACAGTCTAGTCCATGGTATAGCAGAAGAGAAGTGACCATTGCCTCTGGCATCTGCTGCCAGGGTAGGGCCACCTCCCAAGCAAGGAGGGTCTCCTGATCCAGGTGGCCTCCCTACTGCAGCCTGGAGTCATCTATGCTCAAAACTGAGCAGCCAAGATCTGGACCAGGGGATGGCAAGGTAAAACATGTCAGAACAAGAAAATTCACTTAATGGGGACAGAAAATTGGAAGTTTGGATGGGAGAGAGCAAGAATTGGGGTTAGGCATGGAGGACTGCCTGCTGGGCATGCAGCTGCAGCACTGCTGAAGAACCACGTCCAAGACTATATGATGCCAGTGCACAATGCCATTTGTTTGCTTCCTGTAAAGTCTTTGGTGTACCACAGGTACGTTGAAGAGAGAACGCTGATGAGTTCAAGCACTCATCCCTGAGAAGGGAGGGGAATGTGGCAGGTGAGCGCTGCCTGCTGCAGCTGCCTTCACTCTTGGCACGTGGGATGTACCTGAGCTGTGCATCAGGGCTTCAGGGCAAGAGTGCATGACAACTCGAACAGCTGCTGGCAGCAAGGATGGCAGCCACCCTGACACTCCCTGCCACCCTCTCAGCGTCCAGGCAGATGAGCTGTGCCTTGGAGAGCTGCCATGAAGCTCCAATGAAGCACTACACCAGTCATTCAAACTCAGTATCACTCAAGTGGCCATTAACAGTGAATTCTTAACCAGCCTGAAAACTTGGCTTCTCTCAACTAAAAGTAATGAACAGTCACAGCAGAAGGGAACTGTACACGAAACACTATGGAGTTTAGAGACATCTCAGCAGCAAGGCTGAGATCCTCAGGATCCTTTGTCCTTTTAAGTCTTCTCCTGCAAAGAGAAGTGGGGCTTCCCAAATCATCTGTCAAATCCTGAAGCCTGACACTGGTAAACAGAGTAAGATCGTGAGGAAATGACAAACTTCTTCAGTAGGATTTGAGTACCATGCCATAAATAAAAACTTGGGTCAAATATGGGACAGCAGGGAAAAACCAAGATGCTGAATAGGGAGTTTGCCCAGGGTTTGCAGCTACAGCTGGCAGCAGGCAGGCGACTTGCAGAGAGAAGAGTGTGACAACATCATCAAAAACTGTCCATGCATTTACAGGATCTGCACAAATCCATTTTATATCAGAGTGTCAGTCTGAACTTACAGAATCATAGAATGCTTTGGGTTGGAAGGGACCTTAAAGATCAGCTGCAATGTTGCAATGTATTTTGTGTATGAAAATAAAATTACCAGTAAATAGCTGAAACTTCCTTGGATATTATGTTACCTTAGACATTAATAGCTTATAACAGAGCACAGGTCTACAGTTAACCAAATGCACAACACAGGAAGACAGACCTTAAAGGTAAATAATTCAAGACTTGAATTCTTTAAGGTAAATAATTCAGGGCGCTAATGAATTCACTGACTGTAAATAGGGAGTTCCACCGTGAGGAACTCTCCAAACTGCCCTACATCCAATCCTCAGGAGTGCAGAGCAGAAAACTGTCAGCAGAAACATGTCTCAAACATTCCTGGCTACAGCAAGACTCTAACACAAAAGAAGTCTTGGACTGGAAGAGATAGCTTCATAGACTGTGACCATGGGCTGCTGAAAAGGACGTGTACTTTCAGAAACACCACTTGGGCAAACAGTGAGGTGGCTGTGACGCAAGGAAGCTGCCCCATGTTGCATCCAACAGAAGCATTGGGAAAGCCCTTCAAGGGTAGCCAACATAGCAGTTTGGTCTAGCAGTGCTAAAATCACACAAGATTATGGGTGAAGCTGTAAGCCCTTTGTTAAATATGACAACCTGTAAATAAAAAGAAGCCAGACAACCCCCCATGTCCTCCTCACTTCACAGTCTTTCTTCTCTATCCTCTTTGATTGAGTATTGCCAAGTGCTTTTATCCACACCTGGGAATTCATCCATCAAAAAGCATTTCAGCCAACCAAATCCCATCAACAAACCACAGGATAAACCCTCATAAATTCTTAAACTACCAGCAAGTGTCAGTCTTCCCAGCTTGCACTCTCTAGTACCAAGGAGCTGTTTTGCAAGTGGCAACAATTCCTGACCAAGAAAAGAAACTCTACCAAAGTCAAGATGCAGCCAACTGTCAGTCATACAATGTTGTTGCTGCATAAAAACCTCAAACAAACCTACCAGGATTTTTATGCTGCCTCATACTCTAAAAGTAGTATTTAAATCCACCCTAAAGTTGCCTCACACCCTCTTACGAGATGTACATGAAACCAGACTGTGGAATAAAATCCCGCCTTTTGCCGGCAGACAAGGGCACGTCAGCAACAATAGCCAAGGTGCTGCAAGGTTGCTGACGAGCCTGGAAACACTGTATGGGAATGTGCCTGTGGATCTGCAGTCAAAAACACAACTGCTGTTCTTGCTCTGTGCCCGGTGGAGATAGAGATCTCATCGCCAGCAGAGATCTGGGTCACCACAAGGAAGCTGGAGTTATCCAAGCACCATCATCTTTTAGGTAATGCTCTCGAAAGGGGAAACAAGTATGTGGCAAGGTTTCATCTGACGAGGTGCTGGTTGTAAACAAAAACAGTAACTGGGGGTTTTGTTGCTCCTTGGTGATATCATCCAAATGGAAAAAAAAACCAATGAATTTCACCTGATGTCTTGTATTCAAAGTGCTTTGCAGAATGAGTTTGCTGCAAATGCAAGGCTCAGATTGCAGTTTCTCAAAAGCTGGCAAATGCATCTCGACTGACAAACTCTTCCTCCTCCTAAACACCAGGCTAAAAAGTATTTGTTTGCCTATTTTGTACCTCAAAACTGAAAACCCAAATCTGGGGAAGGAAAACACTAGCAAGACAACACTAGAAAGATAATGTTCAAATTGAAGTATCAATTTTAAACATATGATGTTCGTGAAAAACACACATCCTGAGTCTCCACACAATCAAGTAGCTGACTATCCAGGCACAGGACTGAAAACCAGATCCGCTTTCCAGTCTCTGCTAACCAAAACTTTTGCAATCTTCCCGTATGCCATTTCCTTGTTTACATCTCACAGCATGGGAGTTCAACTTTTGGAGAAACATGAATGGTAAACCTAGAAAGTGACATGTGATATTATTTACAGAATAGGAGAGCACACTGCTCACAAGAATTTGTAGGCGCACACATCCCAATCCTGTTCCTCAGTTCAACACCCACTCCTGAAATCCTGTACCAACCAGATTAGCCGATGTACACATGCCTGCACTCTTGGAGAAACAATAGCCTCTTTCAGTCCATACAGTCTTCTGAAGAACCAGGCAAAAACGTCATGGGAGAAGTTAGAAGTTAGGAAATATCTGCAGAAAACAGCACACAAGATGAAAGGCAGAACAAGCCTTTTAACTTGCACAAAGTACATAACATGGAGGATAAGCACAGAACTTAGTTACCTAGCCCCTGTTCCAAAGGGATATTTTTTTTTTCCCCAGGATGGAAAAGGGGATTGTTGAAACAACTTTGAAAAAACCAAAAAACCAACCACTGGATAGTGGAACAGCTCCCTTAGAGACAGACCACTGCAAGCAAAATTCAGCTCCAGGAACTGTGGCAGACCTGGGAGAAAATACACCTGCCCTGAAGCGCCAGGATCTCCGGCAGACAGCGGGGATCCTGGCTGGCATGATGAGCCCTCCTGTCCCCAGTGCACAGCTCCTTCCTCCATTTCCCTCCCAAACACTGTTGCTACAGAAGGCACAGAACTACTTTTTAATTAATCCAGCACAAAGTCTGAGCTGCCTCAGGGTTAAGCTAAACATTTTCTGTCTTTAACCACTATGGCAGAACCAACTACAGTGAAAAACACTTCACCATAAGGCTAGGGAATTGAGGATAGAAAAGAAGCTGCAACAGAGTCACCTCTGACCTCTCAAAATTTTGCCTCCAGAACATGCAAAAATAAGATACTGAATTTTTAATCAGCTGAGAAATGGGGTAGGGAGACACTCTTGGTAAAATTATTGTTGTGAATATCACATAAAAGGCCTTATGGAGTTTTACCATCCACCTTCTGTTCCAAACTGTAGGCCTCCAAATAACCTATCAGAAAAAATCCAACTACCCACACTTTCAGGAAAGCACTAAGCACTGAGAGACATTTAAAAGGCACGCAGTTCTACAAATCCTTGTTTCTCCTTTCACAAGGGGCTGTAACTCCTGCAGGAAACACATGCTCCCAAAACAAAGCTGCATGTACTCACACTGCCTATTATTTTTTTAATCATCTGGTATGCATCTTCCTAGACATGCTTATGTTAGAGGAAATATTAGCATTAGATCTGCAAAAGAACACTGACTAGCTGTTCTGCATGAACACCATGAAGGTTAATAGTGGGAATCGTGGCTTGAACTCTGCCTCTGCCTTGTGCTGAGCAGTCTGTACAACCACTGCCATTTTACCACACGTGTGCTTCCCCTCCTCAGCTCATGCTCACTCTCTGCAGGATTTTACTACACGGTTCATCAGTACAGTATTTTTCAGACTGTAGGAGCAAGTCAAAGCATATTTTGATGTGTCTGATCGCACAGAGACAATATGAAAATGTGAAAGCTGATCACAGAAGAAAGAATACGAGTTGTTTTTTTATTTCACAGCTCCAAGAGTCAGAAAAGGTGAGTAGAACTCTGATATAGACCAGATGTTTTAAAATAAGGTGGAAGAGCCAGTGTCATGAAAGCTTCCTGACAGCTACCAACTGGCCTTGCTATAGTGAGCAGGCTTGATCTGCCTGTGGAAGATTACAGGCCCAGTGGAATGGGAATATTTACAGTCTTCATGCACATGTATAACCCTACTCTGTTTTCCTGAAAATAAATCTGACAAGTCCATCGCTACTACGTGAAAAAGCATCAAAACTGAATAATTTTGTTACATATACAAAAAAGTTAGGTCTGGAGCATATCCATGGTTTTGGCAAGCACCACACTTAACCCAAGAAATGTAAGGGCAATTTTTTTTCATTTGTTTCTGTTTCTAGCAAGTCTTGAGTCAGTTTCCCCCATTTTCTTCTGAATTTGTGTTTGTGTATTAAAAGAAGCAAATAAAAAAGGCTTGCACCTCAGCCACAACTCTCACTGCACTGGGTACTCCACATATGGAGACTTCATATCCTAAAAAGACAATTTTCACCTTGTTGTTACAAGATTGGAAGTTCTTTTCTATTTCAATAAAAGGAAAATTTCATCATTAAAACAAAAAGAAAAGAGGAAGAAGAAAAAATCAGCCCCACAGAAAATTATCATTTCAGAATAACAGGAATATGCGTCTATCACTTAAATTGGCCCCTTGGGTGAAGCCCATTTGCAGAGATCAAAAGTCTTTTCATGGACTTGGGATAAAGCCTGGAGAGTTCAAAATACTGATGAGAGTGGACATCACTGTTCTTGACTGCATGGTGTAGGGGTGCATGAAGGCAAAACTCACACAACAGCCATAATGTTTCCCAGGATGAGAAACCCCAGGGGCTTCGGGTACCACAAAAGCACACACTCTCGAGAGCATTTCAGACAGTGATACAACTCACTGATGACAGGGGGACTGGTAACATTTTTTGTTGGTGACTCTGCAGCTCCTATTTCCACAGCCCACGCTAGTTCAAAAAACACCACAGGACATACGTGATGAAAAAAGGAGTATCTCAGGCCAGGGTCAGATAAATACACACCAAGGTGAAGCAAGATGACAGCTGGCATTGTTAAGGAATACATTCAGGGCAGGTAGCTCAGTCTGAAAGCTGCAGGTTGTGCCCTGGGTAGCAAGAGCACAAGGCAAGAGGCCACAAACTGGTGCCATGGACCCCTTGCAGAACAGAAGGCACAGGGACTAGTGGTGCCAGCCAGTGACTGGACACTTGGAGGCACAGCAGGAAGACCCTAGACTACCTCGCACACAGACTGAAGTGTAGGAAAGGTTTCCTTTGTTTCTGTGGGGCTCCTGTTTCTGTGTTACTGCACCATGATTCAACTGCTTTAAATATCCAGATGTCTGGGGAAAGGTGGTGCTGAACTGGAAAGGAAACCTCACTGGACTGTGTGAGCATGTGAGCAGGGAGATGTGCAGGGCACGGGTCAGGTTACCAGAGCTGCCCGCTGCCACGGCGCTTCGGTCCCAGCGCTGGAAGTGGTGGTAGGACTGTGCCTGCCAACAGTACCCCTGAATGATCCCACAGGAATGTCTCAAGCCTCCCATACCCAACCCAAAGCAATTTCTTCACTGAACACCACCTGAATTCTTTTTCGACATATTGTTTATGGTAATAAAAAGAGGTTTTGGAGATTTACCTAGGGCTTGCGAGGTGAAGGGATATATTTCTCACAATACAGTTGAATAGCATCGATACCTGTTTTCTTCTCTTGTGCACATACACTGGCCCCTTCTTGCAGCCCAGCTTTGCCTGAGGTGTAAGTAGAATTGTCAGCTCCTCTAGCACTGGGAGGAAATCACTGCCTCCGTCTCACACTGAAATCACTCTTTTTCACACAGGACTGTGGAGATAATCCTTTGACCAATAAATAGCCCACCTTCTTCCTTACTGTTCCAGATGGATAGAATGAATAAACTGCACTTTTTCTGAACACCATCTTCTGCTTTTATTAAGTACTTGAGTCACTGCCAGCTGCACCTCCTTGCCCTACGAGGCATCAGTTAAGGTTGCTGGGTCTGATTTCCACATCCCCTGCTATAAGTCTCTTCAAGGGAAAAAAGGTTGGATGCTATTAGCCCTCTGAGAAACCATGCATTTAGTCCATAACCACGGGCTCCTGAAACACAGCTGTTAAGTGCAAATCTCAGTTTCTGAAATTTTCTTTCTGCTGCCTCATTATCTTTACTACATGCCAGCAAAAACCAGAATCCCCTCGCAGGCTGAGGGAGGAAGTCTTTATGTTTCCAGCTGCATCTAACTCTGGCTAGTCAACCAGATGCAAAATATTGCATCAACCTGATGCTCACTTCAAAGTTTCAAAATTTTCCTCTTACAGCTGGGACTAGGTGCTTGTGGTTTCAGTTACCACAAGGGAAATGGAATCTCACAGCCAACACTTCAGATTACTTCCCAACACTGCTGGGCTGCCCTCAAAAGAAAAACAACCAGAAGATGTCCTACACAAAATGGCTTAAATCAGACACTTAGAATATGCTCTGTAATACACAAAAAGTGCAACTAATTTAAATAAATATTGAAGCTCCTTGTAAATCATCATTTTAATCTTAAGAGTAGGACAGGGTCCCTTAAAAGTAGCTCTGGCCACAAAGTTCTGACCACTAAACTAAATCCTGCAAGTGCTGACCTCATAACATTGTTGTCTTCCAGCCAGGCTGTTCCAGTTAAGCAGCCTTCCATATTTTCATCAGAATCTATAGACTGAAACTCCATTTTTTTCAGTAGTCATGCACAGGAAAAAAAGATTTCAACTTGCCAATGAAGAACAAAAATACCAGATCAACGCACATACAGTCTTAGAATAAAACTCTAATCCCTCACTTGCTCAGAAATCTCTTTCAAAGAAATGTTTGTGCTAAAATTTAGACCCGTGTTCAACATTAATCTCAGGGAATTTAAAACAGAATGTACCAATTTTTAAAGGTTTCTACATCCTTAATGAATTCCTAGAACCCATAGACAGAAATTAAATAGGGGGAACCTACAGTGTTGGCTAGACATATTTCAATATTTGTTACCATAGAAACAAGCCAGTAGATTTAGGGTTTGGAGTTATCCTTGCTATAAAATATTAAACTTCTTACAGTTTTTGCATATGTATATTGTGGCAAGAACACTGTCAATCCTGATAGAGCCCAAAGCATCTTAATTATTTAACAGGATTTTAGCTTTTTTTCCCCATTTTTCTTAACAGAATATATTTTAATTTATTTTTTCCATGATAGACTTATTTTAACATCTTCCAATAGGAAACACTTGTGGCTGACAAAATAATATACAGGAAATGAAGACGTGTTTTTCCTCAGTGTTGTGGAGAAGTGGTAAATAATAGGAACACACATATAGTCTAATAAACAAGATTCAACAGTAACTATCAAAATTACACCAGTTAGCACTTCTGATGATTTTACCAGCTAAAAGTGCATTAAATGTTATACTTCATTTGAAAGACAGTTCAACTTCAAATTTGGTGGTTTTGTTTTCAGTCTTAGCGACGGAGAAATGCTCGAGAATGAAAGTGATTGAGATAACATCTCAATACTTCAACAGTATCAAATACTTCTGGCAGATACCTGAGAAACGAAACAAATGCACTGTCCTTTCATGCTTCAGAGGAGCATCAACAGCTGCATTCAAGTCACAGCACAACCAGCGAGCAAAGGATCAGCACTTCCAACAAAGAGGAAGGACAGAGGCTTCCTCCAGCAACACTCCTTCAAAAAGTAAGGAGAACACTCTTGTTTAGACAACTTCAGTGGTGGAGGGGACCCACAGGTCAAGATACCACCCAGGCACAAGCTCGGCTGGGAGCAGCGGAGAAAGTCAACACTTGGGCAAGCCCAAGCCCACTGCCCCTGGGACTGGATGCATGCAAGGGAATTTGACCCTGATGTTTTCACAGCCAAAACTGGCTCCACGTTGCAGCCCTTGCTTTTTGTTTGGATTCAAGAAAAATCTGTTTACAGATGACTCAACACAGTGAAAAAAAGAAAAACTTCAGAGTAAAAGCCATAAACCACACAGTTGTTTCAATATTATATCCCAGCACTGAAGTGGACAAGGAAAAACACCTAAAAAAGCAAAGCAAACCAGAACAAAGACAAAAACTGAGCAAGACTGAAACACCCTCTTCTTCTAAGAATTAAACAATACTTTTTATGAATTGTAAAGATAAGCAGTGGAACTGCCATTTCCTAATGCTTCTGAGGTCAGTCTCCTAGCACAGCTTCTCAAATAGCCAATTAAATGTACACAGTTCTCACACGCACATGCATTCTATAATTTTAAAAAAGCCCTACAGCTCAAGTCTCTAAAAAATAATGGAAAAACTTATTCTTGAAGGCTTGCAAGACAACCCTTTAACTAATGGAAAATCTTTAACGCTTCAGAAGAGGAAAATAGAAAGATGGCTTAATTTTAAATGAGTAAGAATTTAAATGTCACTTCCTGCATGTGACCTCGATCTGAATAACCTTGCATTTTTGTTTTCTTTGGTGTGGTTAACAGTGGAATCTTTGTGGAGTATATTTCTATGGCATTTACAGTTGCATGTTTATGTTCAGCAACTCCTTTGCATAATTCTGAACACAAAAAAATCATAAAGTGATTTTTTCCTTTGTAAAGAAAGAGAGAGATCTAAAAAGTAGCATGCTACTAGGACTTTCAAAGAAGGAAGGGTTGGAGAAAAATTATCCCAAAACTCAAGGGAAAAATGCACAACTTCTTTAACTGACAGCTGATGTGAGGTACTATGAGTTTATTTTATCTGACCAGTTATGTACACACACTAAAGGCAAAGCAACACTATGTACTCTAAAGGAGTTCACACAAGTCCACACGGGGCACCACTATCAACCTGCAGTCGAGAAGTGGGAAGTTATTCACATGTCTCAGTAAGTCATGGAATGGTAAGAGATGCTGGCAGCACATGTTGCCAAAAATAAAGCATTGCATGCACGCATTCAAATCCAGAGTATAAATCCCCTTGACACCCTCTTGTAGGCTCTACAGACCAGGTTTGTCCCATAGGAAGCCCTACGGCACTGGATACAAGAGCCTCAAGTCTTTCCAACTGATGCTGCAGGTGTCAACACCTCAGCACACCCCCTCATCCTTCTAATGAAGTGTTTTTAAGCCAGGGGCTGGTTGGGAGAATTGCTTAAGAGACATGATGTGCCTTTTATAAAGTTTTCTGTAGAATTCTGTAGAATAAGTAAAATAAAGCAGTCTACATATGTGCTGCAGGTGCATCTTGGAACAAAAGAGCTCTTATTTGTAGATCATAGAATGGCTTGGGTTGGAAGAGGCCTTAAAGGTCACCTAGTTCCAAGTCCCCCGCCATGGACACTTTTCACTAGACCAGGTTGCTCAAAGTCCTGGCCTTGCACACTCCCAGGGATGGGGCATCCACAGATTCTCTGACAACCTGTTCCAGTGCTTCACCAAACTCACATTGAAGAATTTCTTCCTAATATCTAATCTAAACCCATCCTCTTTCAGTTTAAAGCCATTACCCCTTGTCCTACCTACATTCAAGAAGGCCACTCAGCTGATATCTCTACTTTGTTTTGTCTAAAAACCAAAAAAAAAACCCAAAAAACCAAACTAGAAATGCATCCATACAGTGGTGGCATTTAAGCCATTTAACAAACACCTCTCCAATGTAAGCAGCAGTTTTCGTGCCACCAGGTATGGCTTGGGTTGCCCTCCTGTGGTGGCAGGACAGCACAGAACCAGTGTCTGCCCAGCCCATACATGGGTTCTGAACAGGGGCACTCCGGCAATGGGTGACCCAAAAAAAAAAAAAAGGGAGACAGCAAAACCTTTGCCCTAGTGCTGCTGAGAGGAAGGAAGGTGTGCTCCAGTTCTGGATAACATGCTCCATTTGGTCTGCTTAAAATACCTGTTTTAGAGAATAAACTGGGATGATAAAACAGGAGACTGTGTTTCTTGTAACTCAAGAAGAAAATAAATTTCACCCAAATAAAAATTCACTATGTGTAAAAAAAAAAATACTTTATACAACACGCAATTTACCCAAAAATAATTCATCTCCCTTTACATCAGGCAGGTCAAGAGTCCATCTGGATTAAAAAAGAGAATGGACATGAGTTTCCCATCTCAGCAAGACATTGGAAAAGAACACAAACATCTCATGTCTCTCTAGTCTTGACCCAATAACTAAGGGGTGAAGATACCACTGGCTGCCAGGATGTTGTATTTGCCATTCGAGGTGGGGCAGGAGTACTGCTCCTTCCTCTTGTTCCTCGTCACCCAAACAAAGAGAGGAAATTGGGGTATACGGGCAGGGATCTGAACTGGCACAGAAATGCATGCATCTCTTCCAATATTGGAAGATTAACGCGTGAGAGAGTTGATGAATGGGAAGGATTAAATATAGAACCAAAAAATAAGCAAAATGATTAATTGCTAGAAAAGGAAACTCATGATTTATAGAAGAAAAAAAAATCAGTAAGGTTTGGGAAACTGAAGGGAATAAGCAGCAAGTGAGCTGCAGGGTGGGACCATCTGGTGCATAGTACCACGGCAGCACAGAGCACATACCCACAGCTTCAGTGCCCCTCTTGCCTTCTCCCAGCCTCAGTGCATGCAGGGCAGACAAAGCAGAAATAGATAGTGTTTAGAGGTTACTGGATGAAAAGAAGTGATTTTAAAAACAAGCTGAAGTTGGTTCTAAATCATATCTTATAATCTGAAAAGAAAATGGTCTCTTAATTAAATGTTTCCATGTGGTCTTGTAGTGGACTGGTAGCTATCACAATCATGTCCTTGCATTCTAAGTTTTCTAGAAATTTCTAAAAATAACTGGATACTTGTTTAACACTGTTTTCATTTATTTTATGAAGAAATGGAAGTCATTTTTAGTGTATTTATTTTTCATTCTGAGTTATAACACCTTAATGGTAACCCATTCTTTTGGTCCTGCACTTCTTTGTTTTGCAACTATTAAGACAAACAAACTCTTTTGCAGTCGGCATGCAACCAACAGGCATTTCAAAGCAACATAAACCTGAGGAATAATACAGCACCTTAAAGGTTATTATGATCAGTCATTTGCTTGGTATCTTGAATTCACTTGCTTTTGTGAGGAAGAAAACAGAGATATGCCATGAAACTGTAAAAGCACTATACGTTTTAGCATGGCACCTGCTTGATTTTTTTTTTTAACTTAATGGCATTTTAAAATAACCTACAAAAATACTTTTTTCAGTTAAAAAAAAAAGGTACAACCAACTACATCCTCTTTGGGTTATGCCCATGAATGAGCTACTGTCTGCATTAGAAACAAGCACCTGGACCAACTCATGGGCATCCAGCAAAGTCCACTGGTTTCCTTTCAAAACACTAATTTACAAAAGACAATGTCAAATCCCAGCCTGTGAGTGGCCTTGATATTAAATACAACATCTCAAGAGTGGAAGGGATGAGGTGCAGGATGCAGAAGGGCTACTCACCACAGTGGAGCCCCGAGCAGCTGTGCACAGGCAGGAGACCACTCCCCACTCTGGAGAGGGTATTCAGACACTGAGGCAAATAACTTCTCATACTTTTCTGATGGTCCATTATGACATATTGTACTACAACCCCAATTAAGAAAAAATTCTGTTCTATCTTCAGAAGATCTTGCATTTCCTCACACAAATCTTTATGTGCACATCCCCTTTATGCCAAATACTTTCTGTATGGAGTAAATGGCAGGACCTAGATTTGCAGGTTTGTTGAGAACCTGATATATATATATGAAAGAATTAACACACAAACTTCTATTTTCAAAAACCACACCATTCTCAGTTTAATGCTGCAGGCTACAAGTCTGTTTTACAGTCAGTAATGCAACACAGTCTCCCTATTAACTAAATAAATTCCCGTATTTGATTCAGTGGGAATCTGTTGCTCTAAACAAAATATATAAGGCAAGAAGGTTTACTTGAAATGCCAAGTATGTAAATGAAACTGAAAAGAAAAATAGGATCAGGCATCACAGATTTCACAAAAGGGCAGATATAACAATAACTTATGCTGAAGTGGCCAAAAGATGAAGCAATAGAAAATTGGAAGCAATTAACATGTAACATTCAAGCAATATTAAATACATACTGAAGACTCAACACAGCATTCACACAAAAGGATGTAAAGCAGTGATGAAAAACAGATACTTTACATAATAAGCAACAAGATATTTCAGACATGGCCATAAAAACAAAGGAGGCTTGTACTGCCACACTGAGAAGAGCTGGCTGCAGAACTGCAGTGCTGATAACCTAAGTAGGGAGGGTTGGGGCACATCACCCTCACCATCAGAAGAGGAGGTTAACAGCCCTACTCTAGCATTGACAGCATCTGCTTGCTGCCAGCCCAGGGGATACTTATGGCTTTGGTAAGTCCTATTCCTCTCAAGAAACAGCTCTGGGTAAAACCAGGAGAACCACAACCTGTGCAACCAGGAGAATCACAGCACCTGATCCATGCCCACTCTTGCTGCTCTGGGAAGCCAACTTCACCCTCAAGGTCTGTCTTGACCCAAGTAGGTATCAACACTGGTGTCTCTTCTGGCACCTCCTGCGGTCACGCTCTCCAATGGCTTCCCTCAAAACAGGACATCACAATGCAGTTTCTCTCCCTCCACAAATCAGCACCATCCTCTCAGGCTGCCAGCAGGTTTAAGCATACAAAATCTTAGCCAGAGTTCAGACCTAACTCCATCTCCACAAGTTTAGTTCGTCCAAGGCACAGAAGAGGGACTGGGGCATATGAGCGGATTTTACGTAGGCTCTAGAAACCAACTTTTACTTCAATGAGTATGAGATTTGTGTGTAGCCAGGCAAACCAGCAGTTCTCTACATGCTCTACCCTTTCTTTCAGCTGATGCAGAGGAGGACACAGTAAGCACCCCAAGGACATTATTTCCTTGTCCAGAATCACAGTGCTCGTTCTCTATATCAGGAACGAACACCATCTGCCCTCCAAGGCACGCTTCTTGCTGCAACAGCCCCCAGGCCTAAGTGAGCCCATTTATAACAGAATCACACCTCACAGCTCCTCTCTGCCCTTGTGCAACTCCTTGTGCATTCTCCAGGGCTTCTGAGAGCTGGAGGTTCCCTCTTCATGCTCCATGGGGAAAGTCAGGAGCCTGCCAACCGCTTCAAAAAGAGACAGCAAGAAGCCTAATGAAAATGAAGTGCCAGGTTTTCTGTCGCAAGTTTAGGTAGAACTTCAAAATGACAAAGGAATTATCCACCCATCACAGATGCAGATGCCAAGAGAGGTTTTCCCTTTGTTTTTCTCCTATGCTAATATTTCAAGAGGATGACACATTATTTAATTTTTTTTTTTTTTAACTGAACTGTCATGGTCTTTGAAGTACCACCACACTTACAATGTGGGGCCTGGCAAACTCAGATGAAAATGGATAATGAATTTCAGATTTTTTGTTTTGTTGTTCTTGTGTTTGATGTTGAAACCTAAAAATGTTGGAATGTGATTGTTATTCTTGCATGATAAGGCTGTTTCTATCACAGCCCTGAAATACTGCAGGGGATACACACAGAATGCAGAATTCTATTATTTTATCATATCAAGACCATGAAGTTGTTACCTGCAGAAAATCAATTCCTACACAGTAGTTATTACAGACCATTAATTTGTACAAGGAAAAGTGTGTTCTCCCTGGATTTATAAAATTTTCTTCTAATATTACAGCCTTTTGTCTACTTGGAGAGGGTGAGGAGCATTTAAAAAAAAAAAAAAACAACACAAAGTTGAGTTAATGTGAGAAGCCAGCTGATTTTTAACATACAGATCTGAAGTCCTCTGGAAGGCAGGGATGCACTTGGACATCCTTTGTTCTGCACAGTGTGGGAGCTTATTGCACCCCAGCTTCAGACACTGCTTTATCTGTTTGGGATTATCTGGCCCAACTACATGGAGTTAAATCCCCAAGGATGCTGAAGGGAATGGGCAGGAAGGAGAATCAGTCATGGCAGGGGGGTAAAAGCCACCAGGACCCTTAAGCAGATGATGGGAAAGCTACTGATGGGGAAAGCAAGTGGCACGGGGCTGCATCCCCTCAACAGAGTTTCCCTGTGCTTGGCACTGGTGAGGCCACACCTCGAGTGCTGTGTCCATTTCTGGGCCCCTCACAACAAGACAGATATTGAGGAGCAGAAGCAAGTCCAGAGAAGGGCAACAAAACTGGTGAAGAGTCTGGAGTGCAAGTCCTGCGAGGAGCGGCTGAGCGAGAGCAAGTTGTTTAGCTTGGAGGAAAGGAGGCTCAGAAGTGACCTTAGCACTCTCTACAACAGCCTGAAAGGAGACTGCAGCTGGGTGGGGATCAGTCTCTTCTCCCAGGCAACCAGAGACAGGATGAGAGGACATAGTCTTCAGCTGTGCCAGGGGAGGTCTGGACTAGACATTATGAACAAATTCTTGACAGAAAGGGTAATTAGATATTGGAATGGGCTGCCCAGGGACATGGTGAAGTCACCATCCCTGAAAGTATGTAAGGAAAGACTTGGACATAGCATTAGTACCATGGCTGGATTGACTTGGTGGTGTTTGGTCACACGTTGGACTCAGTCTCGGAGGTCTTTTCCAACCTAATTGATTCTGTGAACACAGAGACAACAGGGACTAGCAGGAATGGCACAGAGCTCACGAGGAAAGGAACACGTTCAGCTGGGTGGGAAGAGCCAGGTGAAACATTTGCTCTCCTAATTCTGCTACGTAAGGTTAACTTGTCATGAACCAGGTTTTGACTTAGTCAAGCAGAACCCAAGCATGATTTTCCAGGTAAATACCAAATTTATGCTGGATCATGACAAGTGATGTGGCTTTCCTTTCCTGGTATGCTTTCTGGGGAGGCCTGGGGCAGGGTGGTGGATCCTAAAGGCAGCAACCCTCAGCCCAGGGAAGGTGCAGGGACCTGCACACACCCATGCCAGAACCTGAGCTCACCCGGCAAGCCCAGCCAGCACATGCAGGTCCCAGGTACAGTTCATTTTGCATAAGCTGATTAAATCCAACAGGTTTGTGCTCGTAAGTACCCAAGCACTGTGGGTATTTTGGCTCTGCCTGTCCCACTCTGCTTGCTCTAAAGAGCAGGCTGCATGTGTCCCAGCAGGGTCAGACAGCCCCAAGCAGCTGCAGTGTCCCTGTGGCCACTGGTGGCCTTTCCTTCACCCCCATGTGCCCACGCAGGGACTCTCCTGACCTTGTCCTCACCGGCTGATGCTCCTCCCTCTCCAGGAGCACCCTGGTGCCTTTCTGTCCCCATATCCATCAGAGCAGTCACACGTCACACCGCCCTGCTTAGTGCTTCTCCCCTCCAAAGCCGGCCGTAAGGAGTAAATAATCCTCTCTAAGCCCGGGGAAGGCAGGCAGTCTCCATTTTACACATATAGAAACGGAAGAAGGGGTGAAGAGGTTCAGCCTGTTTCTATCAGTAGATCCCTGAAGATCAAGCACACCACTGGTAAGCGTTTTAACTTAAGCTCTTAGGCAACACAGGGTAACCTAACAAACAAACCCAACAAGCAGGCGCTGAGTGTTTATGATCTGTTTGTTTACGTGACACACAAAAAATTTACTCTGGGCAATTTCTCTGGTTATATTCATTGTTCTGTAAGCTTGTGTGTGCACGTTTGTGGCTGTATCCTCTCCTCTAATCTTCAAGCTAATTTCAGCCAAAGAATTGACTGGAGGCAACAGGAACAATCCATGAGCTTCCTCCAGAAACATTTGCATGGACTGCACAAGCCATATTTCCCATTCTCCCAGCTATACAAGAAATATATATATACACCATTCTCCCACCTCTACAAGAAAAGCAGGAGGACAAATGAAAGCTGAAGAAACCACAAGGGGTAGTCAGTTGCAAACCTCTCCAGCACAAGAAGTTGTCAGCCCGCTGCCAGCATCACACTGGACATCCCACGGATTACCCACCCTTTGGGTTTCTCACGTGTGTGGTTATTATGTAAGGTCGTATGGTCTGACAAATGTGTTCCTCGAAGTGATGGGCTTCCTGGACTCCACCCAGAGGATCAATGAGGATTCTATGATCAACAAGAGCTTTGAGAGAACACTGCTGTTCAGTCAGTTGTACCCTGCTTGTACAGTTAAAGGGGATGACTCTACTTTTCTAGGAGGTTCAAGACCTCAGTGGAATTAATTAATGTGGTGGAACTCCACACCTGCACTACATGTTACAGACTGATCTCCAGTACCAACGCCGATAGACATTACCCAGATGGAATATAAAAGTTGCTTTTAAAAGACAAGAGCCTCTTAAAGCCACTTCATAATGTTAAGATTTAAAAGTCACTGAAATAAATGCTATCCGCTAACAACAACATTTAAAGTGGGCGGCAATCCTGGTTCCAGCATACTTAAGCTTTGCATCAGAACAAAACTATCATAAATTGGTTAAAAACCACAGTGATAGGCAGTTGACACCCACGTATGTTATACTGGTTCCCAAGAACAAATGATATGTGTATAATATCTCAGTATGTTCCATGTGTTATTGCTGTTAAGAATAATGCAAAGTACTTAAAAAAAAAAAAAAAAGTATAATGCAGTTGGAAAAAATATGTAAACTTCTCTTGTACACATAATACATATTCCTCTACATTCTCTATCAAATCAATATTGTTTACTAAACCATTCCTTGTACAGCTAGCAAAAGATCAACAAGAGATCAAAATGTGGTATATTAATAAAATAGTAGTTTTAACTATGATGTCTCCAGTCCTTTCCCCTGTATGTTCTTATTGTAATACATATGCTAAAAAAATCACAAGAATCATTATTTATAATTATTATACATGGATATAAAAATGCCACCTGAAACACAAAGTATTAAGCTGACAGATGTGGCCTCTGAATAACAGTGATTCCTTTGGATATTCCAAGTAATTGTAGTAACAGGAAATCAGCTAACAAAACCACCTTGGTCAGGAGCTACTGTCCTAAATGGCATTAAATACTACTAATGTGAAAGAGTGGAACATCATATCGAATTTTTCCTCTAATTTTACAAAGAATGAAGTGCCCTCTGACTACTCACCTGGAGCTCCACAATACAGTAATTCTGACTGACAAACTCATCTGATTTCCAATTCAAACTTTGCTTTATCTCGGTCTGAGGAACTGAACAGATGCTTCTCCCATGAAAAATGACATCCAGCCTGCTGCTGACACTTCACTAGTAATCCCAAAAACAAGAACTATGGACTTGCTGCAGGTTAAAAAAATGGTGCTTTTCTGCTAAAACTCAGCTATCAGTTCTGACAAAATCCTACATGCAACCATCCACCCTGCTCAAGGAAGAGCAGCTCTGCAGGCTTTACCCAGCCCACACCCCACAGAGCAGCCGAGCAGCTGCTTACCTGCTGGTGCAGGGAATCTGCTCAGGGAAGGGCTCCCTGCTCTTACCTGCCTGCCAAGAGTTGGCAGAACATCATTTGCTTCCTTCAGTACTGGAGAACAGCCTCTTAGCAGAAGGTGCAAATAAACCCTAAACCCCCTTCATTATTTGTTTTTCTTTTATAAAACACACACCAGCAGGTGATGCTGCCGTTAAATTTCTCAGGGTTGAATTATCTGAAAACACATTAGCAAAATAAATGAAGGTGAAATGGCATTTCAAATACTGGTTTCCCTGGGTTTTATTCTGCCTCAGAGGAAAATTTCACTAGAGGAAAAAAAAGTCTGCATCAGTTTTGGAACTGAACATTTGGACTAAAGCTTGGAAATAAACTTGGACATGAAAAAACAAATCTTTTCATTTATGAAGGGAATTGATTATTAACTTGCATAATCCCAAATTCTCTGAGTAAACAAGACAAAAAGACAGAACATAGACAAAAACCAGATATCTACATGGATAAATAAAAACACAGGGAAGAAAAAGAATGGTCTTTCAGGAAGACCATATTAAATGCATACAAACTCCCTTTTTCCCAAAGCCTAGCACTTATTTTCCCTGCATTTATTTTCCCACACTTAGCAGATAATTTCCCTAACACCCCTTAAAATACCAACACTGATTCTAGGCATTATTATTAATGAGCACAGGCTCCATCTCCTAACTGCAATAATTCTAGGCTGAACTTCATGTAGTAAACATCACATTCCACAGACTGATGAGCCAGCTCTCAGATAAACATGCTTGCTTAAGTATCAAGTATTAAAACCCATTGGCAATCCAAGTCTATGCACAGTGACTCAGTGCAATTATTCTGAGTGTAACAATAAGTGGGCAGTCATGCAGATTTGTAACTTATTGGTTTAAGCACAAAATTAAACAGCAAGAAAAATTAATGAAAACTATTCAATTTTAGACCAGACTGGGGACAAAATATGAGTAAGTATTATAAACATGACATAATCTCATTTAAGGAGACTGTGTAACACATAGGTTTTACAAATAGTTACAGACATTAATCTTGTTACATTTATTTCCAGAGTTTTATTCAGTAACAGGATTGATTGGCTGGAAAAACACAGGCTCAGACAAAAAACTAGCTGAAAGCTCTATTTTTGTCAGAGTGACAGATTCTTTTCTTAAGTAACTTGTTTTGTTGCCTTTTGTTCCAGGACTACAAACATTATTAGCAATTCTCCAACTGGCAAGAGAGGCTGAGATGTTTTGTCTTCACCATTCTGGATTGCTTTTTGTTCTCTTACACAATCCAAGCATTGGGAAGAGGCAGCAATTTTGACTTCCCTTCCATGTAAGATTAACCTTTCTTTTGCTCACAACTGGGTCTTTCTGCTGAAGCAGTGAGGAGAGAACTGCTCCATGGCTTGCCCTTGCTCTGGGAAGAGATGGGTTGCAGATCCTGATAAGTGGAACTATTGCAACCTATGAGACAACCAACATTACCATCCAGTTCCTGGTCATTAATTTGCTTCCTATCATCACTGACTTCCCACAGCCAAGCTCCTGCATGGCTTTCATGTGGCTGAAGTTATTTCTTTTTGCACCAAGAGGTCATTCCATATGTTGCTAGCAGAAGGGATGCTGCTTTCTTCTGTGACTTCAGGCAGCTTTTAGGAAACAAAGATTTCCTGCCCCCTTTCCAACTAGAGGCAAAGGTCAGGGAGTCTAACAATGAAGCACAGTGTTGCAGCTCGATATTTTAGTGCTAAAAAATTTACCCACAAAAGCAAAGAGGACAATTGCTATATAAAACTCCATGCACAAACACATCCCATCCAAAACACATGTTTGTAGCCCAAGCAAGGATTTGTGCCCACTAAAACAATGCTATTATGTATACATTTCCCGAGAAAGATTGTATACTACTATGCAAAGGCCCAACACTTTAAAAGTCTGGGGTTTTATAAGAACTGAAAAGTATAATCCACGAGTACAAAACAGGATACCTTCCTTGCTGGACTCAATTGCTAATGGTCACATTCACACTTTACTTCCATGCTATGACCTGTTCCAGAGTCTCTGCCATCCCCTTGACCTACTTGAAAGCATTTAGATTCAAGGGGTGATTTCTTTAAATCAACATTATCTTCCACTTTTCACTAACAAGGCTACACCTGATCTACCATTCTCTCTCTGTGATATTCCTCATATTCAGGATCCAGGAGGAAATGTATTGGAACAGCTTTGCCATACATTTTTCAGAGCAATATAATAGTGCGCAGAGCACCAAGGCCTCACTACATATTTATGAGCTCCAATTTTCAAACAATACACTTCCCAGGCAAAGGAAATAATCACCAAAAACCCAAATAATTAAACAGTCTTCACTGTGGATCACAGTTTGTAAGCATGGTCTTTGCTGTCCCATACAGGGAATGGTTGCTTTTGTGTTAACCTTCACTATAGCTCTTCTTCTACTGCATTTGGAGGAGATGGGACCCTAAATCAGCACAGGTCAATGCAGTGTCTCCCATCCCTTTATCTATTTCACCTATTATCTATTTATCTATTCGGATGCTGGATAGTGATCTGCTGGATGTAACATACTGCATTTTGTTTTGCTCATTTTCATTTCTGCAGAAGCTAAGTGCTCCCCACAGAGTAGTACTTTTTGTTTACATTTTTTTACAAGACTCCCAAATGCATCATTCAGAGGAAATACTATCAATACAATAGTTTATACTGTACACAAGAAAATGCCTTCTTAGATCACACTCATGATCCAGCCCACCATCGGCTTCAGTAAGTAAATCTACAGAAGCTTCAGGGCATAAATCTATAGAAGCTTCAGGGCAAGGTGCAAAAAGACTAACACTAGTCAATCACAGGAAAAACTACCCCATCCTATCTCTTCTGTTCTCCTTACTGTGCTGGAAACCAAGCCCTGAGGAGGATGCCTTTGCCCCCAAGCACTAGGCTGTCAGCTAGCAACTTTTTCCAACAGCTTCTACCCTGGAAAGCCTTACTCTTTTGGGTTACTCACCAGGATGGAGAAAAAGCTCATTCAAACCTCTAAGGCTTCCTCCATAAAAGATGAAGCAGAGCCACTTTCTCTGCCCCAGACATTCAGGCACACCTTCTTCAGCAGCCTCTGCGATGATCATCCAGCCACTCATGCAGGTGACAGAACTCACCATGTAAGGTGCTCATCACAGCACTTCCCAAACTAGTCAAGCATGGGCTGGAATAAGGATGTATGCAGAATAGAAATCCAGCTGCCTTTCCTGAATGGCTTCAAAGAAATTAATATCCTCCATCTACTTGCTGACTTCCTCCATTTAAGACAATTAGTTAAATCAACACACATCTATCACTGTAAAAAACAGGTGTGTTGTATCTAGGGTTTGGAGAAAGACAAAAAATATTTACTATGTAGATAGACTAGCTGTATATGAGCAAAACAAACTGAACTCCCTCATGCATCAACAGCCAAGAAAAAAAGAAAACTTACAGTTGCCTCTTCAGCTGGGCAGAAGCAACAAGCAGAACTTCTGACAGGATGATTAGATGACTTCTTTTTTAACTACTCTCTGAGTAGGAGAGAGGCAGGAAAGGAGGTCTGACTGACAGAGAAGCAAAAGCATGCTTTTCTCATGCTCCAGTCCCTGAAGACCTATTGCCTGACCTGCAGTACACCCTTAGTTTTTCAATAGTCCTCCATCTCCCTGCTCTTACTCTACAGAGACACTGGCTCATGCTCCAGCCTTCTGTCCCCACATTTCCTGTCCAACCCCTCCATACCTTGGTCAAAGTAGCAGAGGAAACGACATGGACAGTTTCAGAGTGGCTGTAAAGCACGCAGGACTTTAGTAGGTCCCATTCAGTGGGATCTGACAACCAGGAGTACCTTCTCCAGCCCAGGTGAGCCACGACAGAGTAGTGGCATGGGTTCCCTGAACCAGTGGAGGGCCTGCCAAACTCAGCCTCTGCTCCAGCACAACATTCCCCTGCCCAAGGGAAATAATTTCCCCTACAGTGGTTCACTGATTTACAGCTGGCTAGCTACTACCCCCACCTCTTTGGTCAATGCAACATACACAAGCACATGGTCTGCAGCTGCAGAGACAAACCCCAGGGGAGGCAGAGTGATTGATGTGCCATATACAGCCTGCCACCAGTTGAGAATGTTCCCATCTGAAAGGATAAATTGCTTATCTTCAGTGTCAGAAGTTCCTCACACTATCTTAGATGAAGGATCAGTCCCATGTCTAAGCCAAACCCACCCCACATCGATAAAATTCACGCAGATCCATAGAGGAAATACTTGTTTCTCATATGAGTACAGGAACCATGTGCTTTCACTCGGTGTTTCTCCATTTTTGAGGACAAAGAAAGGCAGGTGAAGGGTGCTTCTTCCTACAGCCAGTGTTTCAGTGTGGGACAGGCTTATGCTGCCATCACAGCAGCTGCAGTGACTGGGACAACCAGCCTGCTGTGCAAACCTAACTCCCCCTGAGCAGTAAGTATTGTGGCCAGACTCCTGGTACCCAAATTAACCTCTTCTTAGTTATGCTAAAAATTCCAGTATAATGCTGCTCCCCATCTTAAGCAGATCCTGTTTTCCAGGTGAGGATGATGGCTTTATGTGCTACAGGAATTGTTTTGTGCCAAAGCAGAGAACGAAATGAGTGATGGTGGGAATGGGACAGAAAAGCTACACGAGTGATGGGGTGCATCCTTGTGGCCAAGAGGAGATGGGCTGGTTGAGGGTAGATTCTTGCACCTCACGAGAGACTACTGATGACAATGCCAACAAGACAGAAATGAAGCAGAAAGCTAGATCACTGAGACCAGTAAATGCCAAGAAGCACAAAAAAACATATGCAGAAAAGCTCATTAATCATAAAATACCCTCCTGTGCCTTGCATTGGGGATCCAAAATAAACACTGGGAGTTTTAAACTCTTTTCAAGAAATTACACCAAACGACATGAATTCTGGATGTGTCCATGTTTGGGTTTCTAGGCAATAAGGCTTCAGTATAACTCTATTCCATGCCAGGTACCAGTTTTAAAATGGAAGTCAGACCTCCTTGACATGTGATGGTGGGAGGTCTGAGATACTGCACATGACCAAATAAGTCTACGTCTCTGAAGACAGTGTGGGATTCCCCCCCACACTTATATGAGAAGCAGCTGCTTCTTTTTGGTGGTAGTGTTAGCGTGTTTTTAATGTAAACGCATTTCCCCTTCTCCAGAAAACGTTCCCAGGGTATTGTGGCACCCTGAGGCTAAGTCTTGCATGGCATCGTGCTTGAAAGGAAAGCTGAAGTTTTCTCCTGCAGAGAACTGAGGAGACTCCACAGCAAGGGTCCTCCCAGAGAAGAGGAGTAACACATTGCCAGAAGAAAACAGAGGCCAGGAGCTCAGAACTGACCTCAGGATTTCCAATCTCCTTACCTAGTAACAATGCTATACTAGCACAATACACGTCTGCAGGTTTGAGATGTGAAAACAAGGCCCCTACAACTAAATGCTAAAGTAAGCTATGGTGAACCTCTAAAAATGATGACCCAATTACATCAGACTTTCAGAAAACTGCTCAGCAAGGACAGTTCATTACATAAGATCCAATTTTAGTAATGACTGTCATACAAGGGTATAAGAACAGTTTTCTCTTTTACTTTTGCCATTCATGGAGACTCCATGTGGAAGATCATTTTTGCTGAGGACCAAATGACATTGCTACAGATTAAGAAGAGTAAACAAAACTGTGTGTACCTGCAGCAACTCCAGCTCAACACATCTTCCTCTGACTTCTTGACCTCCTTGATCTTTTCTACTGCAATACACTGACCCCTTACTTTTACCACTTATGAGAAACATGGCTAAATGACTGAGTTTGAAAGATCACTGAATAAAGTGGTCTTTTTATTTTTCTCTAACCTGAACCTTTCGTTGACAGGGGTTTTACTAGAATCACAGAATTGCTTAGGTTGGAAAAGACCTCTAAGATCAAGTCCAAACACTAACCCAGCATTGACAAGTCCAACAGTAAATAATCATGTCCCCAAATGCCACACATTTGGTCTTTTAAATATCTCAAGGGACAGAGCCCACCACTGCCCTGGGCAGCCTGTTCCAATGTTTGACAGCCCCTTCCATGAAGAAACTTTTCCTAATATCCAATCTACACCTTCTCTGATGCAATTTGAGGCCATTTCCTCTTGTCCTACTGCCTTTATTGGGAGAAGTGACTGACCCCCCACCTGTCTACAATCTCCTTTCAAGTAGGTGCAGATAGCAATAAGGTCCCTCCTGAGCCTCCAGGCTGAACAGGTTGCTCCTCCTAAAATGTGTATTTCAGACCAGCTTTGTTACCCTTCTGTGGACACACTTCAGCACCTCAAACAAGTCCTTCTTGTTGTGAGGGTCCCAAAACTAAACACAGTATTCAAGGTATCTCCTCACCCATGCCAAACACAGGGAGACAATCACTTCCCCAGACCTGCCTTTAACAGCTATTCTGATCCAAGTGGATGTATAGCAAATGGTTGCAGAGAGGAGAAGGTAAGCCAGGAGCCTTGAGGTGAAAACTTGGCAGTCCTCTGGAGAAGCCCCATGTGAATCCATAGTTTCAGCTCAAGTTGCCAGCTTTACATGACTGCAGAGCCATGAGATTTTGGCTTAGCCAAACGGGAATATGGCTGCCCTATCTATTGCTTTACAGCAGCAAGAATGTCGGTGACACAGTCTAACACAAGGTGTGCCACAGTGCCAGCAGAAGAGCAATGCATGTGATGCTCTTCCCTCCAGATGCTGTGTAAGGCATGTCCTCAGTGTCCTCTGACCAAAGAAGCACAGTGCAAAAAGGTGGAAGGGCTTTTCTTTCCCTGCTGGAAACCTATCAGAACAATACCCACCTAACAAAGGGCACCACAGAATTTAGCATGCTCTTGCTGATGTCTGCAGTGCCACAGTTCTGGCTCCTAGCGCCTTGTCCATGCGCATTTCAGAGCGGGCAAGGGAAATACCCTTATTTCAGTGACTAATTCAGTTATCATAACAGGCATGTTCTCTGTTCACCATAAACCTCCTTTGTATCTGGTAAGTGCATCTGGAAGGAGAGGGAGTAAAGGGAGGAAGATACTCTACATTTATGTTTCCATTAATTCAGCATGAGAAACAGATCAAATGTTCATTTATTCCGTGTTCCAGGACACTTCTCCCAGACACTATAGTTTCTTAGATACCAGCATCTCCCTCACCTACATATTCACACTAATCCATATAAAACTATGAGTCATTACACAAAGTTCCATCCAGAAGAGTAAGCCATTCATCCTTTGGGGGAGGAGGAGGAGAGGGAAAATTAAGAGCTGTTTCCAATTTAATTGGCAGACTTTACATTTTTGTTCTGCTTCCATTGGAAAGTGTGGTGCTAATTTTTCTGCCACAGCTTGCAACCACGGTGAGATCTCAATCTGCTTCATTTACGTCTACCAGCAGGACTGCTAAAAAAATAAAATAAATCAGAACTGTATTTGCTGTGCCTCTGGTCAGTGTGCAATCTCTCTGTGCTGAATTTATGCTTGCGTAATTTCAGGGAGTCAAGTGTTTTAAAGCTCCCTGCAACTGCTAAGCACCTTTTTCAACTGCTCAAGCCTTGGTGTGGTATTCTTGAGAGCACAATACCTTCTGAACTCTTTGAAAAAGAAAAGTGCCATGGATTCACACACAGAGCTCTGCAGCATACCCTTGACTTTGACTTTTATGCCATAGAGCACATTTATGCCCCACCCTGTCTTTTTACTGTACCTTCTAGTCAAAAACGCGGTTTCCTGTAAGCAAGCAGCTTTTTTGGGGGGCTAATTTTGAAGTGAGGATACTTAAGAAGCAGCTAATTAGAACAGGTGTGTGGTTGTAGTTCCTACATTATCTACTTTAACACAGGAGTTTTAATTATGGGTCTCCCTTCCAGTGTGACAGAGTATTGGACTTTGACTGTCTTCTCATTTTTACTCTTTGTACAATTCCTGATTTTTTTCTCAGATGCTTCTTGGCTTTGCACCTTTTTCTCCCTCATTTTCTAATCCAACAATTCCAGCCTGGCAGCTGCACATAACATTTATGACTATTTCAACTCAACCTCCCTCATCTTGTTCCTTTTTTCACGCAGCTCTTAAATCATGATCTTTCCCTCATGAGCAATTCAGGGGCCATTCCCACTGACTGCATGACCTGAGAGGCATGAGTGGTCCATTGGTGCAGGGACCATCCATCACGCTGCAGCGCCGAGCTGGGTTAATTCCACAGACATTGCTGAGCTCCCAGGACCACTGGCAGGTAGCACTTAGCAGCAAATCCTCTGGTGGAGGACTGGAACCATCTACTTGAGCTGCTCCTGGAGCTCTGGCAACGCTCACGGAAGGACACTTGGAACACCTGATCTACATGTGGATTTTGGTAAGTGGATTGCAGGGTTACAAAGAATGGCAACCTGAAGTCCAAAGCAAATCATACACAAAAGACACCAAATCAGCACTCTTTCTGCAGGAGCTAAGCTAAAGCCAAGCTGCCATGAGACTTTCAGCACCTTCTCCCAAATTAAATCAGTTTAATTCTGTGTGACTTTGCTAATAATTCATCGATCTTTTAATGATGCATGGATTTATTGATCTTTGGGGAACATCAGAATTCCCTGCACTTACTCCCTTTCCAAAAATTTATCAAGCCTTAAGGCTTCCACAATGGTTGTATATCAACATTTTCTAAAGTGTCAAACATGCAGAGGAGAACTACTGTTGGGTCCTTCAGCAGCCATCTCAGTTGACAAGGAGATAGGAGGTGGCACAAACATCAGAAAGACTGCTCTGCACCTCTGATATCTAACAGCTACAACTGACAGTTCAACTTGCTCAAGCTCCCCTGGAGCAGAGCATCTGGAGCTCCTGTCAATCAAGCTGATGCCAAATATTCTAGGCACCTTCATGCAAAAACCACACTTTTCTTCATAAAAAAAAAAAAAAAGAGGAGCATGTAAACTATATCCTGCTCCATGGCAGTTCAGGACATTAAAAAAAAAAAGAGAGAGAGAAAAAAAAAGGAACCACAGGCACAAAAGCAGCACAACCTGCTAAGAAAGAAGTGTTACATCAAGCAAGGTATGCATGTGTAGGTCTGCTCCCTTCCATTTCCACCTCCTTCCTAACCTAGAACATGCAATTTTATCCACTGTAGCTTGCTGGGTTATAGCATTTCATCTGAAATGTCAGGGAATACAAGCCACTTGTAATACATTCAACAAGTATTGAAGGCATTAAGAGGCACCTGAACAGTTCAGGAAAATTACAAGCCCTCAAGTAAAGACTTCAAAATTGCAAGGAAGAAATCTGTACTTGCAAATGTTAACACCAAGCTTCGTGGGGTACAGCTACAGAAGAAAGGCATCTCATCTAAAGAGAGAGTGTTTCCTCACAAACTCCAGGTATTTAAGCTTTCTTTTTATTTAGTTTTAAGGCTCTCCAACAGTTTGTAGGTATTTAAAACTTACAAGCCAATTATTTAGTCTCAAGAAGCGATCCTTGAAAGGCAAAAATGCATACTTTTAGCTGATGAGTAATCAGGGAAAACTTTCTTTTCTCTTTTAGAAATGAACTTATGCTTCTTGCCCGCTAAAAATTATGGAAACTTTTAAAGGCAGAAAATGCCATGGGGGGGAAAGAAAAAAGAAGAAACGCAACACTAGATAATTTTAAACCCTTCGCATACCTAAAAAGGGCATATTAAACCACAACCTTAGTCATAAACCTCCAGTAAGCGCAAAGATGAAGTACCGCGGGCGCGACACGCAGCCGCTTGGCTGCCGGCAAGGCAGAGGCTTGGAGCGCACGCCAAAGGAAATGGGTGTCGTACCTCGCCTGCCTCCAGCATCTCCTCCTCCCCCCCAACCCTCCCAACCACCTGTAGCAGCCTCAGAGGAAGCAGACATGCTCCCACATACTTTCCAGCTATGCTGTGCCAGCCGCAAAGTATGCACGCAGCCAGCAACACATGTGTGAAAATACATACGTGGTGAACCAGCATCGGGTCTCTCTGCAATGATTAACCTCATCTGTGAGCAAGCCAGAATTACCTTCTCATTTCTTAATTAAAAAAACAAACCAGAAAAGCAGCCCAAGGAGCAAAAGAGAACCCCTCCATCGCATTCATGCCCTTTCCCTTTCTCCCCCGCATGCACACCTACCCACACCTACCCTGTGCTGGAAAAAGGCTGTAAGCATGGCATTACCACTATTGTGTCCTGGGTACAGGGAGCTGTGGTTTTGAGATTAAACACCCAGAAAATAAATTTTACCTTTTTGACCAGAATTTTCCATAAGCAATTGAACGTTGGTTAGGAAAATAAAATAGAGAAATGTCTAAATTTCCTCTCATGCTCGGATAAGGCTATACGGTTGAGATCACTTCCCCGTGACAACCTAAAATTAGGGCAAAAAGGACACACACCAAGTGCCAGAGAGAAGATGTCTGGCCATAGGGACCATGGTACTGGGGACACTGGGAACTGGTGACAGGGCAGCACAACTTGGTTTGGGGGCTCTCCTTGCAGGTGCCAGAAAGGCACCCTGCCTCTACCAGCTTCAAATACAATGCTATAGGTATCTTTTTGTCAGTGGCCAGTCTTGAAGGGAAAGAAAAAAAAAAAAAAATTAAACCGAGGGGGGGAAAAAATCATGTGACACTCCACATTCTCCTGAAAAATCCAGCAGCCACAGAGAAAGAAGTTTTAACCCTGTAAACCCCAAAGAAGAAAGGAGCAGAAAAAAGACCCAGGGAAAGTAACTCGCTTTCCAAAGGTCCTCTGGAAACTCTTGAGATGCTTTGCCTATTCTGTAACAACGATCTTCTCTCTTTGAGCTATTTCACTTTTGCAGACATGCTGGGGGAGGGACCCATGGAGAATGAGTTAAAAATAAAAACAAACACTGAAAAGCTATTTGTAAACTGTTTCACCCCAGCGAACCCTTCAACTTGCGGTTTCTCTAACCAACTGCACAGCACACCTGCAGAGTGACTTGGGGCAGGAGACACCCCTCCATAAATACCTGGGAGATCCCTCGCTGGGCTGCGCCTCCTCGGGCACCCCTCTGTGCAGGATGATGGCAACAGGGGCCCATACTCCTGGCAATAGCCTAAACTTTACAGTAAAGTAACAAAGGAAAGTTGGGCAAGGGACAAAACCACATAAATAGATACCTATTATTCAGGAAAAATGCCCTGAATACAATTTCAGCTTTGCAACAGTCAACAGTGCCCCTTTTATGGGCTTCAACATATACAAGATGTCAGGCACCTAGTCATCCCTCCTTCACCCCACAATCTCTGACTAACTAAAGCAAGCAGCAGTGCCAGGTGTTACCAAGTACAGCTATAAATGCTACAGCCTTCTCAGCCCCATCCAGGTGACCTGCAACCTGAAGTGTCAAATCCATCGATTAAGCTATCCCTCAAACCCTGCAGAGTCCCTGGAAAGCCAGATGCCCATCTCTTCCAACATCAGTTCAGTGCTCCCGGTCTGTTGGACCAGCATTTGGAGCAACAGGCTGGGAGCTAAGACATTTCTCACAGTTCTGGTTTACTCATAATCCAACAAAAGGGCACTCACCACTGGGTGGACTACTACTTCACAAACAAAAAAACACCAAGCAAATCCCAAACCACCTTCAGGCGGTGAATCAGCCATTGCTTGAGTCACACATGCACAGAGTGCACCAAACTCAACTGAGAGCCGCACCACCGACCTCAGCCTTTGCTCTTCTCTGCCTGCCCACCCCCACCTTCACCCCAAAACTAGCAAGGAACTTCTTCACAGTGCTCTGAAGGTTTAAATCAGAAATATGCAAGTAATGCTAGTGTGGGCATAGACATCCCGGAAGGTGAGGGGGGGAAGGTGGATTGCATTAACTAACACTGCTGATGCTGGAAAATGTGCAGGTAACCAGGAGGGGCAAATCCCAAAGGAGTGTGATCAAATAAGCATTCCTGGTATGGCTGTTTGTCCAAAGCTTCACCAAACTATTGAAACTTGACAAGGTGCAAAGCAAGACTGGAAGGGAAAACCTTTCAGAAGCCCTAATTCTTCACTCTGGAACATGGTTACCAGGATTTTTTTTTACATGGAATGGAATTGGATTCTAGGAATCCAGTCTGGGGAAATGGATCTTCTTCAACCTTTTCTTCAAGACCAAATCATGTTTTTATTCTGACAACAGCTGTGCACAATAGAATTCTGCTATGGCCCCATCATGCTGCAGACTACAGACCCCATAACCAAAGGTTATTCTTTCCTCTCTATCAGTTTTTGCATTGTTTGTTTACAGAACTGTGGCACCAGGAAACCCTAAAACCACCTGTACCAAAGAACAATCATAGAGAAGACAATGTCACTGCAAGAAATAGACTGCAAGTGGTGAGGAAGGACAACAGGCACTTGGGGAACGAACAAGGAAATGTGTGGGGCCAAGCAAACCACTTCTGGCATTCATGTTTATCACTGCCACCTTGCCCTACCCTCCTGCACATGCACACCCTCTCCAAAACACTCAAGTCTCATCTACACTTTGAATTCCTTTGCTGCTGAGTGTAGTAGTCAGCTCTTTCATGTTATTTTAGAGCAGACTGTAAAGACTTTAGTCCTATAAAGTTCTCCTATGACATTACTGACCTTGTTGCTCTTTACACTACTCCAGTTTTCATAAGAAAGAAAAAAGTTGTTAAATTCTCAAGTGATTCAATCAAGTACCATGTTCATCTTCAGAAATAACTGGCATCACTTTGAAATCAAAATATCTACCCCACTGCTATAGAAAGACTTCATAGCTATAAGTTCTATATAGATAACACTTCAACAGCACAGTATTTTTTTCTCTACCAAAACTCATCATTAAAAGCACCAGAAATATTTGTAGCAGGCAGCTAATACCAATTACTACTTTCCTTGCAAGCTATTTTCACTAAATTAGCCTTGATAGCATCACAATTTGTTGAGGTAGGAAACAATAGAAATTAACAAACCATGGCAGTCTGGGGAGGGAAAAAGAACTATGGAAGCAGTATTTACCCCTTGAAAGTAGTATTTGGGAAGAAACAAGAAGCATTACACTGGCTAAATAACATGTGGGTTGCTTGTATTTCTGCACTGCATTTGCAACCCTGTGTTTTGCTTTAGTAACAGGGGCTAGACAAAACAAATGGACTGTAGCTGCACAACACTGCATGTCAGACCTTTACTTTGATCTTACCAAATGGTAAAAATTTTTTAGAGAAAGTTCAGAGATTATCTGAATGATACTCACAGCTTTTTAAGCTTGGAATTTGCTGGTTGGTGCATTAAGCATTACTCACTTTCTGAACAAAGTGGAAAGTTAACACAAATTGGCAGATGACTAACTGTCCAAGAAAGAGATTACTGAATGAATCACGACTCTACTTTTAGTCTAATAATAAGACAAATGAAGAGGACCAAGAAGGGGAAAAAGACAAAAAAAATTTCCTTGCAAAGTGTTTAAATTTGCATTGCCCATGAATTTCCAGCTATGACAAACTATGCATACATTTCATAATTTACCATGAGTTTTACCTTGGGGTTAGTTTACTGATATGCCCCATGATTACTTCACAGCCTCACTTAATTTGGATTTCTGTAAGAACTCTGCTCCACACTTTCCCTTGGTACACATTTAATAAGTTACAGTAACAAATTAAGGGATTGGAAATGAAGTTAAATTGCTGAGTTGAGTCACAAGCACTTGGCAGGGTACAGAACACACAGAAGTACCTCAGGCATAGCAGACACCTGAAGCTGACCTGAAGCAGAATTTAGGTTTCCCAGCTCAAGAAGAGGACCTAACCAAAAGGTTCCATTTTCATTTTTGCTACTGGTCTGGTGAAAAGTTTGCCTAATGCACGACCAGCATTCAGCTTTGCAGAAAATCATCCTAGGGTGCTGCTCAAGAACACAGGAAAGAGGCAGCAGTGCCGTCCCCCTCCCAAACAACAGCCACCCAGCTCCAGCAGCCTGGTGGGGTAAAGCTATGCACAGCAAATCTAGGAGATCTGGGTTTGCCCCTCATCAACTTGCACACCCACTGCCCCCCCTTGTCTTTCCCAAATTAGCTCTGCTGCTCTTTGGACATGTGGACTTACTCATCAAATTGCCTAGGAAAATTAGCCAGGGTTAAGAAAATGGTAAATTGACGTGTACTAGGTTGAAAAGCTGAATCAGCACAGCCAATGCACATGGCCAAGCAGGACCTCCTGCTCCCACCCAGTGGCACAAGGCACTACCAGCTCTCAATTTCACCCTCTTGTTTTGAAGGACGATGTTAGACTCACTCCCTCATCTGAATAAATTTAAGTCACTCAGGTCATCTGCTGAACCTGTTACTCAACATTGCTCAGCATCATCCCCAGAGTGATAAAAGGTTGCGGAAGACCTGAGGGTTTAGGAATGCAGCCACATGGTTCAAAAAATTCTCCACAGTCACCAGGTCTGCTCATCTCTTCAAATGTAAAATTCTCAAGAGCTCATCACATCTGGGAGATTGGTAACATGATCTGGTTGCATGAGGCCAGAAGCCAGAATCAGGTAGGAATTAGAATGGTTGTTACAGAATCACAGCATAGTTTGGGTTGGAAGGACCTTCTGGATCATCTAGTTCCAAACCCCCTGTCATGCGTAGGGATGCCTTCCAGTGGACCAGGTTGCTTTAAGTTCCATCCAACTTGGCCTTGAGCACTTCCAGGTTTGGGGCATCCACAACTTCTCTGGGCAGCCTGTTCCAGTGTCTCACCATCATCACAGTAAAAAATTCTTTCCAACATCAAATTTAAACCTACCCTCTTTCAGGTATTTGAATATTTGCAGGAGATAGTGCTTCTCCATTTTGTTAACACTGAAGACTCGTTTGATTGAGTTCTGCTTTCCTCTTTTTTTCAATTTCAGATACAAGCTGGAAATAAATACCCCAAACCTTTCATGGCCTGGGAACCTACTGCCAAGCTACAGGTTAGGCTAGGCAGAGGCTGCTAATGGTTTTCTGCAGAGCCACCACATTGCCAGAGCAAGACAAGAACAACCTTCAGGAGATGGGGCATGATGCAGTGACAGTCAGTGCACTTCGGGGACCAGATGTCCCATGGCCAGCTCTAAGCCTTTTAACAAGTTTTTGTTTAATTTGATGCATTATCCAGGTGCTTGACAGACTCCACAGCAAACTTAACATGCACAAAGACATACACATAGAGTAATTTCCTGCCAATTTAGTTCTCAGGGCTGGCCCACTGTGGGATGAGACAGGTGCCAAGGCAAGAAAAGGCAAGGAGAGGAGATGCTGAGCAGAATCACAGCCCCAAATCTGGCAGCAACACTGTCAGCTGCCCTTCACAGGTCTAGCCCTGTGATTTTGGACACAAATCCCACTTCAGAGTCAAGAGCTCAAAACATCAATGAGCTCTAGACCCGTTATTCATTTGCCATTATCCAACCTTCAGAGCACTTCTGATAGCAAGATTTTCTAAAGAACTCAGAGTGCTGAACGTGTGTCCTCTTGAACTCTGAATGACCACTGACACCTTGTTTTGTGGTCTTTATCAATTGTTCTTCTGTGAACTTCAGTAAGAATTGTCCCTAAATAAATACCTTAAGTTGGAATTCAGCCTTTTATGCTATATCCGTCTGAAAATAATAAAACTTGCCTATTGTTACCATGTAACGAACAACTGGATTGCCACATGTTGCAAGGTTTTATTTCCACAGGCTTCTGCACCTCTATTTTTAATGCACTTCTCCCAGTAAGAGGCTACAAGACAAAGATTGTCCACCACAGTCTGGTTACACAAGAAACTGACAAACACATCCAAGGTATTTCAGCACAACCAAAACCAACTACATTAATATATATTAATATTTAGTGGTAAAAGATGCCCGCTGACAATGAGGGAGCTGGGATAAGTCTAGATTTTCTGAGTGTTAAAAACACACTCTGCTTTTAATAGAATAAGAAGAACAAAGAACCATCATATCCTTGCAAGCAATAACTTACTATATAAATATTGTATAAATATTGCAACAACAGAGAAAGTAAACATGGAGGCTTCATAAATGTGGGAATTTTCACTCTAAGGGGAAGAAAATACTAGCTCTGCCTCATATACAGCCCTTAAACCTTGTAACAACACAGGCAACTTGAAAACAGATAGCAACACTAAATATTAATGCAGCAGATCAGGAGTCACTGATTGGACTACCATTCAAAGTGCAACACCTTGAAAAGAAGAATTAAAATTTGATACACTGTAACACCATGAAGGGCATGATCTGCTTACATGGAAACAAAATAACCTCGCAATCTACAAGGCACACTTTCGAACAAAAAGAAGAATGTGCTTAGACGTTGCTTCACTGCATTGAACACAGCCCAGAATCTTTACGAAAAGGTAAACAACTCAAAGGCTCAAACCTATTACTTTTTAAGAGAGAGAGAGAAACATAAAATAATTTAACAGATCACTTTCCGATTTGCACTTTTTTCAGTATCACTTTTAGTATTGGAAGATGCATGCTTCCTTCCAGGTAGTGACAGACACATCCTACAGTTGTCATTTATGTTTCAACTCCTATTTTCTGTTTATCTTCCTTTCTGCATCCTCTGACCCCTAGCTGAAACAGCAATACATGTCACTCAGCAGTCTCACTGTCCCTCTCTTCCTTCACCAGACTGGAAGAGAGGTAGAAAACACCAGCTCAGCAAGATGAGGTAGTGTGCCAAGTCCTCCCCCAGTCGACATAAATACATTATATTTTCCAGATGCACATCTCTGACAGCGAGGCTAAGGATCGGCAATACTCAATGGTGAAATGCAAAACACTGAGAAGAAGACAGGAGAGGGGAAGACTTTTGCACTGCAAGCAGTGGTATAAGTGGGTTTTCCTTGGAGGGTACAAGATCTTTCACTGCTGCATAGCAAATCACTACATCTCCCATAAGTTAAAAAAAAAAAAAAAAAAAAAAAAAAAAAAAAAAAAAAACCAAAAAAACAAAAAACCAAACTCAAAGTAATATTTTCCAACCTTTCACTATGAGTCGGGGTGAAAACCACATGTTTTAAAGGTCTTCCACAGTTTTATTATTAGAAGTAGAAACCCTACTGATACTGATGAGTCATTTGTATTGGCAGAAACCAAGAACACCCATTTTCTTCATGTGTTATAAAGCTCTCAGTGTGGTTTTCTATTAATTACTGGTCAAAGTAGTTGACTAAAAACAAAAGAGGTGACATGAACTCACCTTGTTTTTAAACCCTGTTCTATAGCAGCTGATTTTCTTTATCACACTTTCAAAGACCGCTTATTTTTCACCCCATTCCACAAGAAGAAGAAGAAAAATGCACAAAAGACAACTACGAATCTAAACTCCCTCATAGTAAATCCAGAACTGCAGATGGCTAATTCACTCCACTTCTGCAAAGGCTTTTGTGATCAGCTAAGAAAGAAAGAAGCAAGGAGGGAAGGAAAAAAACCCAAAAACCACAACAAGAAGATCAGTTAAAAATCATCAGTCAGCAGCAGCTATCATTTTAGAATCCTTATGAGTAATCAGACTAGAGTCTGTAAATAAAGAAGCAGTTGTACAAGAGCGTGAGCAGATGAAGGAACCCTTTCATGCTAGCAGCCAGTGATATTGCCACACAGGAGGTAAAAATGAGACTAACAGAAAAATTTTGAAAATTAAAGACAGCTAAACCAGGTTTTTTAAAGTTTAATCATAATTCCTTGCTGGCTTTAAAGAAGATTTATGCCATAAAAAAGGGTGGAGGGTAGGTAGACTCCACAGCACAGTCTGCATTTGGAAAGGGAAAACACTATTCATAGGTTAGACTTGCCATACCCAAATTCTGAATGGTGCTATGGGGATTTTTTGGTAACACCCCAGTCACAAAAAAAAAAAAAAAAAAAAAAACAAAAAAAAAAAAAAAAAAAACCCCCCAAACAACTATGTAAACAAATAAAAAACAACAGCGACAAAACCACCTAAAGCCCAGAGGTTTAGCTTGCTGATCACTAGCATCAGAATGCACTTGGAGCGCAACCTCTGCAGCGGCACAATGAACTTCCACTTTACCCTCCGCACTTAGAGGAATGGCAGCCTGGCAAAATGACAGCGTGTTTTGATGTTGCTGGGGAAGAAAACCACAGCAAAGCAGTGACCGGAGAACCGAAAATAACCTTTGAACAGCGGCTCGGCACTGCCGGTCTCTCTGCCCGCGCCTCCTATTGTGGATAGTTTATAGCCAGGGTAGCTCCAAGCTGCACCAGACACGTGAGTCAGCAAGAGCGGCTCGTAGGAAACTGCTGACATATTCAATTGCTCGCACACACACCGAACACACCTACCCGCTAAATAAAAAACAGCCTGCATGCAAATCGGGGTGAAGGAACACCTCTACACCTACAGTTCCTGTTTTCCTAGTTCAGGTTTAAATTTTAAAGTGATCGCTAAGGAAAGAAGAAGAAAAAACAAAACAAAACAATTTTAAAAAGCCCTCAGTGAATGTCAGCTATAATAAGTAGCAGTGATTAAGTCTCAAGGGTCATTTTGTTTATTTAAGCTGCTTTTCCTCTTTTCAAAAAACTGAATTGCTGCTCCACAGCCCAGAAGCCCTGCGTGGTGACAGGCAGCAAACAGTTCCTGTTTTTCTTAGTGGGGAGACTCCTTTTGAACCTGTGCACCAAACCCCATCTACCCATCACAGCCTAGCTGATTTGTTTTCAACACTCAGGGAAAAAAAAAAAAAAAAAAAAAAAAGCTTCAGGCTTCTGTTTCAACTCTTACTAGGGATAAACTGGAAATTCCCTTATTCCCTTGGTTTTGTTCCTAATAGCTTTTCAAACATCTTGTTCAGCTGAGAGCAGAGACAGTTGTATGCAAATGATAGGTCTTAGGAATAAATCTGGCAGGATCTGACCATTTTAGGACACCTTTCAAACTAAAAAGAAGAAAAAGGCATAGCTCAGGTCCCCATGTCTCTTGCCCCTGCAACCACCACCTCCTCCTTCTCCATCTCCTTTGGGGCACTGAGTCTGAAATGTCCCAGCTGGCTCTGAGGGCAGGTTTGCACCAGCAGGTGTAAACAGCAAAGGGGGAGCAGACACAGAAGTCAGTGAGGGCTGAGGGGTTACACACAGGAGCTGCAGCTCAGCCCTCACTGTATCAGAAGCTTTGACAGACAGTCTTTTTCAAGTTAAACAGGGACACATCTATTGATCTGCTGAGATGCCAGTGCAGCACAGGTGGTGTTCTTCAGATTGCTGCTGTGGCTCCTTCTGCATGAAGATCAATACAATCGAGTAGAGGAGTCTTCTGAGCCCAGTTTTTGACAGATCAAAGTTCTGCCACACATGTAAACTTTTAGCATAAGGGCTTTCCCAAACTTATTCCCTATTTTTTTTTTTTTTTTTTTTTGCCTGTTCTGAGCATGAGGTTGCTCTTTGATCATTAGTTCTAGTAACTCAGAAGATGCAAGTCCATTGCTGGTCATAGAGGCAGCATTTGTATACATTCCTCTGCTTGCCTGCTTTCTGCTTTAAAATTGTAATTCATAGTCTAAGAGTGGCATAGTATGCAGTGCTCTTTTCAATCCACTACAAAGATGTTTCTGCCTATCCAAAAAGCAAGATGAGCACATTGCAACTCAGCTGGCTATATTCATACATTCTACATCTTCTTGATGCAAGCTTCAAGTAAATGTGTAATATTCAGACAGCTGCCAAGGTTAGTATCTTTTGGATGAATTTAAAGGAATGATGACCGTTTTTTGTAACAACCTGAATGAGTACTTTGAGCACTACTCCGGAAATCCCTCAGGAGTTACTGGGAGAAGAACTCTACTGCCCATTCATCTACTACAACAAAATCATTGGGGCATCTGCTCAAATATCAGTAAAGAACTGCAGTCTCAGAACAACACTCTATACATTCTCTTAAAGCATCTGTAGTCCGCAGGAACACTGAAAGCAGCAGGAGTAACTCAGAGAAACCATGAAGTTTAAACCTGAATTTTCTTCAGCACATCAATGGAATGATTAGTGTATTTTCCCTAACAGCTCAACTCAGAAAACCCTTATATACAAGCATCACACCCAAAATGAACTGAGCTGGAAATTCAGACCCAGAGGTGAAGGAAACATGCATGCCTTCAAATCTAAGTCAGACCTGCTCAACACTGCAGGTACATTCTTAGCGTAAACTGAGAAGCCATTCACAAAGTATTCCTTTGAGTAAAAAGGCATACACATTTTGATTTGAATACATAAACCATGTTCATACCACCTAAATTAAAACCACAAGAGACACTGTTCGTGTCACATAATAAATACTATTCAATTTTACCAAGTTTATTACATAAAAACGCTATTACTACTGAAAAGATTACTTTGCATATATTAATGTTACACATCTCATTTTTCAGCTTAGTGCCATAAACCTCTCTTTGCTATGGTCTGAGAAGTCTCTTTATCTGTACATATGTGAAGCCCTACCCAAAAAAAAATGTCACAGGCACACAGTGACAAAACATCTATTTCTATTCTTAAAAAAAAAAAAGATTTTTTTTACACTACACCTTTAGAGAAAACCTAAAAGAAAATAATAGGCAATTACGCTGCAGCCTCATTAAGAAAAACTGGCAGTTCAGACTGAAAAATCAAGCAACAAAAGTTTTAAAATAAGCAAAGGCAAGCAACTTCTGTCACATATTCCACGCTACATATCATCTGTACAGGGTTTTATTTTCAGCTCTTTGTCTTTTACTGTGCACTTGCAGAAAGAGATATGTAAGATTGCTATATATTATGAAGACTTTATTATTTCATTGAGTATCTGAAGACTTTTCTAATGTCAAAGATTTACCAAAATCTCCCCATAAACTCAGGTTTTATGCCTAACTTCCCTTCCTCCCCAACACAAAAGAGCAAACAGCCGATGTTTTCTTGCTGCAAAACGAATGACTGAAAGCCAAGAGGAAAAGAGAGGAAGGCATCCCCCCCTACATCACCAGAGCAATCTGCCAGCATGCACATTAGCACCAACAGATGCTCCAGATGTGCCTCTGGGTCAGAAAAAGATTAGGAGTACCTGTCCTAGAACTGTTTCCCAGTGTGAGACACTTCAGCATAAACAATTGCTGTTGATTAACAGATCTGTCAGCATGTGCATTAATCATCTATTCACTGCATGCATCTTCCCCATCTACTTTCCACAATGGTAAAAGTTTAAAAAAATTTTATCTGTCTGACCTCAAGTCTCACAGCAGAGTTGCCCAGCATTGCACACTCTGCTCCTCTATAGCATTTCTGCAAAAGATCCCTAAATATCCTGAGAACCACCCTATCTCCAAAATCACTAGGGACCTTTCTTGTCCACTTGGCAGCTGTGTGCTGGCGTACATCTGTTTGAGTGGTTCGCCCGGCGTTACAGAGGAAACTAACAAGAAAACTAGACCTATGATCCTGATTTTTCAGTTCTCTACTTCTCCAATTAGTCACGGCTTCCTTCCATTCCTTGTAGAGCACCTTCAGAACAGCCTTTGAAGCTGAAGGGCCAAATGTGAAAAGCAATGGTGAAAACTCAGGTTCAGTACACGGCAGGGAAGTACAACGCCGATCCATTTTGCTGCACAGCTGCCCAGATCCCAGTGACAGGGGGCAGGCGGGTGGACACAAAAGGCAACGAGGCAACGAGGCTTTTAGAAGAGCAAGCCCACATGCAAGGTGGAATTTTATTTTTATTTGTCAGATGCAAAGCTCCTAGAACAGTGGTTTAGAGCTGTTGTCTATGGGGCTGTTGCAGCAAAAGCCTAACACACCACCTTATCGTTTTATTCTACCCATCTCATCTCAGCAATTATCTCAAATTTCAGTATTTACATACCTGAAAAAGTCAATTTACCCAAGCATCACCACCCTCCCCAAATTGCAGAGATTCCACTAGCTACGGCAGAATCTCAGACAATTCCCAGCTCAAAAAAAAAAAAACCAAAAAAAAAACCCAACTTGTTTTCAGCTCGAGCCTCAGAAGAAAAAAATTAAAATATGCACAAGTTTAGCGACAGTTCCAAAGTCTCTGAAAACGGGCTTTCATCACGAAAACACTGACACGGCTTCAACAGGAGCAAACAGGAACGCTGTAATTTCCCAATCTTTCCAACATCTTAAGGAGTATTTCTAATCAGATGTCGTCCCTACCTCACGTTTATCAGTAAAGACTGAAACCCGGGGTTTACTCCGGAGCTTCAATAACAAGGGCACAATGATCTCACGGCAACTGAAGCGATTGAAGCAAGACACCCGCTGCATGACCAAAATAGCCCGCTCCACAAAAGGAGAGGCACGGTTTCACACTCAGCCTCTTTCATGACAGCCGACGTCTCCGCGGCGCGCTGCCTTGCCCGCACGCCGCGCCTTAACGATCCTCGGAACTCTACCAGGAGTTCGCATCCCTCCTCAAACCCACGGAACCGGGGGCAGCGGGGGGCGCGGCGGGACGAGCTGCCCGCCTGCCCCGGGAGGCTGCAGGTGGCCGCGGCGGCGGGGCCGGGCGAGGCGCCGGGCCGGCGCTCGGCGGAGGGGCTGCCCGGGGTCCCGCCCGTGCGAGGCAGCGCGGAGGGGAGCGGGAGAGCGCGCACGGACACACGCGCGGCTTGGGCGCCCGCCGCGCACTCCCCGTTACGCAACGCGCGTATTTCCCACTTTAAGGAATAAGCGCTAAGCGCGCCTGCAAAAGCCCGCGGAGCTCCGGGGGCGGGGGTGAGCAGCCCCCCGCCTGACCCCGCGCAACAGCTGCTGCGCTTGGGAGGAGGAGGCGAGAAGCCACGCTGCCCCCCCGCACGGCCAGCCTCCCCCCAAACTTCGCCCCCCTCCCGCCCGTTCCCCTTCCCCGGCGGGGCTGCCGAGCCGCGGAACAGGCGCACTCACCTCGCCTCCGCGCAACTTTCGGGGGTCGCCCCTCTCGCTGCAGCCTGGGCGGGAGGTGGGGGAGGCGGTGGGGCGGGGTGGAGTGGGCCCGGGGGTGGGGGGGGCTGTTACGGCTGAGGAGGTTTGGGGAAGGGGGAGGTTGCTCTTGTTGTTGCTGCTGCTGTTGTTTCGGAAATTCTTATTAGTATTTCTCTGCGGTCAGAAACCTGCACCCTCCCCCCCCCAAATGAAAAAAAAAAAACCCGACCCAGACGATCATCACATGGCGATTGCTTTGAACCAGCTGTTTCCAGAGCCAAAGTCTTGCGGAGAAAAATAAAGGGGGAAGGGAGGGAAGGAGGGGAGGGCTGGCAGGGGGGCCGGAGGAGGAGAGAAAGCCGCAGCGGAGGGAGGGCGGGTGGAGAGAGGGCGGGCGGCGGGGGGGGAGGGGGAGCAGCACCGCGGCGGCTGTGTCGCTGCCGGAGCGGCACCCGGGGCCGGCGGCGGTGGCAGCCCGGCCGGTGGAGGCGGAGGAGAGAAGGCGGCGCTGCTGTGCTGCTGCTGCTGCTGCCGCGGCCGCTGCTGCCGCCCGGCTCTGCCGCCCGCCGCCGCCTCCCGCGCCCCGGCCCAGCGCCGCCCCCGCCCCTCAATCGCTACATTGTTGACATTCGCAGGCTGACGTCACCCTCCCCGCCCCGCCGCGCGCTCCATTCACAACAACGCTACGCCGACGGCGCAGCGCCCGCCGCCGCGCCTACGCCCGCCGCGGGCCCTACGCACGGGGAGCGGCGTACGGCCGCTCCGCGAATAGCGCCGCCGCCGCCGGCGCTCCGCCCGCCCCGCCCCTCCGCGAGCGGCCGGCGCATGCGCGGCACGGGCGCGCTCGCTCCCTCTCGCGCAGCGTGTTTGTGTGTGTGTGTGTGTGTGTGTGTGTGTGTGTGTGTGTGTGTGCGCGTGTGCATGTCCGCGCGCGAGAGGGGGGTGCGTGCGTGCGCGCGCGCGTGCCGCCAGACCCCGCGCCGGGGCTCGCGCCGGCGGCCGCGGGGGGCTCTGGGAGCCGTAGTCCGCCGCGAGGGGCCGCCATGGTGGCGGGGGCGGCCTGAGGGGGTCCCGCTACGACGGCTGTGGCGGTGGGGAGGCACCGGGCAGGGTGCGACGGGCAGGGCAGAGAACGCCCACCCCGGTCACCCCTGGCTGCCAGCGGGGCTGCCTCGGTGTTGATGCCTGCGGTATTTTGCGCGCTCCGCCCCCCGGAGAAACCTCATCCTACTTCTATAGTGCCGACCGCAAGCGCCCAGCAGTCATGAGTCAGCCGTGCCGAGCATCGCACGGGGAGGTGAGCGCTCCCGGGACTTAAAAACAAAACCCCGACCAAGTGTTCCCGACGCGGGAGCGCTGGTTGTTCTTCGTCTCCTCTCGGCTCTGTGTGTGTGTGTGTGTGTGTCTGAGTGAGTGTGTGTGTGTGTGTGTGAGTGTGTGAGTGTGTGTGAGTAAGTGAAGCACCCGAATCCGAGCCCGTTTCCCACTCCGAGGCTTGGCGCCATGGTTTCTTTTGCCAAGTGGAAAGCTGTGATTCCTGCAAATTATCCCGGTGCCGGCAGGCAGTGCTTCTGAGCGAGACCCCAAATGTCAATGGACATGAAATGCAGTTGGGAGAACCGGTAAATGAATAAGCCGCATTCTGCAAGCCCGAGTTACTCAGCCGGGCCTGGGCAGGAAAACATAAAGATGAAAGACAGCTGATAAAAAAGAAAGTTGGAGAATAAATGATTCACAATAGGGGCCGTGAGTGAGATTATCTCTGGAGACATCTCTAATTAAAGGGCGTTGGATAACTAGAGGGTTACATTTTCCTGGGTCAGTGATCTTGAAAAAGAAATTGCAGTTGCAGTAAATGTCAATAAAGAATGATGGTGACCTACTGCTAACAAAAGCACGTTCAGTAATTAACATGTGCATGTTTGTTAATTTTTCTGCGTTTGTCAGTTTTCGTTGTACATTTTCATCCTCTGTTTCCCCCTTTCACTACAGCCAGATGATATACTGCGTTTTCTGTATCTTTTAGAGAGGAGCCATTCAGGTGAAGTTTTCTCAGTGATGTCTTCTGAAATTGCATCAGCTACCTGCATTTTTGAAGTCTGCTAAACTACGGAAAACTATGTTGTCAACCTAGATTCAACTCTTTGTATTTCTGGGCAAGCATATAGTCACTTCTCAAAAATGTGATTCTCTCCAGTTTGCATTTTGTGCTATTGTCCACTTGTGTAAAATAGAAAGCCTTTAGTTCCTTATAGTATTTTGCCCCTACTTTTCCTAGCTACATGTGGCTGCAGAATAGCACCCCACTGGAGATTTTGTCTCATAAACGTCACTTTCCCTTTCCAAGTAATGTTCATATGAAGCCTTGCTCACCGGTGTCATTTAGGTTCTGGTTCTGCAGACATATATGCTGTTAAGCATGCGAAAAGTCCCACAGGGCGTAAGGAGACTCATCATGTTTGTTACACTAGTAAGGCTGAGTTTTCGTGTTGCCTTGTTTTTCCCTGAGACACAAAAATAATTTTGTATTGGCATGAGAGATAAAAATACTATAATGAGAAGGAGAGAGAGATAAAAATAAGCCATGCAGCATTTGTAATGCTTTAGTTAGCACGCTACGTGCCCGTTATGTCACTGCATTCAAAGTGCACATATTCTGTTATTTACAGCACACTACAGGAGATATGGCTCCAGGTAGTCAAAGCCATCCAAACTGGAAACAAAGCACGCCGTGTATGCTCTGCCCATAGCACAGTAATTGCCATTTATCTTACTGGCTGATGTTTTAGAATGAATGCTACTATTTGGCTAAAAGGAGGAGTAATGTGAGAATGTCCCTTTTGGGTTTTATTATTCAATCTATGCTGTGACAAAATTTGCAGTGGCTTCAGTGTGAATCAGGTCATGCTTGTGCAGGACAGAGATATCAGCACAGAGTGAAAGAAGGTAGAGCTAAGCAGGGGCTCTGCACAGAGGCTTTTTGAAAACTCACCAAGTAGCTCTATGCAGCTTTTGGTACCCAAATGCTATTAATCATTTTGTGATCAACTCATAATTCAAGGCAGAGTTCACATTCCCATAAGTCACTCAGATCATGATTTTGTTATGGCTGTTGTATCTCCATATAACAGTAGAAAACTGAAGAAAAGCTGAGAGTTATTTTCCAAATACAGAAGGAATATTATACTCACCAAAAGGAATATTATACTAACCAAATGAAGCCTACTGTTTAAAAATGCTATTTTTATATCACATATTTTACATTTTAATGCCTTGGCTTTCCAATTCATTCCCAAACTGTTTATATTCCAGCAACAAATCTGGTCTGATACTGTTTCCATTGCAATCAACTATCTTCATGCCTAAATCTTTGTATATGTAACTAATTCTGGACCATTTTTGTTGCAGTGCAGCCAAACATATATTCCAAACAAATATGAGCTATTTGAAGAGGCATCATGTATGGTGTCTCGATACCCAATTTGTCAAGCAATAACAACAAAATAAGGTAAGAATGAATGTGAAGAGGTACAATTTGGAAGTTGACCCAAAAATACTTTAAGAGATAACTTGCCATGAATGCTGCAATTCATCCTCCAGAAAAGGCTGCATCCACACATTCAACAACATGTGTTGGCTCAGAGCTATGGACAAATTTCCTGGTTGCATGTCACCTTTACTAACATATTAATTAGGAGGTTTCTCCACACTGCCATGACTTCATCTCTTTCAGGAGGACTGCCTGCTATAGCACTTGACCTACTTTTTCAGTGGTTCCTTTTTGGATAACACAAAACTTTCCAGAGTAGCTGAATTATGAATATATATTTCAATCATATTTCATATGTAAATTTAAAAGATTTTAAAGTGAATCCAATATTGTAAAACATGTCCCAACATCCCTTTCTGAGATCTTATTTGCATATCAATCTTGTAACTTGAATAGTCTTAATAGTGCCACTTGTTGGAGAGCTCTGTGTATTGCAAGGTATTTCAGTCACGTATTTATAAAAACAAATGGCTTTTTCCTAGTGAGAGGCAATTCCTAATTTAAAGTGCTATGGAGAGACAAGTACTGCAGTCTTGGCTTCAACCATGCTGACTCAAAGACTTTGAATGAGCAACACGTTAGTGGATGTTATGCAATTTGATCTTTACAATGGTAATGAAGGAGTGAAAAGGGAAAAATAAGGACAAATTTTGCAAGTTTTAATTCAGGAAGTTGTCATTTCCTTCTGAAGCACATTTTGCCCTGCAGCATTTGGGTTGAAAAATACCAGTTTTCCTGGGTAAGCCCTGGTCCTGTACTGAGATCTAAGTCATTATTGGTAATTATGCACATATTCTCCTGGGTTATGCAGGTAGACTTAATGACATTGCATCATTTTCTTCGCAGTGATTAAGAAATTCACAGTTGATTATTGATTATACTACAGGCACCGTATGTCTTTTCACAAGCAGGTCCTAACACACCCCAGGTACGTTACGTTTCCTGGAGCACTGACAGTACTAACAGCACACCCTGAGTCAGTGGCGGTGACAGCTACGAAGGAGACATTGTCATGGTGTGCAATATCAAAGATCCACAGTGTAGTGTCTCCAGAGCGTGGCTTGACATCACATCAAAAGCTCCACAGAGGAGCATTTGTCATGCACAGAGCTTCAGATCCCTGGCATGGTATTTTGAGGATCTGGTGAGATATAATATTGGAAATATATTGAAGTATCAACATTGTTGCTGGGACTAAACTTACAGTGACAGGAAGCAAGGTAGAAAAACACGGCAGGCACTGACCTTTAAAAAAAATGATGCAGGTAAACATAATGAAAAGGGAATATAAGGAACTCTTTGTATGTCAAGAAACAGAGGGACAGGAATCATTAAGGTTTACACATTTTTTTCCAAAAAGTATTTTGTGGTCACTGAGTGGATTCATTGGTTTTTATCTTTTTCAAAAAGAAAAAGAAAAAAAAAAAAAAAAAAAAAGAGAGGTAAACTGTTCACATCACCTGCTTGCTGGAGTGACCCAACTTAGGTTTAACACAGTTTAATTTGCAAAAGTAGTTGCAACACCTATGCTAGACAGGTAGGATGAATGAGCTAAAGATTATTCTTTCCAATGGTTTTACAGGAGATGAGAATTTGTTAGCCCCAGAGCAAACACAGCCCTAGCAGCCTGCTGGTACTTTGAAGTTCAGTTCTGTGAAAAGCAGTGCAAATTCAGCCCACAGCAAATTCTGGAAATGGCTAGCCAGGTTTAGGCTTTGTCCTTCCTCATTTTGTTTTAAGTCAGTGCCATCTTCTGAGAATTTCCTCTGTTACTGCATTCAGCTTTTTTTTTTACTTAGTGTGCTCATTATTATTTACAAATTGTGTGTTACATTTTAGAATTTGCATTTAGAATGTTATATTAAAATATAACATAAAACTTATTTTTTTTAAGAGTTCTGAAGGTCAACTCTGTCAAATTCCATGATTTCACAGGTCAGGATGATCGCAGAGTCTGTTTCTAAAAGCAAGGACATCTGAAATGATTTATTTAAATCTCAGTTCACATGTTCTCCTATCACTAAGAATCAGCACAGTCAAATGGTTTGAGGGCAGTTGTGGGCAAAACCTTGTTTTAGCTTAGCTTGTAATCCATCTTTTCAACAACACTTGGCCTTCAGAGTTATTGTATTAAGAGTATAGAAATCTGGCAGAAATTAAGCCCCCTTGCTTTCCAGCTAGCCCTGAGATCAGAGGGGCTGGGTGAGGCTGAGCTTAATTTTAATTTCTGATTACAACCATTTTGACGCTGTAAGTTCACTTGCATTCATTAAGATCCCAGATGCACAAATAGTTTGTGTTACACTGTAAGTCTGGTCTCCTTCACAATCTCAGATTCACACATAGTGCTGTGTGCAATTCAGCACCGTAGGTCTGGTCACATTCAATAGGATTACAAGTAGTGCTGTTTTTTGGAGCAACATGTTATAGATTCTCCCTAGATTGCTGGTGTTAAGTTCACTAGACCTGCAAAATACTAGCATGTAGCACTAGGTATGTGAGTGTTCCTGGGTATGCTCCAGTGCAGTCAGAGGCCTAAATCTTACCAAAAATATGTTGCTGGCTTTGAGGAAGAGAGAGGAGCAAGCCTATTGACTTGTCTGCAATGTGAGGGATTTACAATGCCAGCTTCCACTTTGTGGGAGAAGTGGAGGTAGTCAAATATTCTATTACTGCTGTCATAAGTGGGGAAGGGGCAACCACTTCATGTGTAAATGGACAGTTACAAAGAGAAAGAGTACAAAGACTGTGGGTCTTGTGCAAGGCCAGCACACAACCAATGACACCTTGCTACAGCTCCCTCTTCCACTTGGCCAATTGATGAGGGTCACCCATCCTCCCGATAACTTATTGCCCCATCAGCAGACCATCATGTCCATGGTAATTCCTTCACCACTGTCTCATGGAAATCCCTTCACCATATCAATTATGGCATAGCTCATGGCTGTAGGCTCATTCCTAACCCAGTTATCCAGAAAAGTGAGAATATCTGCAGCAAACTGTGAGAGGAGACAAAACATCTGCTTTGTCCAGGCTGTCCTTCTGCAAATCAAGGGATGCACAAGAGGATTAGAAAAATGTTTTTTTTCTCTTGAACAGTGCCAAGGGAGGGAAAACATCTGGGACTGGAGAACAAAGAGGGCATGCAGAGGTTAATCTAGATATGACAGAGTGGTGTTTGTGTTTTAGATACTAAATGTCAGGCTGGAAACTTTTTTCCATTCAAGACCAGTCTAGGTCACAATTCTGACATGTCACAGGACACAAGTTATTTGGCCGGATTTAATTCAAATTCATTATTTTGGGAAGGAGCAGAGGATAGGTAAGAAGCAAAGCACTAATCTGTGGAGAGAAATTGCTGTTTCTAAGGACTCTTCTACTCCACGTGGTCTTCAATATCAATGGGAGTTTATACACATGTGCCAATGGCTGAATAGACTTAAATCCACTAATTAAGAGTAAAAGCCTAGAGGTAATTGTTACTCACAGGGGTACTGAGCTGGTAACAGATGTGACCTTCTAGCACCCATGATTCTGCTTTCAGTGCATACTGTAATAGGGGCTTTTTCTTTCTTTCCTGGATGGACTGTGCAGCCGCAGCAGAGGACATCTGGCTGTTGTCTTATGGAAGTCAGGAGGAGTTTCATCATAACTGGCAGTTCTGGTGGGATGTCTGACTGGATGCCTGGCTGCCTCCTGTGCCTCTGGCACTGTCTCTCAGTGCTGTCTGGGCTGCTGTCATGGTGGCTGTGTGCTTCTTTTGCCTCTTCAGGAGGAGGAATACTGAGCACGCTGCTGCTTAAGCCTTACCTGGAGAGGTACTTCTGGTGATGAGTCATGCAGGATGTAGCAGATGGAGCCATGGAGACAATGCAGAGCTGGTGTGACTGGGAGAGGAGCCTGGAGCACTGTGGAGATGGAGGGGAGGACAAAGCAGAATGCAAAGCCACCAGCTTTGTCAGAGCCCAGTGGTAGTAGACACCACTGTGTTATGGGGGAAGTCTGAGGTGCCCAGTGGGCCTTCAGAGGGAAGGGTGGGAAGTGATGCACAACAACGCTTGGGAAGGTAAAATTTAAAAGGCAAGCCTGATCATCGTGTAGTTTAATAATAACATGTGCTTCATGAAGCTGAAACATGACTGGAGCATAAAAAGGCTTGTGCTGGTTGAGGATGGCTTCTGGCTGAGCAGAGACTGGAGAAGGACTGGTGGGAGTGCTTGGGGGGAACACGGAGGGTGCAGATGTACTGGCACTTAGTGGGCACACACTGGCCCTGCTGGCATGGTGGCTCCCCCTGCCTCTGAGGGCCTTAGGGAGCTGTTGGAGTATTTTGGACTTGTTATTAAAGGCTAAATGCCTGACATGCTGCAGTTCCGAAAGGGTCTGGGGGGTTGGAGTGCTTCAGTGCTACACTGAAGGCTTTGGCTTTTGCAGGGGTAGTTCATTTTGCTTTTACCTCTAATAATAACCAAATACTTGGGACCCCAGTGAAACTGGCTTTCCACTGACATACTTAATTATGTTTGATTAAGTTACTTCTCACATCCATTTCTTTTGCTTTTCTCAAGAAGGCACCTTAAGCAAAGACCAGAGTAGAAAATATATTTCTGTAAGGATGAAGATGGCTCTTTTCATACAGAGGGATTTATAAGCTGCCTTCAACTATTTTTTGATTAATAGATAGTGTTACTGAAGTGTTAACACATAAGGCAGAAGTCAAGCCTCTGTTATTTTTCTCTCTTAGAGGTGAAAGCAGAGTGCATTGGCTTGCAGCGTGCGGTGTTTTTGTGGGGTTTATTTGGGAGCTGCAGCAAATAATTGTGACCTCTGATTAGAGGAGTGATTTAAAACTGTTCTTTGCTATGTTAACTTGAAGTTGTGAACTACAAAGATTTGCAGTGAATAGCTTATGAATAGAAAAGGGACTCTGTTGGAACTCGCTATTATGTTTGAAGTTGGTAGAAACTAGAAATTGAAAAGACCCGCTGGTTCACTGAATTAATTCATTGCACATGCAAGACAGAAACTCCTGGCACACTGATATCCTTCCTATGTTTCTCAGGAAAAAGAAAATATGTTGAGATGTTTCTGGACAAAATGCTTTGACACAAGGCAATCCATTAGGATGTCTACATTTGGACCCAGTCTGCCATCTAGTTAATTTTTACATTAAATTTTCAGCGTCAGTTGCAGAATGACTAAAAAATTAAAGCTTCATGTAGAAGAAAGATGATTTATTATGTATTTCTCTTTCTTGCAGTGAAAGGAAATGTTATTTTGTAGCTATTTCTGTTCTGGTTTTCTCTGAAGAATAGTTAGTTTAATCTAAATGTAGATGTTGTGAAAACATATGTGAAACACAAGGCTGATAAAGTTTTTATTTTTGTTTGGTTTTTTTTTGTTTGTTTTTTTTTAATATAACTTAGAAAATAATTTTTGAACAACTGGCAACCCATGGCTTTTGAAATCCAGTAATGATACAGTAAAATCTTGTAAGCAGTAAGGAAACAAAATGTTGGTGATGTTTGGTGATTATGCCAAGCGAAAAGAAGAAAACAAACAAAGTCTGTAAAGAATGATGAGCAAATTCCATGTGAAGAAATTTCACTTGTCTAATAATTGAACTTAATTTAATTTAACTAGATGTGTAGGCCAAGAAATATTTTCCTTGTTCTTTTTTTTTTTTTTTTAATGGACTTTCATAGGAACATGATAGAGTTCCTCAAAGGAATAGACTTGCTAGCTTCAATTTGTGAATGGTACAGCCTACTTTTGTCTTTAGCTTATGAAATTTGGTCTATTTTGTCATGACTAGTTTCTTTGTTAAAAGGTAAAATGCACATTGGGCAAGTGCTCTATAGCGATTTGCATAAAAAGTGATGACAAAGAACAATTAATTCCTCATTATTATGCAGTGAAATGCTACTTTGCTCCTAAGTGACTGTAGAGGAAGGTTTTTTCCCTGCGTGTAAATCTGTTGTGGCATTGTTCTAAAAATAGTACTTAAGAGCCCTCTGCACTCTTTATAAATCAGGGTCTTTGACACTCCAGTCAGTTCTCAACAGAGAGATTTTTGTCACACATACTGAACACTACAAGTATCACCCCAAATATTCATCACAATAATAAGCATCAGAATTTTGTTAGATAAAGCAAGATAGAGTAATTTAGTATTTTGTCAAATTAGATCTCTATCCTTTTTATCTGGAGATCAGTATTCAAAGTACACTCAGATCACACACAAATAGAAACATATTCCTGCCACACACAGCTAGTCTGTACAGAACAAAGAGTCAAGATATCGTTGTCTACGAAGGCTTGATTCTGAGTACAGATTTCATTACCAGCTCACCATAGGATAATGAAATTCCTTCGGGGCAAAGATGAGGTACATCAAAGAGGCAGCATGGAGAGGCAGACTTTGTTAGTGCATGCTCTGTCACCTGCATTACTGGTCCTTGCCTGCCTTTAATTTGTAAGGAAATGCTAGTAATTCAAACCCTTTTATTGGACCAACTTATATTTATATATATCTACGTGCATAAATGTGTGTGTATACACAGAGAAATATGTATTTTTTAACATACAAAACCTTCTGGAAGTTGTTTGGCTTTGCAGCTGAAATGGAATACAGAAAATAATTAATTAATTTCTTGCAAGCAAAAAAATGCCCATACAGGTCCTAAAAGCATCTTTGTATTCACTAAATAAATGCTGTCTGCACCATGTAGATAAATAACCCTTCCTGCAACTTTGCCTTTTTATTTCTGTAGCAATTCAGAGTGACTTTAGTGCCTATGGAAATGAGAGGACAATGTTCAGCAAGACCAGGAGCTGCTGAAGACATGAATCACTAAAGCTTTCCCACAAAGCTTTGCCAATTTGTGAACAAAAGGGTTGCCCTACAGAAACACATCATGGGTCTATCTAGTCCAGCATCCCGCCTCTGGCAGCGACCAGTAACTGATGCTTCAGAGCAAATCAAAACCACAGCAAGCACCTAGCTAATTATGAGATGCGATGGGTAGAGGAAAAAAAAAGGTTGGTCCTGACTCACAAGAGAGCAGTTTATGCCCTGAAGCGTGAGGTTTGATTTCCCTTGTATCCGTTTGCTTAACTCACACAGTTGCAAATACTATTTATGCTTAAAAGAGTTTCTAATCCTCTCTTGGATTCTAATCAACAATCTGCCTCAATAACTCGAGAGTTACCAGGAAGTTCTCGGGGCTGAACACACACTGCATGAAAGCTTTGTGCTTTGCTAGTTTAGGGAAAGTTTTCCAGCCTTGGCCTAACACCCACTGCCCCGAGGATCATACCTAATTGTCTAGATGAAAAATACCCAAGCTACCACTCCCTTCCCCCTGAGTCCTGCCTAACTGAAGCAGTTAATTCTTTCCCAGCCCCCACTTGCGAAACGATTGCTTTGGAGAGATTTCTTTTGCTGGCACTGAGCAGTGGCTCCCCCTTTCTATCCTTCTAGGAGGTTTGGACAGGTTCCTCTGTGTGTCTTACATCTCTATGTGAGAGGTCTGCCAGCAGTCAGAGGATGCTGCCTGGCCATGCTGCCTCCCTCCCACTGTTGCAAAGGAGAGAGCAGTGGCAGGGAGAGGAACAGGGCATAGGGAAGGTTCACAAAGGGCAGCAGTGATGTCAGTTTCTTTCTTCCCTTTCAGTATTTCCTTATGAAATAGCAGGAGTTCCACTTGGACTGCTCTGTGAAAACATGCAGTGCCTGTGAGACTCCCTCTTCTTCCCAGCTTAGTCCAGATTTTCTCCTCTCCTGGGCAAGAATGCAAGCAACGCTTTCAATTCATCTCTTATGCTGACCTTGCATGACCTTGAGCATCATTGCAGAGTGATCCTGGCTCCATTACAGCAGAGTGATAATCGTCTCTGCACTCTCTCCATTGCATGTGGTTTTCTATTATGTACATCACAAAATGGTTATTTCAATCCAGCGCATGGACCTTAACAGCGATATCAGAAGGTAAAGGAGATCAAAAAAAGGCTTAACTGCTCCCCTTGGGGCCCAGGTGCTCAAGCCTAAAGGTGTGAGCCTGAGCTCCTGGACAGAGAGGTGGCTTCTAAACAAGGAGGTTCCCAAACTCTGCAGGTTTTCATACCAAAGTTTTGCCTAAGGTTGTCATTGCTGCACAGGTGAAGGAAGACAAGCCTCAGTTTTGAGGTGGCCAGCAGACTGAGGGTGTGCTGAGACAGTTTGAAACAGCTCTCATGGCGCTGCTGCCATGGCATCCTTGCCTCTGGCTGTGTTTTTGCATCCCTTCCCAGCTATTTGCACCTAAGGCAGGCACTGATGTTGCAATACACCAGTTTGAGACCTCAAGTGGCTGCACACTTCTTTGCAGAACTAGTTTTCTGCCAGCATAACTTCCTGAACCAGCTGACCAGGGCAGATTAGACCAGGACATGTGCAAAGGGAGGAGTGGGAATGAGAGTCTGGGGATAGGGCAGAGCACCCCATCTTGATGTGGATCCACTGCCTCGAGAGTCCAGCAAAGAGGCACCCCTGCCTCAGCCTGGCACCCCAAAAGAGGCTGATCTGCCTGCTTGGTGCTCCCCTCTGAGGAGGCTCCCCAGCATCTGACCAAGGGCAGCAACTCTATGTTTTAGTGAGGGGCAGTGCTGTGAGTCCAAGAAGAGAGGCAGGCTGGTGCAGTGGGGAAGGGAGGAGAGGAGGGGACATGGGGGTCACCTGGTAGGCTCAGAGAGTGAGGAAAAAGTGATGAGTCTGCTGGCTTATTGCAGGCTTAGAATGGGGAACTCTTGAACCTTTTGTGCCCCTTCTGTGTGAGGCAGAGACACTGGGCAAGTTGGGAGTGCAGCGAAGACTGGGAGCAAGCTGCCTGCATGAGCAGTGAGGGTGGGCATTTTCGTGTTTTGCTGGCTCATGTCCATTTCCCTCCATGCTTTCTCTGTACCTAAAGTCAGCCATGCTTGTTTCTACCAGCTTTCCCAGGATCTCTTCAGCTACTGCTTCAGCTATGGCAAAAAACAGAACAAAAGCCAGATCAGATCCCTTATTCAGCAAAGATCTCCACGCAGAAGAAACAGCCTGCCAAATGTAGAGGTCGGAAACTGCCTGCAGAGTGTTGGTCTGTTTACCTAGCATGGCTCATGCTATTTTATTTGCTTAAGTGTCATTACATGCATCCTGGGAGAGGTGGGAGGAATGCCTTCTGCAACCTCTACCGAATTTTTCTGAAACCATGATGTGAAAAGAATGCCATTTCATGTCAAGAAACTGTTATTTCACCTAGCAGCATGTTATTTTGTATTCCTCAGACTACATTTTACCTGCCTGGGGTGTATATGTGTGATCTACTGAAATCACTTGCCATCTTCCATAATTTATGCTGCTCTTCAGTCTTAGCAGTGTGCATAAACTTCAGTGACACTTTGTCATTCCTTTCTAAATCATTTTGAAAAATCATTTGAGGAACACCACCAGATCCATGGTGTTCTGTGTTTCTCCTGCTTCAATTTCCAGACCAGGTTCTGAGGTGGCAGGATGACACAGCAGAAGAAAAATCACAGCCAGGAAGGTGGGTATTGTCCCAATAGTAAGAAATTGGAATGTATAATGTGGTAGCATGAACCTTGGTATACCTATTCAGCCTAGCAGTGTCATCCCATGGTGGTGAAGGCAAGGAGAACCCAGCTGAAAGAAAATGTTCCCCTTTTTCTTCAGGCAATCTCTTCATAAAACCTCACAAGGAGCAAATAAACATATTGGAAAAGGGGAGATGTGAGGGGTGACCTTTACGACACTAGGGGCTTAGCATTTACTATTGTCACACAGGACTGTACCCAGATTATTTGTTTCCTATTGCTTAATCCATTTATAATGCGGTGTACAAATCCACAGTTTGTCATTTGACCCACTGCTCTGCTATGTGGAGCTCTGTCAAAGGATTTTGAAAACCCGCTGACACTTTCTGCTTCCTTAATTCAATAGGACTCTTTTGCAGGTTTGTGGGAGAGAGCTGCAGCTCAGCTGGCCTGATCCTTCACCCCAAATTAACAATGTCTGTGGTTGCACATAGTGAGCATCCTCAGTGCTGGGGTTGACCCTGCCTACCTTCCTTTCTGGCTCATATTTTGGAAGAGAGAAATTCTTCAGTCTTGGAAAACACCCTTGTTTATCCACATTGCATGCTCTTGCCAGTCTCTCTGTTCTGAAGTTTAGCTTCTGAACACTCCTGAATTCTTTTAACTTCATCAGCTTAGGTTTTCTTAACTTGCTCCAGTGCCTCCTCTTCAGAAATGTTTATCTTCATAATAGCACAATCAGCGTTTCAATAAATTTCAAAATCTCCCACTACAGTGAGAACAAATGTAAATAATAAATTCAGCTTCTTGAAAATGTCTTAATCCTTGTTAATTTGTGTCCTTAATTCCGTAATGACCCGGAGGGCTTACAGAGACACACATGCAGCTTTATTTATGTTTAGTCTATTTGAATAATTATATATCGTTTATCTTATTATCTTTGGCTGTTTGCTCCCTCTCCTCCCTCTGAATTACTGTCTATTTACAGTTTACTTGTGCTGAGCTGGTTTGGTCAGAATTTCTAACATGTCTGTGTGAAAGCTCCCTCAGTGCTGTCCTGGAGGCAATGTCTCTGAAGTTCACAGCACCACATTCTACTACAGCAGCTCCTGCCTTGAAAGAGCCTTCAAGGCTCTGAAATTTTTTATAAAGGTTTGTTTGCCTCAGTTCAGTGTGATGAAGAAGTACAATGTGATATTTCAGTGAGGCATTTGATTTTTTAAATATAGTTATCATTAAAAATGATATTAGCCAGAAGAGCAACTTTAAATTAAGGTTGTCAGATACTTTCCTCCTGTCAGCTGCATGTAATTCCCTAATTTTAACCATTGCAAGTGGTTTCTTCTAGGCTCTGTGTCAATCTCATCTATTAAAACTGTGGATTTTTGTGAAGAGGAGTGGGCATTTTTGGAAGCAAGGCAGGCCAGGAGGTGAGGGAGGCAGTGAGAGTGGAGCTGAATGAGAAGCTGGTAGGAAACACTGAGACTACCTGACCCAAGGACCAGGGCTGAAACACAGCACCTGCACCCAGGCACCTCCCTTGGCTGCCTGTGAGGGTGATTTACAGCACTGCCCTTTTGGAGTTCGTGATTTGTACAAATGAGGCCCAGGATGGGACCGCAAACTTAATTTGTATGTCTGATGTAAACTAGCAGTGAGGCAAAGCTGTAAAGATGCACAGCTAGTTCACTACCTTGGCCAGCCTTTCATTCCAAGTAATTTCCATTTCGACTCAACACTGAGAAGGTCACGAGAGAAAAACTTTTGACTAAATAATCTTTGCCTTCTTTTTACAGCTTTGGTACAAAAAGGATTAATTAAAAAAGAGAGGAAAATAATCTCTTCCTTTCTCTTGTCATGAGAATTACATGTGCTGTGTAAAGTAGAGAGTGAAAAGAAGCAAGTGCTCTAAGTAGAGGATTATTTTATGTATTTCATGGGAAAAGGTTGTTCAGCTCTTTTCAAAGCAAACTATGCCTACAGTACTTTAAAGGGAAGTAGGAGGGGGAAATGATAATAATTATATCTGAACTGGCTTAGGGCTAAATTCTACAGATAAATATGGGTGTGACTGGGCAAAATGTTGTCTTGATGTTAACCTGAAGGAAAACGAACCTATCAAACCCAGATTCATTTGGCCAAAAGTGTTACATGTGCTTTTGTCTATTCACACAAGTATATTTGATATATTTATATTTTTCTTATCTGAATGTGCAAATTAGCCTATTCTTTATTCGCGTTTGTAGGAGAATATTCATATGCAAAAGTATGACAACTTAGTTTCAGTATCTCAGTCTTAAAGATCCCAAATAGCCAATGTAAATACTAGTGGAGAATATAAAATTAAAAAAAAAAATAATGACAACTTGAGTATTTGTGGATTTTGCTCAGAAGTAGATAGGAAAGTGAGTAAAGACCAAGGAAGTGAAAGACCCATAAGATTATCCTTATCTGTGGAATTAGGGATATCTGTAGGGCAGATGGGATTTTGTTATTGGTCAAGGCCAATAGCCATGTTCATAAAAAGTAAGAAATAAGAAAATTATTAAAGGGAGCTTATGAATGTAAAACTTTAATAAGTGGGACATTATAGACAAATCAAAGAAGCACTAAAGGATAAAAGAGTCCAGTCCCATGTGGTGGAAAAGAGAGCTCTGCTGCAGCTCTTAAGTGCAGCAGTCCTGGTGTTAATGAAAAGCAAGGTTTTTTTCAACATCCAGAATGGTATGGGTTAAAAATTCTTTCTCAACTGACAAGAGCTCAGCTAAACAGATCAAAAAGAGAAGGAAAACCAAAACACAAGCTCAGAAGTTGCCTTTGCCTTGTACCAGGAGTCAGAAAGTGTCAAAAGATGTGTCATATCTTAAAAGGCTAAATGAAAAGTTATAGTTCCTCAGTACATGAAGAAAGAAAAGCTTTATTGAAATAGTTTCTTTGTCGCATCCTATAAAAATATTATGAGGACAGCATGTATAAAAGAGTAAGAAAAACAGAGGTTACTGGAAATTCATGTAAAGACAAGTTTCTCTATCTTGCAGCATAACAAGAGAAAGCCATCACTCACAATACAAGTATTTCTAATTATATGGCGGGTTGGGGTTTGTTAAAGTTTCTGGACTTTTCTGCTAAAAACCTATGGCACTTCCTGAAAACTGACTGTTACAGATGTTAGCAGAGTAGCTGGAAAACCCATCCATCTTTCTGAACTCGGACTAAGAAACCAGTATATTTATGTTCTCCAAAAATGTGTTTTTTGAAGTGAGTGGCCAAGGTTTTCACAGATCAATTTTGCCATAGCATCCACAAGTAGTGCCATACCAGGGCCATTCCTTCAGCAGTGCTGTGCAAAACACCTTCCCCTGCCACGGAACGTGGCTGTGTTTGCAGAGCTGTGTGGATGTGCATCCTCAGTGGGGCTGCCACTGCTAATTCTGGGCCACTTTTGTGCAGTCAGACCTTGAAAAAGGCTGGAGAAAAGGTTGCCTCTGACACTTACTGAAGTTTCAGTAGTTCCAGCACTTTGTTTTTCAGTCCCACTCATTGTGCTGACTCCTTCTGCCAGGTCTGGATGAAAGTAGTTGATAGAGTTGACCTTGTCCTAGTTTAGGGTAAATTTGGGAGGAAACCTCCAAATGGGGTCCCTCTAGAAAGCAAATTAAAGCACCCCCCCCCACACACACCAGTTTGGGAAAGGTTTCCTTTTAGAAAAGTGGAAAAAACTGTTTATTTAACAAGCAAAGTATTCACAAGTATAAAAAAATGAATAATATTATACTATAAAACCTCTCGCTGTTCTGAAGAGATGAGAAATTCAGAAAATCCTTCTTTAGTTCAGAGAGAGCCCTCTGTGGTGTTTCTCAGCTCACTGAGTGTCTCTCAGTCCCTCTGGTGCTGGAATGCAGTGTCCTGGGCCCTGGTGGGCCACAGGCGTAAGCTCCCAGTGTTTTTCTGGGTTTTGGTCCAGAGCAGGTTTGAACAGTTCCAGAGAAAGAAAAAGCCACAGTCCAGGGAACTTTTCTGCCTCAGCTAGCTAAAACATTAACTAAAAGGAAAGGAGAGTTCTCTCACACTCCGTGTCTGTGCTGCAGACAACACACACCGAGAGAGAGAGAGCCAAAGCTCTTATCACTGTGTTTTTTTTGAATACGGCTGTGAGAAAATTCTACCCCTTTTCCTTCTCCCCACTTCACTCTCAGATCTAGTTTTGAAGGCACAACACTTATTTCTGGGCTAAACAGACAAATGGGGGATACAATTCAGCATCATAAAGTCACTCCAGGACAAACCTGTACACTATTTCTGCAAATCTGAGAGATTTCTACTACTTGTTCCACTGGAAATACATGAGTGGGACTGAGGGAGCCAAAGGAAGCTACTACTTTTCTCAGGGGTGAGCACTGAAATATTTCCCCCTAAGACACAAGTTGTAGGTGTGAGCTATAACATTTACCTGCAGCTGATTTGAAACTTAGTGGAACTTTGAATGTGTGCTAAACATAGTAAGTGGGAACCATTTAATTCTAAATATCCCAACCGAGTCTAGACCTTCCTTCAAGACAGTTTTGGATGCTACTTAAGGCCTAAGTTGCTGAAGAACCCTGGTATTCACCCTGAAAATTGTGGTGAGATGAAAGCTAGGCAAAGCGAGGGAATACTCAGGTGGGTTTCTGAGCCTGTTTAGGGCTGCACTAATGATGGTGAGGGGAATGACCATTGTCTTTGTGCCTGCTGTGACAGACTCGCCCCTGCCAGCAGCCTCCACAGCCATGTGGCACAGTCAGAGCTGGCTGGATTAGAAGATTTACAGTGTTTCTTAGAAAAAGCCCAAGATTGCTACTAGAATTACTTGCAGCAGCCTAAATTCAGATTGAATGCAAACACAGTAAGGATTTTGGGGAGTTAGGATGCAGGCATCCTCAAGAATCCCAGCTCAGATACCAAATAGACCCTTTTCCTGACCTATAATCATGTTGAAAGATAAACAGGGAGAAATTCCACCTTCAGTTAGATAAATTCTCACTTCAAAATTTTCATGGCTTTTTGCATGCTTGCTCACTGATACCAGCATAAATCAGTTGGTAGGTCACTTCTGAAACAGGAGTGATTTGTATTGACCATGCACTGGAGAAATGGCTTTCTTTGCAGCCCACTGGATACCCTGTCTTCACCAGGAGATACATGACTGTAACTGGGACTGTTGCTGACTCCAGAGACCTTGATGAACACCATCCATTTCCTCATCAACTATGCTTTTTTTGCAGTGAGACTAGAAAAGGGCATAGGCACCTGTAAAGATGTATCCAAAATGCTGTGTTTCTCCTCTTTTTCTAAGTGCTGCAATCTCTCTTCCTTGTCTTCTTCCCAGCTAAGAAAATACTGTTATAGTGCTTAACTGAAACCAGGTATTTCTGACATTTTTAGGCTGCTGACATGTATTCTGGGAGGAATTGCTGCATGTCCTTCTCCCAGCTGAAAACCAAGTAAAAGCAAATGCTAACATAATACTGATTAATAACTAGCTGTGGTTTCTGTTAACAAAGCTTTTTTACACGCACAGTGGAGAAGCAGCAGACTGTGTGTTGTTAGCAATATATTGTCTTCTCACTATTGTTAGAATGGCATTTCATCACCTCATTTTATTTGTTCCATCTGTTTCATACTGACTTTGCTATAATGCTACTTTGAGAATACTGTGATCGTTTGTTTGTACTGATATCAGAAATAAATATAAAATGTTTTTGAAAGCACCATAAGGATGGAGGGTTTGATGGGATTATGGTAAAAGCAAGCAAGCTGTGAACAGAGACACAGACTGCTTCAAGAATCCCTGAAAGAAATGAGTTAGAGGTTATTAAGGGAGAAAGGAGAAGAAAGATGTTCTTGTGACTAGGGCACTGGACTGATATTAAAGAGGTCTGGTCTCTGTTCCTGGATACATTATTGGATTCCTTTGTGACCTGTGACAAGTCACTTAGTCTCTCATTGCCTCAGTTCTTCACCACTAAAATGGAAATAAATAAAATTTCTTTACCTCACCAATCTATTTCAGAGACAAATCCATTCAAAAGTTATGAAATGCTCAGCTGTTAAAGTGATGAGCACAGGGGAAAATGAGTAAATCACTGAAGTCTAACTCTGCTTGTGAAGAGTTTAGTGAGACATTTCTCCAGCCAGTGAACCTGCTATGAAGACAAACACTGGCTTTTTCCTAGTCAGAGAAATATCAATGACCAGGTTTTTTTTTTGTGAAGTCATAACAAAGTCTGAGATATTTTTAATGATAATGTATCAGTAAAGAAAAAAAAAATGAAACCCTGTTTTTTCTTATTACATCAAGGAAGAAAAGACCCAAGAGAGGGAATGATAGATGTCCTAACTGTATGAAATGAAAGCTTGAATAGAGAAAATGGACAACTTTTCTATCACTGGGAATCTTTTAAAGATTAAAACATACATGAGCTTGACTTTTCACTGCCAGGTACCTTACACAGTCAATTACACCTACTAATGGTGTGAATAAAGTGCTTCACATATAACTGGTTGCATTTTATATTCCCCTTGCACCATAAATGACCACACAAGGCTATAGGCATGGAGAATCCATTTCCCATAGATTTCCAGCATATCACAACCTGAGGATGTTGCTTTATTCTTCAGTACTGTGTTTGTCACCAAAGCTAGAGAGATATGAGGTAAATTCTATCTGCAACTCACAACCAGAAAGCTTCCTAATCTGAGATAACTACTACCTGATGTCATATGTGTTTGGAACTGATAAGGAAATCTTTTAAATTTCCTATTATCTTTGATTAGATATGGGTTTCGGTTTTGATTTAGTGTTAGGCACCTACTGTGAGGAACAAAGGAGGTGTCACAGATAACAGAGAGGTAATTGTTTTTGAAAGTGAGATCCCTGAGAGAATAAAAAGCAGGTTGTTGAATTTCTTTTCATTTTATTGATTATCCTTTCGCTATGATTATCCAGCTGTGGAAACATATGCTTTCAAAGGAGATAATCTTATCTGTGAGATTACTAACATGCATCTAAATTTTCCATTGTTACATACCACTGACATGTCTTTAAACTAGATCCTTCTCCTGAATGTATCCAACACCAGTGAGACTGACTGGTTTTCCTTTAGGATGAGGACGAGCAATTTTCTTTGAATCACTGTGCTCTTCCTGCATGGCTCACGTGTTTGAAAATTATTTGCAGGCAGATGCTGACAATTTCCCAAAGAAACTTCATGGTTCATTACCTCCCTTTATGATAGCAGCAAAATAAATTGCTGTAAAGTCAGTTAATGTGATAGAAAATGTTCACATTTCCAATAATAATAATAATAAAATCTCAATCCTGCTTTCTAAACTCTCCCAAAATACTTTCCAAATCACCTCCCCTTCTGCTTTTGCACGCAGATACTGAGTACTACTTTGTGCTAAGTAGAACAAAGGTTGTCTCGCTGATGCAAATACTGCTGGTTTATGATGCTGCTTAAACAGATTCTTCAGGAAAAACAACGTGCATAATTTAGTGCAGCTGCTGGATGAGCAGAGTAGGAACAAGGAGTGGGGCTTGTTGCTTCTGCTGTGTGCTGCTTGCTAAGTCCCTCACATGAACTGGAATTACAGCAGGCAATAGAATATTGGTTAAATACATGCTCACATTTTCCCTAGAGAGGGATGGATGTAATATAATAATCACGTAACTACTCTGTGTATTCTGGTGATCATAAAATGAGGACTGGAGGTACAGTAAGTAAGAAAGAACAGACAGTTAGGCTTTGCCAAGTTCCAGTGTCTTTGCTATACTTGATATTAGCACTATTTGGAAGTAGCTGTACTGGTTTCTATTTTCCTGAATGGTCTGATGGCCAGATTTTCAGAGAGACTTTAACGGAGCTGACTCTCATGTTAAGAGGGAAATAATATTGGGGTACTCTGGAGTTTGCTCCTGCCAGTCAGGAGAGGGATTTTCTCTGGGATAAGCCTGGATTCTGGACTCTGCTGGCCCAACCTTTGCATATTATCATGGCTCATGACTCTCAAAAGGGCAAAATGCAAGGAGGTGGATAAAAATATTTGCTGCAAGTGGGGCTGGGTGGGTGGGGGTGTGGGAAACATTAACTAGAGTGGATGCTCTTGATCAGCAAAGAAGATGCTGCCCAAACAAAAGGACAAAAGCGGTGTAGCCAAACATGACCTGACCCAATAAAGGAAAACTAGTTTGAAAAATCAGTGCTGAAGAGCTTGCATGGGAGTCAAACAGATGATATCCCTCTGTTTTTAATAGTAAAGCAAGAGATTCTGTAACGGTGGCTGCACCCAGGGTGGGCAGGTAGTTATGACCTCTGCAGTGTATTTGTGTGTGGGCAAAGCATGCAGGTAGAAAATCACAATCTCATAGTGAGCTAATCATTCTAAAGAGGAGATTTACATCCTAAAAGTGTGCCCTAAGACAGAAGACAGGTCTTCTAAAGCTTGTATTTATCACATGTAGCACATATTTAACTCTGGGTGATGTGACTTCACTTAGTAGTTGAGACTGCTAGCACAGCTCAGACTCCAGGGGTACGCAGAGATGAGCAGAGTTTCAAAGTGTGGATTGCTGGACTGGCTGACCGTTTCAGATGTAAGAAAGAAATAGGGTTTCCAGGGATGGGATGAAGCCAGGGCTTGTGTCCTGTTTCCTATTTTTCCATTAAGCCTGATCAGTACATAAAGGAATAGAATTGAAATGCAGACCTGTAAGTTCATTGCTGAGATGAAAGAAGACACTCAGCATGAAGGCACAAAGGCACAAGAAAGAAAGACAGGGAAGTAAAAGAGGAAGCAAAAGGCAAAACTTCAGTAGAAAAAAATCCAAAGCATCAGAACGGCTGATTTCAGCTTCAGAGAGTCGCCCTGAGCATACATTAAACTGGGTTCAGCTGCTGTATGTACCATCAAATATTTCATATTAATAATTAACTAGTCACTGGCTGTCAGAGCAAGATTCAAATGGATGGAAGGGGAGTTTGGGTCACCTTCCCTAGGACTGAGAGTTTTAATGAAGGGATAGCTTTACTGCACTGTTGAGGAATGATGAAATACTAGGCAGAAGGATTAAGGGATATACATCTTGAAGGATCCTTCCATGCTTGCTCCCCCATAAGACAGTATTTAATTTTCTCTTTTTATTGTTCTCCTTGATACCCTGCCAGTGTGTACACATAAAGGGCTTGGTGTCGCCTGCCAAAGTGTGATGTACCCCAATGTACACATCTGGAAAATCAGCTTACATATATGCAAAGTCAACAGCAAAGGCACTGTGTATCAGGAACATGACTGCATGCAATGGCTGTTATAAATCAGAGTGCTTGGTGTGTCTTTGCTGGACACATTCCCATTTATCAAGGTGATTTTTAAACCTGTGCCTAATTCCCATGCGTGAGAAATGGGAATTCACTGAAATCTCTTGCAATGCCTTGTTCTGGCTTTAGATTTTCTCCCCTGTTCACCTTCAAACCTACTTGAACATGAACATAAATGATAGACTACGAGGCACTGGGTTTATTGCCTTCCCATCGATCACTGACGGGCGGTTACAACTCATGCCGTCACATGAACAGCTCGAAATGGCACAGTCAAACCCCAGGCTTTCCTTGTTCCTCTCATGAAGGGGAGAGAGAGTCCAAAGAGACACCAAAAGCCCTTTGCAGCCTTGGCTGCAGGACCCAAAGTGACCACTGCTTCAGAGAATTGCTCCAGGGGAAGCAGCAAGGACTTAAGAGAAAAACTGAGGAAACAACAGTTTCAATGAACTGGAAATGTTTATGAAGTCAGGCTGCCGTTTGCATGTCTGGGTTAGGGTGAAAAATGAGCATTAAAAGCTATGCAGAATTACCTTTTTTCTAGTCCTACAGAAGGACAGACAGACACAATGACAAACTCTGAAAGCCCAGAAGAAAAAGTGGCACATTTCAAAGAGCTAATTACAATTTCTTTCCCTTAGAGATTAATCCACTGACTGTAATTAAGCTCCCTCTATTTTTGAGATCTTGGCAAGATCTAAGAAAAGCGCGAGTAAACGAGAGAGTGCCCTTGCTAGCCAAGCAGATTTTTTTACTAAGCTCTATCAGCCCTAATTAATAGACCTTTGTGTAAAACCAATGAGAAATCAGATTTCCAATAGAGCTGAATCAAATGGCCTTGGCTACCTCTGCACACACAGTTTGTTAGGAGCTTGGCCACAGCCAGGATTTACACATTCAGAGGATGAAAAGGAGGCATGGAGGGGAGGCAGGATGAACGAGCTCCCTCTGCCCCTACTCCTTCTTCTCTTTTGCTGCTGCTTTGTTCTGTTTGTAATCTTACCAGATGGCTAAGGCAACCTAGAGAAGAGATTGCCTGAAACAGGCAGGTGATGAGGCCAGCAGCAGGGACTCCTGTCAGTGATTGAAGAAACTGATACAGCTCTCTAACCCTTGCTGCTAACAAAAACCTTTGTTATTCTTTTGCTCACTGCTATGTTGCATTTTGGGCCTTTATGACAGATAAGAAGGATTCTGGAAGCCAGATCCTCAGTTGGCACAGGCGAGGTAGCATCACTAACATCCCTAGAGCAGGGCTGATCTGTGCTAACTGCAGCTTTAGCCCTTAATTGCTGCACAGCCCAGCTCTACGGCCTCTCCTCTAAGTATGCAGGCATGCTCCTCTCAGAGCAGGGAGGGCCTAGCCCTTTCCAACAGCTGTACCTGGCAGACAACATGTTTTTCTTTCCACCCACACCAGGGTAATGCTATGGGCAAACAGCGGTGCAACAGAAACTGAACTGGGTCACAGAGAGCACTTAGAGATGCCCAGAAATCTCTAGAGACAACATTGACTATGCCAACACCACCCTCAAGAGCAGACTTGACTGTTTTCTATACTGGGAGTCTGTAAGCACAGCGTCTGCCTGGGCTCAAGGTGTGCTCTCTACAGCAGCTGCAGGGACTGTGCTTGCCTGAGCCTGCTCTGTGGGCTAGGATGCTTCCAGGTGCATCCAAACAGTCCAAGAGTAAACTGTTTGTGAGGCAGCTGTATGGACTGAAAGTGGGTGGGATGTGGGGCAAAATATGTTCACAGCCACTCTGGGGCTGGTTTTCAAAGCCACCAGCCCTCTTCATGTTCAGTGATCCTTTGTAACACAGATCAAAACCATGGCACTGCCAGTAAAGGTTGAAGCAACTCATTCTCCATTTCCATTGTAGCTCCCAGCAATTCAGTGTGAAGAATTAGCCCTTTAAGAAAAAAAAAAAAAAAAAAAAAAAAAAAAAAAAAAAAAAAAGAAAAAAGAAAACACCCAACCTGTCAGGCATTTAATTCCATGCAATATATTTTGTGACCTAACTCTCATAAAAGTTAACAGTGAAAATCCAGTTGACTTGAATGGGAGCAGAATTAGGTCCTATAAATGCACTGATTAAGCTGTAAGAGCAGAACAGGGCCCACAGTGCTTTCCAGTTATTGTTTAGTCAAACACCCAGCTTTATCAGTTCTTTGATTTGTGGATCATAACGACATAAAGTACATTTATGTGCTAAACAACAATAGAAAGCTTGTCTTTGTAGTTAAAAAAACGAACTGAAAGCTCCAGAACAAAAGCTGAAATACCATTAAAATAAGATAGGCATATTTTTCATAGCTAAGCTTATATACAGTATAAATGTCTTTCTTTCTGGATGATTAAGCATTGGATTTAAAAAAAGAAGGAAAAAATACTATATCTTTTCTTAATCCTCATTGTAATTATCTTTTAATCCCTTACAAAACTTTTTTTAAAAAGAACCTTAATAGTATCAGTTTGTCACTCTATATTATTGCCAAACACTGCTAAGATTTCTTGTATATCTTTTAGAAATAGAAGCACTTGCACTCAAAATGTGGAAGTGTCTATTTGAACCAACAACTCTTGAAAAATGATAAAGTTTGGACAGAGAGGTTCTGATATAGGAGGTTCTTCTCTGGTAGTTTGAGAACTTTCTTCTATAAATGCAGTGATCAGGATGGGAAGAGCATTACCAGCTCTTTTTACCTCTACCACATCATATTTATTTCTTACCTGTGGTCATCTTGAAGTAGGAGTGACAAGATCTACAGAGAGAAGTTAAAGAAAAAGCTGATGATCTCACAAAAGATCAGAAATATGAATGCTGTTTTGAAGTTTCCTTGATCCGGACGGTGTTATGGCAAATCTTTCAAGCTTTGGCAATGGAGATAGGTTGCCCAGGGAGCACAAGAAACAAAGAAAGAGGCTGGCAATTTGTCATAGTCAGAAGCAGGAGAACTGGAATGCTATCGTCACATCTGGATGTATCAAGGCACCACCAGGTGCTGAATCAGACATTTGAACTAAGAACCTGCAAGAACCAAGTGGAAGAGGGGACAGACAGGGGGTGGTCTGGGAAACTGAGAAATTCTGCTTGTCTAAAGGCAGAGAAACCTCAGAAAAGCCCATAAGGGCCTCCCAGCTGCTCCCAGTCAAGACAGAAGTTACAGACAGTAATCAATCCAAAGGAGCTGGCAGTGCATATGGCTCTTGGAGGAGCAGGTGTATCCCACAGCAGTCTTCTGCTTTCCAGAAATGAAGGACAACATCACAATCATAAAGGACAGGGATGTCGGCCATCCCAGGTTGATATATGTGGTGGGGATCTGCACCAGTGACATTAGCTTCACCCACGGCACAGTCCATTAAGAACATTGGTACTTTTTAGACCATTACAGATCCCAACCAGCCTCTCTGAAAGGTTATAGGCTGCACTTTCAAGCAATGAATTAAAGACTTGTTGGTGTTAGTGAGCATTTATTAAAGTGCATCTTATCTTTTGTGCTCTTAATCTTTCTTTATAATGTGCAGTAAAACTGCATTATCACACACCACTTTCTCTTGGTGCACATTGACTAGACTCCCTTGGCCAGTAGCAACATTTCCTGAGTTTCCAGAAATGACGAATGATTTCTTAATGCAGAAGTGCTGTGGCCTCACTGCAGTCACAAAAGCAGATTAAATTAGTATTGACCTTGGTGCTGCAGTAGCCGTGCGGGTATCAGGAGAACATATGACGACGCTGCATACTGGTTCTCATTCTGCTTGAAGAAGATGAGATCATCACTGACCTAAAAATTGGCAGCTGTGCCTGCACCAGTGAAATCAGCCTGGTTTAACTGACCTTGTGAAGAAAGCACCAACATCTATCATGCGTATTTGAAACTTCAAAAGGGAGAGTTTTCCAGAAACTCAGGCTTCTTGGTGACATGACTGATTTGTAATATGGGAACCACTGCCTCAAACTGAGGATTGTTTTGTGCCATCCTACTGGCATTCCTCAGCCTTGGTTCTGCTGTCATATGGGGAAGATGTGCTGCTGGAAAGATTTCCAGGCTGAAAGTCTGGATAGACCGTGAAGCTAAAAGCTGTAAATAATGCCCAGTGATAGGGGGATCTGAAGGAGCCACTCACATAACTTGGGACTAAATGGCTAAAGGCAATAAGACGGTGTCTTTGTCATATTAAGGAAAAAAATCTATGGGTCAGCTAAGGCTCCACTGCTACTTACAGGTGTGTGAATTTGATCTCAAAAAGGGTGACATTTTCAAAGAGATTTTTGTGTTGTAGGTGGGGTGGAGCAGGAGGATATATCCAGCTCAGATGAAGTTGGACCCGGGAGTAGAAACCTCTGAAGTACAGAAAAAGGTGCGTGAAGCAGCATCTGCTAAAGATCACAATTTTAAATCAGCCTATTCAGATTATGCTTAACCAAGAGGATGAAAGGAGTGAGTCAAGGTGCTCACAGCTTGAAAAAGCTGGATATGTAGGCAGGGGGCAAGCAGTGTCATTCAGGGAAGTTTGAGACCCTGGTCAAAATGTCAGAAGGCTGAACTCGGGACTCTACAAACAATAAACCAAGCTCTAGTTACATCCAAAATGATAGCAAATGTAAGTCAGTATGGTTTCAGGTGTGGCATGTCTCATCACACAAACTTCTTGCCCTTTTTTGATAGTATTACTGGTCTGCAGAACTGCATTGATATCTATGCTTATATGTCTCAAAGCCATTTGACTTCATACCACATTATCTTCTGATTGAAAAACTTGCACAGAATGAAGAGCCCTTTCTTGGAAAGTGGTACTGAACAGAAGGACGTGGGGGTCATTGCAAATAATTATCAAACCATAAGCACATAAGGCACTGCAGTGGGGGTCATTGCAAATAATTATCAAACCATAAGCACATAAGGCACTGCAGTGGGAAAAATTGGCCAATGCAACCCATGGATGTATAATAAAGGAATATGAAGTAAAAAAAAAAAGAAAGTGATTTTGAATTAATGACAGCTATTACTATACTTTGTCCACTTCTCATTTTCATGCTTCAAGGAAGATGTGAAATACTGCAGGAAATTCAAAGGACAGCTACAGAGATGATCCAAGGGCTGGAAGGCAAGCCCCAAAGACAAGGCTTATACAGGCGGAGAGGTGACATGGTCTGTATTTATAGATATTTACACAGAGAAATGAGACCTAGGGCGATATTTTAATGCCATATATAAAAACATAACAAGATCCAATATCTGTAAGCTGAAGTTAAATGAATTCAACCTTGAAATATAAGCACATTCCTAGCAGTGGTGGTAAATAGATATTGAAACAGCTTACCACAATGGTGATGGCTTTGATACAGCTTCATGTCATTAGAATGAGATCAGTTGCTTTTCTGAATGATGTGTCTCTAGCCCACTGCTGTCAGAATGTCTATGGTGGTGCAATTGCTTCTGGCTTTGGGAGGGAGGAGGCTGGGCCCCGCACAAGATCAGCCAAAGCTGTGATGGAGGCAGGGTTAGAAGGGATGCAGCTCTTGGGTGGCGTGAAGAATTGAGAGCCAGGCTGGTAACGCAGGGCTCTGCATCAAGGGCAGAAGTTTGCTGTTGGGAACCTTGGGAACATTAGCCCCTGATTGCTTCCTGTCTGCAGTGGTGGCCACAGACCTTGCACAAAATTGGTATTTCTCCTGCACTGGGCCTGTGCCTGGGAGTCCCAAGGCTTAAATTAAGGTTTTAGATCTTGTTTTCCTCACATTATTGAGGCAACATAAGGTTTATATATGTTGTTACAGCAATCCCCAAACTAATAATTAGCATTGACTCTGTGATTCACAGAAGGCTGATCAATCTCTTTATTATATTATATTATATTATATTATATTATATTATATTATATATTATATTATATTATATTATATTATATTATATATTATATTATATTATTATATTATATTATATTATATTATATTATTATTAAGAAACCCATTGTTTTTATAGACAATTACAATACACCTGGACCTAATTGGTCCTCTAATTTAAACACTATCACTATTGGTTAATTAAGAAACTACCTTTGGTAAACAAATCTCCATAGTACATTTTACATGTTCACAACAACAGGTGTAGCAAGTGAAGATAAGAATTATTTCTCATTCTTTTCTTTGATTTTTCTCACAGACTTTTCCCCAGGACAATGCCTGGAAAAGTTGTTTCTCTCTGTGGCCAGAGAGCTGTTGCCACATCTATACAGGATGAAAATTATTCTTGTTATAAGGAATTTTAAGGAGCAAAACTAAGATAACTTTTAAGTGGTGATTAACTTTATGCGTGGAAGTTTGAGTAACTTTAAGAAAAGGTTTGACAACTATCTGTAAAGCATGAACTTCTCTGATTCTGACCAGGGAGCACAGCGGTTCTCACAGGCTGGCCTGAGGGACACCCATGCAAGCCAAAGCCCAGTTTTATGATAACCAAACTGATATAGCCAATGTCTTCGAAATGCCCTGCTGTCTCTGGCTCTTGGTGGTCCCACAGCTTCCTTCACTGCTACCATCTGTGTTTGGCTGGCCTGATCCTACTATGACCTGGCCAGGGCAGAAAGCCATGGGAAAACTAAACCCAGAAGAAAAGGTGTGCTGCTCCCTGCTTGTTCAGCTACTGTACTAAAGAATCATATGAATGCCAGCGCCCTGGAGGAAAGAGAACATGAGTAACTCATGGGGATGATGATGAGGTGAAGGACTGCTCATTTTGGTGACGGTTTGCTTTAGGTATGATGTCATGTTATGCTCAAAAGCCACATGGATTCGCCCATGCCACCTCCTAACCTAGGAAGAAGACCTTTCCAACACAGGAAACATTTAAAGGCCCACAGTTCAAGGAATCACAGAAAGGATAAGGTTGGAAGAGACCTCAGTGGGACTCTGGTTTAACCCTGCTGCTCACTCAGGGTCATCCTAGAGCACATGGAATAGGATTGCATCCAGATGGTTCTTAAATGTCTCCAGTGAGGAAGACTCCACAATCTCTCTGGCCAATCGGTTCCAGTGTGTGATCTTCTTTTTCCAGTGTGAAGTTCTTCTCCATGTTCAGATGGAACTTCCTGTCCATCAGTTTCTGCCTGTTGCCTCTTGTCCTATTGCCTGGCATCACCAAAAAAAAGCCTGGCTCCGGCCTCTGACACCCTCACTTTAGATACCTACAGACATTGGTGAGGTCCCCTTTTAGTTGTCTTATCTCATGTACTGAGATGAGGCTGAACAGGCCCAGCTCCCTCAGTCTTTCCTTGTACAAAAGATGCTTCAGTCAAAGATGCTTCAGTCTCTCAATCACCTTTGTAGCCTCTGCTGGACCTGCTTCAGGAGCTCCAGGTCTCTCTTGTACTCAGGAGTCCAGAACTGGACACAGCACTCCAGATGTGGCCTCACCAGGGCTGAGTAGAGGGGCAGGATCACCTCCCTCAACCTGCTGGCACTGCTCTTCCTAATGTCCCCAAGACTGAGAAGAATTGGAGTAGGCGACATCATCCTGTCCTTTCCAGTCCAATTTGGTGTGTTTCTACAGTAAGGATGGAAAAATATCAGCTGACAGGAGGACAATGAGAGCAGAGACAACAACATGTCATGTTGGTCTCACATCAAACGTGGAAAGGCCTAGCCCCAGCTCTAGGAAAAGGTACAAAACAAGTTTTTTTCCTGAGCTCGTTGTGGACAGTGCTGGCACAGCCAGGCTTCTTCAGGGGTGTCTCAACAGCTCTGTTTTCTTCTAGTAATTCTGTGTTCATATAAATCAGGTCAGGAGAGAATCTAATGGTTCTAGGCTATCAGAAGCCACAGTTGGATCTGCTCTGTTTGTCAGCAGTGCTTATATGTACATAAATGCACAAAGACATCTTACTCTGAGATTTTTCTACCGGGATCATAAATTTATATTAGAGTACTTTTATTATAGTCTGCTTTTCTTGTCATGAAAATATCGGAGTATTATTTAATCCTCCCTTCTTGCTGCATCTCTTTTCTTTTTCTCCCCTGAAGAGAAAAAGCTTTCAGTAAATAGTGGCCAGAAGATGCCCTGAGGAAAGCATAGGCCCCCATAAATAGGAAATGAAACGGAAAGCTGCAAACATGAAATAAAGGGCTAGAAAAGATTTTATTAACATTCTTCAAAAGGTGTCTTGTGAACACTCACCACAATGTAATCCTTGAGCATTTAAATTCTCAGGAAACATTGCATTTTCTAAAGGTGAAAAGAAATATTTTTCTCCTGTACTGTTTCCAAACCCGTGTGATTTTTTTTTAGCAGTATATTTTCTTATAAAGCTAGTACATGAGAAAGGGAAAACAGGTCAAAATACTTGCAAAAGCTTGTACCAACACCAGCTGCTATGGTTTGCACCAACACCATCCTGTGCAGTTGTTATTCACATTCCCTTCCTAAAGTCAGTGCGGTCAGCCCTCAGGCACTGAGTGCTCTGGTCTGAGGGGCTGGCTGGGACACTGCCACAAGGCAAATGTTGCAGGTTTGGCTGTTTTACAGTTTGCTGGTAAAGCTGCATAGAACTGTATGATACCTTCAGCTATGACCAGAGTTGCTGAGCAAAGGCCCTCTTTCTTAAAAATTACCTTCTAACCCTGAGGTTGCCGCTCTCCCAAGGACGGCACAGGCTGGATTTGACGTCGAGGAGGCCAATAGGCCACAGTGCCTTTCTCAGCCCTGAGGCAGCCAGGGATCTGCAGCAGGAATTACCCTGGAAGCTGAACTCTGAGCTCCTCTGCACCCCTCTGGTCTCCCAGCCCTGCAACGCTAGCCACTGCAGGAAGGAAAATCCCTGAACAAAAGGCACGCGTTAAAATATCCTAGTGAAGAAAGATATTCTCCAGCACAGGAAGCAAGCATGTACTGGTCAGAGAATTAGATTACTCAAGATGATGACTCACCCAATAACTATTCAGTATTTGTGGTTGAAAGGGAAACCTTTGCCAGAAAATGACTAAAATCCATTGGCACAGGCTCTAAAGGAATCATGACTGGGCCTAAATGACTGTGTACGCAAGTGAGTTATTTTTCCACCCATTTCCACTGAAGGAAGGGGGAGGATAAAAAAAAAAGAAAAAAACACTATCCCTGTTTACGTAGGTTATTACAGTGCTGGAGTTGCCTCCAGGGGCCTTTCCAGCAGCCGCTGTCGCTGGGGCCAGGTTCAGGCTTACATTTCCCTGTTCAGGCTGGGCTGTGATTTTTGTGTTCATTTTAAAGGCTTGAGTTGGCAGTGTACAGCTAGCTCTGGGGCATTAATTCTTGCTTCACTGAATGGTATATAGGAGGAGAAAGAACAAATTCCAGGATCTTGCAGTTTTGCCATAGAAATGAAAAACAGAATGACTGGCTTTTGCAGGCTGCACCAAGATAATCTGGGACTAATCTCGGCTCTATCTCTGCAAACTGCTGAGAGTGGCTGTGGCTTGTTGCTCAGCATCTGGCAGGATCAAACCAAAGTCATCTCAAGTAACTTGGAGAAAGTACCACAAATATATGCAAAAAAACAAGGACATGATGTGATCAAGAGTTACATGAGATGCCTATTTTTCTTCCTACTGATCTCCAAAGTTGTTTTCATGTTACCCTTTCCTTTGTTTAACTCTGAGATCCCCAGTGCCCTGATTTTTTTCCTCCCTACAGCCTAGCAAACCTTATTTACTGTCTTTGTCAAAGGTCAGTGAAATATTTCGGTGGCAAGGGCTGTCAGCAACATGCTTAGAAAAACTTGAGTGTGTTTGGTTGCTTTTGTCAGATTTTTGTAACTGTAAGGGAACTATGCAGCAAGGCAATAGCCTGGCATACATAGATGTGTGTTTGCCTCCAATAAAGGTTAAAGGACAGCCCTGGCATCATTTAGAGAAGCCTTTCCACACCTGCTTTTCATTTCCTTTTGCTATTTCTGGTAATGAAAATTGGAAGTGTTGCCATAGATTTGGGATCTAGAAGGCCTGCTACACGTTTTCTTGTTCCTTAAAGGCAAGCCTGGAATTAAATCAATATTTAAGACTTAAAAAGATGAAACCAGGGAATTTCTGGAAGGAGAAGAAAAGGGAAAAAAGCTTGGGCTCTGCTATTATTTTTTACTACATCTGGGAAGCTCAAGTTGCCTTTCGTTCTTTTCAAAGCTCCACTGGTTTTGCACCAGACAATCCCACTGTGTGCTGGAGCTGCCCCTTTCTAGGGTTTAACACGGAAACAACAGAACTGCACTCTGTTTTACGACAAACCATTGAGCTTCCTGTAGCAACAAATTCCTTTCCAGCACTTTCTTCCCCTGCTCACCAGTCTGTCTTTTGTTCTCTGTCTTTCAAAGCTTGGCTGTGCCGCTTGAAGGAAAGGGGCTGGCCCAGCCAGATGCACTTTTTTTGCTGCTTCCACACTTCCCCCACCCCAACTGCTACTCAGACATCCCCACAGATTCTGGTTGCAATTTGGGTGCTCAAATTCCTCAGGGAGATCCTTGATTATGTCTTCCCCTCCACGATCACTTGGCATCAGCAGATCTTTGGGTGTGTTCTGTTTTCCTGGGTGGGATTTCTCAACCCCCTAAGGGAGAGAAGTACCAGATTCCCACCAGCCCTGACAAAAGAAACTGCTGCTCTAATGTCTCTGTAAACAGAGCAGACAAAACCCTCAGAGCAACACTGCAAGTAAGTTCCTATCTCACCTGAGTGTTTGGAGTATTTCCCCAGCACACACAAAGCCCAAGCTTAACTCTTGTGCTGCCTTTTGGAGAAACTACTTGGAAAGCTTGCATTCCGTGGGATCCTAACTTCCCCAGCAGGGTATGGGCCATTACAGCTGGAATGTCCTCAAAAGTGTCTATAGCTTGGCAGTGAGGGCAGCCTGTGTAGATGGTGAGTGTCCTGCACTAACAACCCACTCACATCAAGTGCATGGGGCTGTCAGCACAGGTGCTTTCCCAGCTGGTGCTGTGGCTGTGGACTGATGGGCAGACCAAGCTGGGATGGAGCAGGAAAGCTCTTTGCATCCTATCCAAAATGACTCGGCAAGTTTTGGGAGCCAGCTCCAAGTGAGAATTCCAAAAGGAGCAAAGAACATGGCTGTCTTTGAGGGGCTTTGCCCAGTCTGCTCTTGGTGCTAATGGCCACCTACTTTCACTCCCTGCTCACCCTGCCAGTGTTTCAAGAGCTCACTGTTTGGCTTCTCATGCTGTGCACTCAGCCTGTGGGGAATGTGGGTTCCTGCCCTGCAGCTATGATGCCTATAGATCTGAACCACTAAGTCAGGCAGCACTGAGACTGGAGCAGATGTAGTCCCGGGTATGTCAGCACTCTCAGACATGTTTGCAGATCTCATCCTATGATTCCAACCTCCTCTTTCCCTGACAAGTCTTTTGGTCCTCCACAGTGTTTGGTCAAATGATAGTGATGTGATGTCTCTGTCCCATTTTGAGTAGATGTGAATGTGTTGATCAGAGTGTTTCATTTTAAGATACGAATGAGACAATCTCCAGAGGTTTCTGCCTACCTCAGCACCTCTGTTATTTGGGGTGTGAGATTTTATATACGAAGTGACATTACTGCTCTTCCCGCTCTCTCCGCTTTTAAATCCCTTTTGGTGCCTCTCTATGCTTTTGCACTCCATTAAGGTTATTAGCAGACACTTAGGAAGAGCATAGTTTGGCTTATCCACTCAGAGCATCTCATCTAAATGAGAACTTTATAGGCAGGTTTCAAACCCTGCAGGTCAGTGTAGTGTTTTCCAGACACTGCACACTCTCTTTTAGCATTCATAAAGCAGACTCCATCACTATCTCACAGCTTGGGAAGGGATTCTCTCTGCTAGCTAATAATATGTAGGATAGAAGCCCAATTGCTGTATACAAAGAGCGAAACTGAAGATGACAGGCCTTGAAAAAATGAACAGGATCTGGTCCCCAGTTAAGTGCAGCACTGTGCTTAGCTCCAGGGAAAGCAGGAATGATGCAGAAGTGATCTCCGCTGAGGCATTCCTTTACTATGGGTTTTGTAGCTCATCTTTATTCTCTGTCAGGGTTTCTTCCACCTTCTTTAAACCTCAATGGATTGTGTGTGCCCCTTTGAAAGAAACATGCAATTGTTAATAAGTATTTCTGATGCATAAAGGAATGTAACAGCAGAAGCTTTTGACTTCAGCAGTATCAAATTGTCCTGACTTACTCATGGTCTTTTTTTTTTTTTTTTCAGATAATATGTGCTGAAAGTGCTCTAACATCCTCCATCGCTGTAAGGATTCAGACTTAAAACAACAACCCCATGATTCTACCTTTGGCACTTTTTGCTGCTTAACCGTCTACTCTCACCAAAGTCGTGGTGAGAACCGTGTGCTCTGCAGTGCTGACTGAGCAGCTGACATTTGGCATTAGCAAGCCACAGAAATACCCAAAGCAGTGTCCGTGCAAAGCCCGGGGTCCCAGCCTATCTATTGCAGGCTGGGCAGAAAGCTGAGGGAAGCACCAGGAGCCCCAGGTGCTCTGAAAGGCTCTAGTGGTGGGTAGTGCTGCTGTCCACCTTGTCTGTGCTTCCCAGATGAAACGTTTTCCTCATGAGGTGCCCCGTGTGATTAGTCTTGCTTTGGTTTAAACACCCTCAAGTATTATTGGAATATGACATCATCTTCTCTGTTCAGCCTTTCAAACAAATGGCATTCCCAGGAAATAATTGCTGTGAATATGTGATGGGATGTATTTTTTCTTACCTAATTTTTTAGGAGGAAAGATTACAGAGTAAATGGCACTTGGTCAAGAACACTCATTTGTGCCGATCAAGAAGCAAAAGTTTGAAAAAGCAGTGTTCGAAAGGGAGCTGACCTTCTGCAGCAGAGTGTTGCTGCTCCTTTGCTTCAGGCGCTTGTTGATTTTCATTTGCCGAGGTGCTCTCAACTCATAATTTTCTAGAAGAAAATAACTGCCATTGACCTAATGATGCTACTCTAGACAAAACAACAACAACAACAACAATAATAATAATATCATACACAGCCCACCATAATACTAGATTACATAAAGAAACTCCAAACACTCCATCAAAAAAGACCCTAAATGAGAACATCTACTTGCCTTTTTTTTTTTCTCTGATTAAATACCACACACCACTTTGAAGAGTGCATCTGAGGATGAGAATATGGATGTTTCACTTGGACACATGCATTGGCTCCTAGATAAGGAGGACAGGAATCTGCTCTGGGCTGCTCTGGCAGAGTGCAGAGGACACCAGTATCTCCTGACTCTGGGCAGGAAAAGATTTTTTCCAATCCCAAACACATGGTAAGAACACGGACCACAACTAGGTAGGGCTCCATTTCATGGATCCCCTCTAATGCCAGAGGTCTCTCCTGATGCAGGAGAGCTTATTAGGACGGCTTATTTAAGCACCCATACTTCAAGACTAAAAGCCCTCAACAACTTTCTGCATGAGGCTGACTCAGGATGCAATCAGCTTTGGATGGAACCCTGGAAGCAGTGTAATTATGTGCAGAAAAACAATCTAACAAACTGGGTCAGGAAGGGAACACTTTTCCCACACTTGAAATTACCACAAGGACTTCAGGACAAAGAGTATCACCTTGTCCTTGGAAATCTGACTCAAGCTCAGCCTTTAACTCCCCCACTGAAAGTGTATCTGATGGCCCTTTCTCACTTTTTAGCTCTTAACAAGATGCCTGTTGCACTCAGGCCTCTACCTAGGTGATTGAGATCTTATCCAAAACCCAAGAAAACAGAAAGAAAAGAAACCAACAGTGCAATTCCAAGAGGTAGAGAACATAAACAAATCTCCATGGAGTTTTTAGTTGAAGACAGAGCCCCAGAACACATGATGGAATGAGCAAACGCATGATAAAAACTTAACACATTCCCTGAAGCTAAAGAATCAAGCTCACAAACTTTAAACAATCCTCCAGTACCTCCAGTGCTTCTATTTACGATCAGTGCATTATTTTTCATTCTGGTTAAAAACCAGGCATGGCTGGGTAACTGTAAGGAAACCAAGCAGCAGAGACAGCTCTTATGTTACTGTACAAAGTAGTTATTGTCATTAGGAGATAAAGGAACACAGCAATTGCCCTTAATTTAGGAACAAAGAGCAGACTAGCAGCTGAGGGAGTCCACACGCACGTGCACTAACACAGAATCTATAGCATGGGGGAAAGAGGATGCATTTTCAAGATGACATGGAAAGAACCCACTTTGAAGTTTCCAGACTGAGTAAAATCAATATCTAAATGTTTCAGTGAAATGTGTTTGATGTTGTCTACATGTAGAAACCCAATAGAGGCCACTTATTATTGAATAGTACTAGACTGAGCAAAGTAGGTCATATTACAGCTTTGTTTGAGAGGCAGCATTGTACCTGCCAGAACAGCATCCTTAATGCATTGTATCTGGCACTGGAGAATTGGTAGGATGTGCACCCAAACCACCTGCAAGAATGACTAGAAAGATGAACAGATCTCATCTGTGATCGTTTTCTGAAACAATCATTGGTCAAATTGCCAGAGTCTGTCAAGTGGCTACTTGAACCCATCTCACATACCAAGCATTTGCAGTCTATTTATAGAGGGACTGTGAGTGCGGTGGTGCTGAAGGTCTGTCAGCATTTCCATTACAGGCTCTTATAATTCGGCAGTATGATACCCACTCCAGGCTACAGCCTGATGTGAAGGATGAGCTCCTGATTTGAAACAAGCAATACTTCTCCTTACCTTTGGGTTTATTTCCCTAAATGAATTAAAAATTGTTGGTCTCTGTTAGACTTTTTTGTTCCTGTTCCTTAAAAAAAAAAAAAAATTGAAAAGAAGTATATATATATATATATATATATATATATATATATACACACATACATATATATATATATATATATATATATATACATACATATATATAAATAAAACCCTGATTTTTTTAAACAGGATGGCCAGAGACCAAACTATATTTTCCTGCAGGGAAAACAGAGATGTCTAGAGAATTGGAAATGGCAAGTGGCTGCCCCTGTGCATTATTAACATGGTTGCTGGCTGATAGGTGAATGTGACGCGGGGATGTTTTGTTCCTGCAGAATATGTGTGACACTCTCCTCTAGCAATGCAGAGGACTGTCAGGTGTTCCTCACAAGCTATAGAAAACTGCTTCACTGTTCTGCTTGACACCCTCTAACACCATCATGTGTTTTGGGGCATAGTTTTTCAAGCACATGTGAGTCTGCCCACACCTGAGTCTGGGCATGGTCCCTGCCCGCATGGACACATCTGAGTTGAAGGAAAAGGCTTGCCATTGCTTCTCTCGTCCCTCAAGACCCCTTGGATCTCACCTCAGGGAGAGCCTGGGACAAAGACAATCCAGCCAGTTTGCACTGGGTACCTCCACCCATGTGTTCTGCCCAAATTGTGGGTGACCCCAGCTGTGGCAAGAGTGCTGTGCTCACAGCCACACTGCACATGTGTCAGGTGTGTCTGGAGAGCCCTTCTTTACAAACAGGAGGTAGAGTGGTGGGGCAGAGTGTGCAGGATGCCTAGGGCACTGCTTGTTTCCACAGGAGGTGTTTTGCTGGTGTGCCTTTCCTCGTTCACTGCTTTGCACTTGTTGTCTGGCCCAAGAGGGATTGCAGTGCCTGGCAGCCCCAGCTCCTCGCCTCTCTCATGCAGTCTGGATGTGTATTGATTTTTCTGCTTTTCTCAGACTGCACTCATCCGTCATTTTATATTACTGGAGATACCATTAACAATAAAATAAAGGATGAAAGGTACAGGACCCATTAGAGTGTGTTTACTTCATGTGTATGAGAGAGTGAGTGAAACAATTAAAAGCATATCATCTTTTAAACATGCTGATACAGTTATTAGCACAGTGAATAACACTCAGAGCCTGATACCAGGGGATTGAGAGAAATCTCCCCTTTCCTTTCTCTTTTCTTTCTTGTGAAGAAGAGAGAATGATCTGATATTTCATAACTGTGATGAATGTATGCAGCCATAGATATTGTACATGAGAAAGACGAAAAGAAGGTTAAATAATAAAATAAAGGGGCATTACACAACCACCAGTCTGCAGTTGGCTTCCACGTGAATGAATTTCAGACCCACAGTGGTAAAATTAGAGTGACAGGAAGGGTAAATGTAAAAGGAATACATAGGAGTACTGTCCTGGAACTAGTTTCTAGTAAGCAGGGAAAAGCTTTAGCAAAAAAATAACAAGCTTGATTATTCCCATTCATGAAATGATTTAACCAAAATCCTTCTAAGAGTTTGATACCCTGAAAGGGTGATACAAGTGAAAATAAAATGTGTGAAAATATTAGATAAGCAGACACTCTCTTTTCTTGACCACTCCCATGTCATTTGCAAAGAAAAACATCTGCTGTGTGTGTGTTGTGGCTTTTGTTTTTACTGTCTGCCCTTTTCTCTTAGCACCCTCAGGTGACATGTATGGCATCTGGAGCCCTAGGTGACATCACTCCAATCACTAGGAGTGAGCACAGCTTGTTGGTGGTAGCAGGTCCTACACCCTGGGGTTTAGACCCTCTTACTCCAAAGGGTTGGTGTATGTTTGGTGTCTCTGTGGGCCAGTGGCCCCACTGCAGATAGTCTGGCACTCCCAGATATTGTCACAGATGGTTAGGCCAGGTTAAGACCAAGCCATTTTCCAGGCTGACAATGCTTGAGAACTTGCATGGAACAGAAAGTTATCAAAGAGTTTCACTGCTATTTGGGATGGGAGTTTTTTTAATGTTTTTTCTTATTAGGTCAGTGTTGAAAAAGGATGGACTTTCTGTATTTTTATGTTCCTCTTAGTCTTCTCTTTTTAGTCTGTGACACTATGTGGAAAAGAGCTCCTACTGTGATAATGTCCTGGATGATAATGTATGAATGTGGGGTGGGTGAGTCAGGCACGACAGGGGTGCAGAGGTGACACGGTTAGCCCAGCTGACTGCACCACGTGGTGGGTGAACCTGTCCACAGCTGCTGATGCACCCTCACCTTTCACACTTTCCCTGCCCTGGGGCACGCTCTCCTTGGTCAGAGCCTACAGCCTGTGGTCCTGTTGATCTCTGTTTTCATGTTCTTGTGGTTCAGAGCTCATAAGAGCTGGCAAGCCAGCTGAACTCAGTTAAACTTGAGATTACAATTTATGTGGGCAGACATTGGTGTCCACAAAGTGCTCTCTGGGGCAACCACCTTCAGTCTCTCTAGAAAAGGATACATATGAATATGGATCTCAACTCTGCAGAAAGTTGGTTGCTAGCAATTAAGGAGTTTGTGCACACCCAGTCCTCTGTGAGTTCAGTTGCATCAGCACAAATCTCTCTGGACTTATTTAGGATGTGGTTAGACCCATTTACCTTGCTGTTTGTGGAGAAGACTGAGCGAAGACCTGTAAAGGATATCCACGTACAAAAATCTACCCCAGGCTCAGTGAGAAGATGATCATACTGGCCAAAACCTGCTTAGTATCTCACCTATAAGCTAAATGGAAACAACAGTGTGTTTACATCAGGCTTAATAACTCCCTGTGGAGTAAAGCCATGGTGTCCCAATGCACGAGTTTCTGCTTGACAAGGGTATACATGGCAGAAGTTAAAGGGGAAATAAAAGAACAAAAATGCCCTCAAATTTTAAAAGTTTGGTAAAGGGAGATCTGCTGTGAAGAAAAAAAAACAACCCAGCAATAAAACCCAAACTTGTGTAGTACTTTAATTCTGCTTTGAACAACAAACACTGCAATCTTTTAGACTCTGATTCAACAACATATGGAGCAGAGTAAGGGAAGACAATGTAGATCCTGCAAGCCCGAGCGTGTTTTGAGAAGACGCCCAGTGTCAGGACATTTCCATGGCCCTGGGGCAGATGGCAGGGTTGCAGCACACTAGGAGTGGTGGGAAGGCTCTTGCCTTCCCTGGTGAGCAGGAGAGAACTGTGCACAGGGCAGGCAAATCTCAGCCCTGGTACACACATACCTCGGTTCCTGTTGTGGGATCAGGAAGGAAATGCTGACTAACAGAGGAGCTCTCAACAGGGTGGTTTTTGTCACTGATCCCCCAGCATTAAGCATGATGACTGACTCATTTCAGATGTCCCAAGAATGGAAAAGTAACTGAAAGACCCTAAATCTGTCAGAAACCTCCTTTTGATTCAGGTATTTGCCTACCCAAATATATATAATGATCACATCAGAACAGCTTCATGCCTTGGCTTTTGTTCTCAGGGAAACTGCCAAATGCAACTATAACTTCCCTTTCTTGTGTGAAGAAACAACACCAAATTTTTGGGGTCATTAGACCATGTGGTTTACCATTGTGTCAGACAAAGATGTGCTGTTCAATGCCTCCAGTTGTGTATGGCTCTGCCAAAGGTCCTGGAGGTGCTGAGTGTGTGTCCCAGGGGAAGGGGCTTTGGGAGCCAGCAGGGCTTGCCCAGAGAACTTGTAGAGCAAGATCTGAAATGGCTCTTTCACTGAGTGAACAACTGCGTACTGGGGTGAGTCAGGTAATTTGGGATGACAAGAATCTTTCATGTCTCCTTGGGATGTTGGGATCCCTCTTTGCTCCAATGCCATGCAGTGTTACCCCATGGCTGTGCAAGGGCTGTGCACTCGTGAGAAAGGGGGTTGTAGCAGCTGGCTGCTCTTGTTGACAGTAGATTTGGCCTGCTCCTTTGGATATCTGGGAAAGGGAGTGACTAGGCTATGGGATGTGTGATGTGCCTGTGGTCAGTCATCAGGGTGTTGCTGATAAATGGTAAGTAACACACTGTTAAAATGGTCAGCACAGATTCTCAGGGGGAATTTCTGTGGTGCCTAAATCCCAAGGGCTGAAATACCTTGTTTAACTGAAAAGATCCTTTATTTACATAATTTTATTTTCCTCCAGAACAAGTAAGATGGTTGGAAATAGAAAACCTTGTGAGTGAGAAAATACAGAAACAATGAGAAGTACAGGAGTAAGCCAAAGCCACTCAGCTCTTTGCTTTGCCACAATTATTTCCTGACCTGTTTATTGCAGTAAGTGCCTATTAATGGGCTGACTCCAGCTCTCAGATGTGTGAGCTCCTACCCCAATAGTTACGTTGAGGTAAAACCAAAGTGTGAACAACAACCCCAAACCCTCCACAAGCAGTTCTTGGCATTCAAAGAGTTAGCAAGTGCTAATGTAGTAATTAAATGTACCCAATGCTTTCTGACTTCACAGATGACATTCTGTGGTTTGCCTGCCCACCCAAAATGTGTGGGAGGGCAAACCCAAGTCTTAGAGCTCTAGCTGCACTAAGTGTCTCATCACTTTCCTTATCAAGATTTTCACAGTCACTGGGAAAGGGTTGCACCCATCAGCAGGAGACATTCCAGTGCAGGAGACAAAATTACTTTCCTACCATTCAAGTTGCACAGGATTCCTGCATAATCATACTCCCTATCTCATCTTTTTCTGCTGTGCACCTTTTCCCTCCTGTGAAGTTTTGCATCACTTCTGCATCTGAATATAAAGGAAACTCATAGGAGAAAGCAAAAGTTTAAAGCAAAAATAAAACACTACAGCTCCATAGACTCCTTAGAGGCATGGCTGAGGTCGTTCTATAGTGATCCTGAGTACTTGCACTTTCAGGAAACCTTTGACAAAATCCCTGTCAAAAATTTCAGAGAAGAAGTGGTTATAGGACCAGGGGTTTGTATTCGATGGCTGGGAAGCGCAGGGCAGAAGTAGGCTGGCAATTCTCAGTGTGGCTAAGTGTTAACAAGGAGAAGCTCCCAACACCTTATCTAGAGCAAGTGTTTGAAACATGTCACTCTGGAAAGGAGGGGAAACCACTGCAGCCACAGATGTACACAACCTGCCACGGATTGGTGACTCAAGAGAGGGCAGCGAAGAGCAGCAAAGAGGGCTGAGACAATCGAACGAGATGGCTGCTGGCAACAGTGGTGTAACACTTTTGGAGGCTTGGCACTGCTGGGATGCTTGCCTGGCAGCTGTATGGAAAGGTGAACTTTTCTTCTGCATGCCCTTAGCTTTTAGCAGTCATGTAGTTTAAGCAGTATTTCTGTCTTTGAATATGTGTATTTTGAAGCAGATGCATCACAAACATCCTCCTATCTTCTTGCTGGGGGTGCTCTGTTGGCTTGGTGCTGCTGACAGATGCCATCTCACTCCTCTTCTCTCTCCTTCCCCCTCCTCTTGCTGCTGCTGTCAACCAGGACTCTCACCCTCTTTCTGACATTGTTTTTCAGGCTTGCTGTGGAGCTGATCCAGCTATCTGATCCATCAGAATATGCCCTTTTTTTCTGATGTTCATTTCCCTCTCATTTCAGTAGCTGGTTCAGCTTGGTGAGAGTTCCAAGAAACACTGGTGCTGCAGGGTGGGAATAAGTGCATCTGCAGGGAATGTAGAGGTGTTGTGAGGATGAAGTGAAGCATCACCTCCTGGCAGCAGCGGTCCTGTCTGACTACAGCTCAGTCAGGGTTCCCCACCAGAGCTCAACTGCCTTGGTGGCCCATCACCAGGGAGAGACTGGATTGAGTGTTCAGGTCACTGGGTGTACTGCTCTAACCAAACTGGAATTTAAAAAAAAAAAAAAACAAAACAACCCACCAACCAAACCAGAAGGATTTGTAAGTATTTTTGTAAACAGGAACATCAAGAAACTGCATGCTATACCATAGCTGTCAGAAAACAAGCAATGTGCTTCAGACAATTAAAAATGAGCGAGGTAATACCATTTACATGTGCAAAATCATTATAAATCTGTCACGCAAGGGATGCTCATTGGGAGGTGGCCCAGTCTTTCTAGAGAGGACACAGAAATCCAGTGATAAAACAACTGAAGTGATGGGTGACTTCTTGATGAAAGGTTGACTAAAAGGGCTTGCTCTTGTTGGACAGGAGGTGAATAGAATGGACAGAGCATCTCATGGCTAGAACATTGCCTGAGATTAAAGAGAAACTGAAAGATAACCATTTCCAGTAAAAGGTAAATACTTTTTCAGCAATCTATCATGTTCATTGCTACAAGATATGAAGAAAGTAAAGGGACTATTAGGCATTTAGACATTTATATCAGTAATAGAATATATGCTGTTAGTCTGTGTAAGATATCTGGAAAAATTAAGGAGATAAAAACTCACATTGCAGATGATAAACTACATTCTCTCCCTAGTGCAGGTAAATTGGAAACTGTTTTGAATATTACACTACTCCACAAGTGCTTATTAAGGTCCTGATATCACACTACTACACAACTGTTTAATAAATTAGATCCTGGCACCTTTTCCCAAAACGTCTGGTATTGGGCAGGACACAAAATGCTTTAACCTTCTATGGGAATGCTCCTATTCCTAGCACAATAAAAAAATCCCATGTGAACACAAGTGCACAGGATGTTGGGAGCTCATTTTTCTCACACTAGGAGCCAGGAATGTTTGAAGGAATGGGTAATGGTGTGACCCCAGATGCTCATCTCTGTCTCCAAACCAGTGATTATGAGGTGCTGTGACAGCCTCTGAGCAGCCATATAAAGGTATTCAAGGCAGAGTGCAAGACCCATCCCCTCTTCTTCTCAGCTTTAACTCAAGAAATATTCAGCAAATGGTGTAACCCAGAATTATAACAGATTTTCTCAACAAATGGCACTGTAGGCCTGTGTGATGTGAGGGTCCTCTTGCCACTGAGGCTAAGAGAAGAACAGCACCCACCCTTGAACAGCATGTGCAAGGAAACTCAAATTAAAAACCTGTTCCATGTTAGATTAACAGCTCTTAATGGCTTTTTGATCTGCCAGTCCATATGAATTTATAGTAAAAAAACTTGGTTTGGTTCCATAAATAATCATAAACAAATGTTGGACCAGATAATCTTGCTCCTCCGTACAGAGGAGGATTTTGCAAACCTTTCAAAAACATTGTGTCTTGTTGAATTTGGGTAGAGAAGCTAAAGTTGCCTTGAGGCAGCTTTAACTTGTGTGACCGACACTTACAAAGCGAATCACAGTAGGTTTTGCTGACCTTGACAAAATCAGAGGTCATATTTTCACAGATATGCCCTTTTAGACATGTTCCCCATACGTAGTCCCTGAGAAAAGGTTTCTTTTTGTACATCTATGGAATGTAATACGTGTCCTCACTTTCATTCTTCTCTCTTCAAAGTATTACTGAGGCTATCGAGAAGGAAATTAAGTCCCCTTTAGAATATTTCAGTACAATTATTCAGGGCAGGATTCTCTGCCACACTCTTGGGTATTTTTATATTTATGAGTTCTCTTTAAGGTTTTAATGGGACAGCAGCCACAGTAAGATGAACCAAATAGGACTCTTAAAGAGGGACTTGGTACATTAGGGGCAGATTTTCATTCTTATTAGTCTTATAATTTTTAATCCTCTAAGCAGTGATAGCGATGTGACTTGTATTTGAGGGATGTACAACTTAGGCTGAACCCAATCTTCAGAGTCTCGCCCTTCCTTATTCCAGGAGAAAAGCTCAGACCAAATGAGAGTAATTTCCTGTTGAAAAAGAGCTGATGGATGAGGGAGGTTATTGGATCAACAGATCTTCATTTTCTCTATGACATTTCAGGTAAAATAGAGATGAAAACAAAGCATGGAAAAAGAATAAGGTCCACAGGGCTTGAAGAAGCCTAGTACAAAATATTCTGCTTCCCTTAATACTGTCTGTGAGTTGTCCCTTTTAGTTTGAAGTAAGAGAACACACAATGCCAAGGCAGGATGGAGTAGTACCCTAAGTGTGTGTGCTCTTATAAATTTATGGTAAATCTGAAGCAGCTCATGGAGACTGGCTTTCAGTCAAAAGCACTGAGCTGGGTCACGTTTAGCACAGCCTGAGATCAGTTCCTACAGCTCAGATGATGCAGTATGAAGGGACTGTGACCACCCAGACCAAAGCCCCAGCTAACTCAGTATCCTGTCTCTGACAGTGACTGATAGTGTATAGGAAAATGGTTTTGGGGTGCCAGTGATACAGGTATATTCCCATTTTCTGACAATCTCTAACCCACAATCTTCCTGAGCTGGAGGTGGCACCTTTATGCGCAGTAGCTCAGGATAGTCTTTTTCCACAACTTTGTCCAACTGCTTTTTGGAACCCATGCAAACTTTTGGCAGCTACAGCATCCTGTGGAAATTCATCAGCGTATCCTTAGTGCTGTGAAAAATTGCCACTTTTGCTTTGGAACGACCACCTTGTAGGCTCAAGATGAGATGTTGTATACTTCCCACTGTATAGAAAGTGTGAATAATCTTTCTCCATCCAACTAGTCCATCCCACTCAAGGTTACCTTTCATTTCCCTCCTAACCTCTCTAGGTGCAAGACTCCCAGGTTGTTTACTTGCTTCTTGAATATTTTCTTTCATACTTTTAATCACTGGTGGTGTGTGTTTATGCTCTTTGCAATTGTATCCTTTTTTTTTTTTTTTTTTTCCCCAAGATTGATGAAGGACTGGAACTCCATAGATGATTCAAAATGCAGGAATAACAGGGATTTTGGGTTCTGCTCCTTTCCTAATAGTTCCAGCTGTACCAGTTGCTCCTCTGGTGCTACTAAACCCTGACATAAAGTATTTGTAGGAAAGGTTGTTGTAAGACCAAGATTACTTTCCAAAGGATTAACAGGCACCTCCAAATCCATCACTTATATCTGAATTTAGGGTTGCTTTTCCTTATATGCATACATGCTGTGTTCATAGACACCAAATTTTGTGTGACATCTTATTGCTCTGTTGCTTTTATCGTAGCACTGGATTGTGATTCTGCACAGTCATCACTCATTTTTACAGCTTCAGTGGTTTAGTATCATCAATAAAGCTCATTAGCTTACTCTCCATTGCCTTTTTTTGATGGTTAGTGAACATGCTTAATGACTAGCAGAACAGATCTCCACAGGACTTTCAGATTTATTCCTCCTCTTTGTTTCTTTTAACTTTAATTCATGAGAGAACTTTCCCCCTAGTTTAGCATCTTTATGAGCCCATGGTAAGGGATATTGTGAAACCATGTTTTAAATCTGGTCCTACTTTATCAATCAAATGAGCTACCCCTACACGTTTATGAACTCCTTTAGAAAACACTGCTAAATTTGTAAGACACAGCTTCCTTGCACAACATCCTTCATTATTCTTCTCGATCACATTTTTCTATGTATCTACTTGTTTTATGCTTTTTTAAAAGTTCCTACTTTTTTTTTTTTTTTTTTTTTTTTGGTTTTTTTTTTTTTTTGTTTTGTTTTTTTTTTTTTTTTTTTTTCATACAGCTGACTTTGATAGTGATTAGGCAGCTCCAAGTTTGCTCTGTCTTTACTTTGTGAAGCCACATGTCAACCAGTGATGCTAGAAACATCATGAAGAGCAGCCCGGAAGACAGTCATTCTGAAATGTCCAAGGGATGCAATTATTGCTACAAAGACATTTTCAGGCCTCCTTCCTGGAACTGCCATCTGTTAGAAGATATGTGAGCATCAGTTGCTATGGTAGCACACAAAATACCATGTCCAAACCCTGGAAACATGGAGTATAGGTCTAGAGCTGGGCTGTGAACCAAGAATCTCTGCAAGGTCTGGAGGATGAGCATTTTATCCCTTTCCTGGCCTATGCAAAGAAATGTTTTTACTGTTGTAAAGTCTCACAGCTGCCATGAATTCAGTGGCAGACTTTGTCATCCTGGTTGGGAATGACAATATGTGGAGCTTCTTGTAAAACAAGCCTTACTTTTGTTTTGCAAGTCTCCCAGTGGAGAGGCCTATAAGGAGCAGCAATGGGCTGCAGTGAGACATTTTGGTGACTGCTTCCCACTAAACTTATGCAACATCCATTGTGCTTGTGCAGCCTGTTGCAAAAAAATGGATGCCATCTCCAGAATGTTGGCTGAATATTGATTTAGCAAATGGTGAGAAAAAGAGAATGAAATAAAAGGCTATTGTAGCTGGTACTGCATATAAATAGCTGGGAGTTTAATTTATGTTATTTATGGAAATCTGGAATAGTGGGAATGCTCTAATGCTTATCCCAGCTAGACTATTAGTGCTGCTCTTATATGCATGCATCACCATGTTATCTAAATGTCGCTAAGCCTTCTTTAAAAGCAGTCAGGCAAGGCTTTAAGCAGACTAGAAGGGGGACTGTGAAAAAAGTATCATTCTGTGTAACTATTTATAAACCTAAAGGGATACATGTAATACACATTACACAGAAATGCTTTTATTTACCAATCAGTGGATAAAAGCTGCAATAAAAGAAGAAGAAAAGAGTCTACCTCTCCCAAAAGAACGACAGCTCAGGGTGGTTTTTAAAAAAGCATATAAATCTATTTGGCTAGCTTTAAAAAAAAAAAAAATCTGCTGGAAGGGTGCACATATGACTAGTGGAACCTCTCTGAACAAAAGAAAACCCTTCAGCCCAAACTGTGTTCAGTGTGGATTTGCCTTGTACAAAACACAGACTCCTCACTCCTTTGGCTATGCAAATAAAATAAATTAAGAAAAATGCAAATGGAATATGTATCTCTTCTCTTACTGGAATGATAACCACAGCACTTCTATGATAGGCACTTTGTTTTGCTCTCAAGCCTTCTCTTTTAAGGGCTTGTGGAAAAGGTGTGACAAGGCGATCCAATGGTGAAGTCGCTGTTCTACATCAGCTAAAAATACTTGCTGGTCAAAGCAAAGAGTGGATGGGAATGTGCCAGAGGTGGGGAGGGAGGCGAGCCTGCAATGTGTATAAACAAATGCCCCAGCGACAACTGGAATGTATACAAAGCCATTGCTGGAGATTTCCTACACCTTCAGGGGCTTGTTCTTCTGCTGAGATGCACAAACACAGATGCTTTTCTGACAGGTATCTCAAAGAGTGTAAAAGCAAAAGCCACCTCTAAATATAGAAGGCTGTCACATGCTGCCTTTAGTCACATTTCAATTTATTGTAAACTGCAGCATACCTCACACCATGGTTCTTTTAACCTTGGCGACATGTTTGAAGGCATTTTTCATTTGGGCACATCACTTTCTCCCCCCTAATTTGGAAATGCAAATGTAGATGTGCAGTCAATAATTTGGATGGTCCTGTAGAGCTTTAAAATGCACAGGCATGTTTGAAACAACATGGGAAGTGGTGGTGAAAAGAGGGAGCGAATGGATGAGTCACTTTCAAAGCAAAGCAGGCAAACTGGGGAAAAAATAAAAGAAAAGATCTGTGCCTTGACTCAGTGCCCAGACTTTTAAGATGATGCTTCACTGCAGACTCTGAAGTTCAGCTTATTTTTCCTCTCATTTGTTCTTTTATTTTTATGTCTTACATAATGGAGCTTTGATTCATAGAAATCTATTTATATAGTCTAGGATTTGGGCCAAACTCTGAAGTCTTAGCTCTGTCTTTCCTCAGGCAAAGTGGGCATTGTGGTTAGTGATATGAATGAGGTTTGCTAGGACTGTGTGTTCAGGGCTGGACTCCTGGGGAGTTATTCTTGTTCACCCTACAATTTCTTATATCCTCACTGGAAGAGTGATTTCATGTAAGGAATTCTAGGCTGTATTGCAGCTGGAGGACAAATTTCCTGAAACAGACAAAATACCCCAGCTCTCACTGATGAGGCCAATATGAGCCTATGCTCCCTCTGCATGCCCAAAGGCTGCCAGTCAGCACTTCAGGTCCCAGCTTTTTGCCTTCTCCCCCTCTCTTCACATCAGTCCTGCAAGAGCACAGATGTGGAAGCCACATGCCAGCTGTTTGCTGGGAAAGCCCTGACAGGATGGGGGTGTTCTCCCCTTTCTTGAGGCTCAATGGGATATTTGCTATGGAGGAGGAATAGCTGGACCAGGAGGCACTGGCATGGCCCTGCTGCAGTGTGTGTTTTTGAGGGCTGCACTTGGCTGGTGTAATTGAGGACAGGCAAGTGAATGGGATCTTGGAAGCAGAGAGCAGGAGCTGGCTCCCTTCAGGGCAGCTTTACTTGGGGCAGTTGGGTGTGGGCAGAGGACCCCACACAGTGGGTCTGTCCGAGGAGCTGGCAGAGCCAGCTGACCTTTTATCTGACAAGCTGGCAGCAAGGAGACGGCTGCCAGAGAGAGAGCTTCCCACTGACATCAGAGTTATTCTTGGGGCTAGATGGAAAATAGCAAGAGATAATGCTCTTTGCTGTAATGATGAGGCTGATTTCAAATACTTTGCATGAAAATAGCAGCCCGAGCCCAACTAAGTAGGTCAGAGGAGCAGAACTGAGGGAGATTGCCTTGCTGTAGCACCATGACCAGGGCCTGGAGGTTTTCTCTAACAAAGTACAAACCCTAAAAGAAGCTCCTTCAGGGGCCAGAAATGTCCAGGAATATTCTTAGCAGTCTGCTAATACCTCAGCTCATCATCCAGGATGTCTTGCAGTGTAAATACTCTTATACTCTTGGTTTTTTTATTGGGGTTTCCTGGTTTGTTTTTTGGTTGGTTTGTTTGTTTGTTTGTTTACAGCTGCTGGTAAGAATGCAATATCTACGACAGTTCTACCTCTTGGCCATATCTGATGACACAATATTCATATTTTTAGCCAGACTAAAAGAGATCACTGTAATGATTCAGGGAGAATCACGGAAAATATTTTCAGTGTATGTTGGAATACACACATACACACATTTATATATAGCTTTCTTTATATATATGAAGATTTTTGTCTTTTGACTGATTTGTCACAGTCCAGAATGCAAGAGCCATAGAGATAAGTATGCCAGTTTTTGACAGTACCAGCGTAATGAAATAGCCAAACAAGCACTCCTTAGTCCTTCACTTCCTCAGCTATTATTCTTTGAATGCTGGAGATAAATGTCATTTGTAAATCCCACTCCTTGCTAACATTATTACTATGCATATGCACTTCCTTTGACAAGTAACCCTGCCAGTGAAATCTGTAAGACAGCAAACTTTAAAGCTCTCTTTTAAGCATGGGTAATTACTAATTGGGGGCATCTGTCTTTGCTGAACACCCACACTCACTGTTCTTTAAGTGTTCCAGCTTGGTGACTTACAGTCAAAGAGCCTTGAAACATTTAACGTCCCTTCTCCTAATTATGAACTTCGTTATCAACTTTCCCAATGGAGTGGCTTTTCCCTCCTTTCCTTTTCTCTTTCTATTTGGAGCACTAGCTAAGGCTATGGCCCTTGGCTATGCTCCTTTTCACCTGCAACCCAGCTAACTGAGCTGACCCACAGGGTACAGGACAACTCTGAAAGACCTGAGCCCGTTGGCTCAGCCACTGCTTGGGCTCCTGCCAGCTCTCCAGCAGCACCATGCAGCAGAGAGCAGAGCCACTCTTGTACAGGGCTGTCTCATGTCAGGAAATCTGAGGACCTCACTTGTATATGGGAAATCATCTCTTCTTCACAAGAAAGCTGCTGTTCCTCAGAAACCTGTTTTCTCCAGGTAGAAGTTTGTGTCTGGTTTTGTTGCTACAGGAGGTGCCTTGAGGGGTACAGCCCATGGAGATAAATCATTCAGTCCAGTGGGCAGACCTACTCTGTCCCTCAGCCCAGAGACAAGAGCTGCATTTTCTCCCTGTGGTCCTCTCCCTGGCTTTACCATATCAAGACAGGGGCTGATAAGTTGCCTCAAGCCAGTGTCACTTGTCTGCTGCTGTGCTGGAGTGAAAGGGCTCTGAGAACATTCCAGATCTGAAGTCTCTTAAGGTCCCATGAATTGTCCTCTGGAATTGCCTGCCTTTCTCCACTGGCTCCGGACAGGTCCTTGGGAAACTGGCCTCTGAAGTCAGCCCTAGAGAGGAGGCAAGCCCTGGTATTTGTGAATACCTCTGTCCCTTGTCCTTCCCAGCCATCCTGCCTTGAAACCATTGATATTTAGGAAAGGATGGAACCAGAGATTTTTGTGAAGATGTGAATTGTTTTCTTACTCTTTATGCTTCATCTCTATCTTCCACTGCTGTTGCATTTTTGTTTTACCCTGTTGTATTTGCTGCAAGCTCATCTGTGTTCCTAGTAATTTTTTTCTAGCAAGTAGTTGTTGGTACTACTAGAAGGAGGGAAAGTTCTAAGTTGCTTTTGGGGTAGATAGAGAAATCCCTGCTGGGTATTTAACCTACATTTGTTTTCAATTTACAGAAATGTTCAGGTTCCAAGTCTGCTGTTAAAGATGAAGTACTTCAAGTAGTTCAATAGGATTTAACTGAATTACTGTAAGAGCTATACTAACAAAAAGTGTAGTATCTTTTCACGGAGGTCATGAAGTTTCAAACTAGAGAGGAGATTACTGGACAAGTTAAATTTCCTTGGAGCTGACAGCCTTACCTTTCCCCAGATAACAGCTCATTTTAATTGTAAAGGAAGATACTCTCTGCTCAAAGCTCAGCATTTGACTGATGCATCCAACACCACACTGGCAACATTAGTCCCTGGCAGCCCTAGGCAGGTTGATGAGAGAAGCAAATTCTGCAAAACAGGGAAACAAAGGCAAGTGGGAAGCCACACAATGCATTTCTTGTCTGCATGTATGTGAAGTTCATTGTCAGAAGCCATCCTTTCCTCCAACAGTAGGAGAAGGCTGCAATTGTGGAAATTCCCAACAATGGTTTTGAAGTAACAGAGGCTCTAGGGCATGTAGGCAGAAGTACTGCATGTTCAAAGGGACAAAAGGGAAGGGCCATTAAAGCCCAAGAAACTGTAGCAAGGAAGGATATACACATAGTTCCTCTATATAAAGCCAGCAATTGAACAGCTTCCCTTGTAACTCTCAACACTCTTCTGGCAGATCCACTGTATCTTAGATTCATAACACAGAATTTGTTAAAGGCAGGGCAATCTTTTAAAGTTCTGCTAAAGGATTTTGATTAAATTTGTCTGAATAGGAAATCTTTTCCTGATACAGTGCTGTCTGTGCTTTCAATGTGAGTCTGTAGTTTCACATCTAGACTCGCAAGTACAGAACATCTGTAGGGCCTTGTATAAACAGTGACAGTCTATAAATAGCTGGCAGTGGACAAAGGAATCACTTTGTTGAAGCAGGTAATTGATGGGCAAGGTACCCAAAGGAAAAGCTGACTCTTCTTTCCTGAGAAAGGCGTAACAGGCCTTCTGGCATAAGGATTTTTAGATGTTAGTGGAAGCATTTTTTTCTTCCAACCTAAGTAATTAGTATTTTCTCTTAAAAAAACATGCCAAGTTTATGCCTCAAAGATTTCTTGTTCATACTTCATCTTCATATAATATTTCCTGGCTGGCTGGCTTCACAGCATCTCAGCATCCAGCATCTTAACATTTTTATTGCAGCAGGAACCTTGCTGCAGTGGTCATTTCCTTTGCCCATTGCTTAGACTATCCAATCATCACTTTTTTACTGGCTCCTTTCTCTCTGTGGTGATCACATCCCTGCACTGGCTCTCATTTCTTTATGATATCAGGCAGAAATAATTTCTCTTTGCTTGCAAGCTCTAATAGAGCCTGTCCACACCCTGCCCATAAACCTTCACTCACTGTCAGGAGGCTGACTTCCACCTTCATCAGCCACAAGTAAGCACCTCTGCTATTTTCTCCTTGGGCTTGGGTGGAGCTCCTGATTAAAAATGTGTAATGCTTTCTCCCTTTCTTCCAGCTCCTGCTTTCAGAAAGGCTCTCATTTGAACACTGCAGGCCAAAATCTTGTCTGTAGTTTGCTGGACCTGCAGGATGGTTGAAATTGTCCTATGGTTTGTTGTGTCTCTGGATCTAGCTTTTCATGTTTGTGTTGTAAGCAAGAACTGTGTTCATGTGTACTGAATAGTACAGTGGGGATCCCAAGCCTGTGACAACCACCAGTGACTCATTGCATGGGAGCGTGCTTGGGCAGAAAGAGAGGAAGGGAGGGGAAGGTGCACAGAGGTTTTAAGAAGCTCCTTTCCCTCCCTTTAAACACTCTCTTTGATACACCTCAGCACCGTCCCTTGGGGGGAATGATGCACAGACCTCACAGAATTTTACTCCAGCCTCCAGCTCCAGCCTGGCTTTCTCCAGGAACGCAGGGAGCTAGACAGAATGCTTTCAGATATTGCATTACAGTCTGAAACCAAGGCAGTGCTTTCTAGTGGAAAGCCCAAGTCAGCCTCAAAGAATTGGGAATTTGGTCAGTAGCCAGTTCCTCCTATGTAACTCTGCTTTTCACATCATCTTTTCTTTTAGGCTTAGTCCTGGGGAGAGTTAGGTTCTCACTTTCTCCAGGAGTTTTGCTGTTCTGAACAATGCAGAGTTCTACTGTCAGGTGCATCCTCCCTCTGCAGCTATCCCTGTGAGGAGAAGCAGCACACACAAGAGAGAAAAGAGTGTTGTGAAGGACTGTTTATAAATTACTTCAGTGAGGCAGAGTGATGTGTCATTCTGGCAGAGAGCCCATTAAAGAGGAAGCACTACTCTTGAATGCATTCATCTGGGGTTTCTGAGATCTCCTTTATACCCACTCATTATTCATTTCACATTCTGGAAGTGGATGGTCATGTTTGCCTATGTGACGCAGATCTTAATAGTTTTCTGCAGTACTACATCATTTAGCTCTCAGCTAATACAAACCCAAGCTAGTAATTAACATTAAATACTGAGAAATGGATCTGATGTGATGAACACTCAGCACACAATGAGAATGCTGTGATTTCTTACTTGGAAGCCATTGTGGTCTTACAACATAACCAGTTGTTACAGATGCCCAAACAGAATTGGGATTAACAATAGGATCTGGTTACACTTGCAAACCTAATTGCTGCTAGTCTGGTAGAAGTTGCACTCTCGGGCTCCACTTTGACAGATAACAGCTCTGGCATCTGTTGTCATTTCATAATGGTGTAATACTATTTGTGCCACAGAAATCCCAGCTGAGCCATGAATTACATGTAGATCAGGCACACCACAGAAAATACAGCTGTGTTGCGGGATGAGGCTTGCAAGCAACTGCTCTGCAAGGCCAAAGTGTACACCATGGAGTGGGACAATGTAAATTTACCATAATAATTATTAATAAAATTATTAAAGTGCCAGCAAAATTGTAATCTGAGCATGCTGAGACACTGCAAAAACAGCAGCTGGTTTTTGCTTGATAGATAGACAGCCAGAAAAAAAAAAAAAAAAAAAAAAGCCTTAACAATGGGTAGTCTGGAGAATTTTTTTTTGATTACCCCTAAGAAGAAAAGTGCCAGGAGGAGGTAAATACACTGCAGCCCTTCTGTTTTCTGATGCTGTTGGGATACTGGTGGTGGTAGTGACTGTGAGGGCTCCTGTGGGACCGTAGTCTCCTCAGGGTTAAGGATGAGGGTACCAAATGTTCTGGGATGAGCCCTGAATACAAGGGCATGTTCCCAGCATCCCTGTTCTTCAGATTAAGCTACAGAGGGGAGAAGCCCCAGTTTCTTGCCCCATGCAACACAGCTGCAGAGCTCCAACCTCTCCACACAGGCTCTGAAAAAACACCCAGGGAAGACTTGTGATAGAGAAGTGCAGAGAAAAGCTGTCCATTGCTGTAAGAGGGTGACCTTACACAGAGCCCTCACCTTCCCTGATTTAGCTGCCACTGCTGCTGCTACTGCATTTCTCTGTAAGAGGGGAGAAACTCACTGGGGCAGAGGCAATTAGGGGACATGGCCCTCAGCCCGTGCTGTGCCCAATTGCCCTGTGTTTCTCCAGCCTGCATGCTCAGTGCTTGTTGCAGGGGAAGAGAAGGGACACAAAGCAGTGCTTAAAAAGAAAAGGAGAATAGGGTGGCCTCAGTTGCCAAAGTACCTTCATCTAGTTCTCCATCCAGGCAGAAATAGGATGCTATTTGCTGGGTTTAAGTGCAGCTAAGAATGCGATGGCAGTAAATACGAGACTAACTGCATGCTGCCTGTGGGATTTGTGTCTTGATTTAGGTTTTGAGGGGGATTCCTCTGTAGGGCTGTATCTCCAGTTGGAAAGCTGCAATGCAAATGGAAATAAAAGACAAGTGGGAGAAGGGGTGAGGAATGAGAATATGGAAGAAACCAGATATAAGCAGAGGGTGAACCCAAAGTGAACAGATCACAAACAGTTTGCAAAGACTTGAAACAAAGGTTTGATCAACCCATGCCAGAGAAAAGCCAGCCTGTACTGTGGAAAATTTTGAGTGCACTGTATCAGACTTTAGCCTCACCCTGACCAAAATATTCCACATTCATGTTAGGCAGATAACAAAGAAAGTTCTCATGAAAGTTCACACACAGTACCAGCTTGGAAAATACAGTGATGTGAATCCTAATGGTGTAAATACAGATAGAACACTGACAGGTATTCACTGAGTTTACCCTGGAAAAATTAAGCATTGAATGGATTCTACTAAAATTGGAACTTGTCTCAAGCCCAAAGGCTGTATCACAAAACTTGCCTTCCTGGTGAGTGCAAAGCAATTCCTTGCATATGGTCACTAACCATGTAGCTTACCATGAAATATTTTTCTTTTCCTTTCATGTAAAAAATACATTGTTTAAGCTGTTGTAAACTGAGCTGAATAGAAACTTTTGTACCAGATACAGGGTGATCTAAAATACTGCTTCAAAGGCATCTCTCTTGGGCTTATGGCTTTGCTTTGTATATTTGTAAGATTTTGTGTATTTTTAAGATTCTGTTTGCTTAGAATAGCCTTCAGTTGAAACAGCAAGTGTTATAATGTATCCACAGTCCCCTCCTTGACTAAATTAATCCCAAAAGACACAGAAACAGGTTCTCAAGGGGGAATTCTTTACGTACCCTAGCAGTCAGTCCTTCTTTTCACTGTGCTTCCGTTTCTCACTTTTCAGTGTAGAAATGTCACAGTCATGATCTGTCTTGTTTTTAGGCTGGTAATTCTATTTTCCAGCTTTGTTCAGTTTTCCTTGAGCAGTTGGATCCAAAATGCACAAAGGACAAAATAAAAATATTTGAGTCCAGTGGGGAAGCTAAGGTCAGCTTTGGGCCCACAGTATGAATGGGGAAAGGATAATCTCTTGCAGTGTGCCTTCATGCACATTCTACATTGGCATATATTAATTTTTAATCTATTAATTTTCTAAATTATTCATGTCAGAGAAATAGAATAAAAGGAGGAAAAGAAATGGCAGACAGTACCTAAAAACAGTGTTCCTGTGCAGCCAATGATATCTTTTCTCTCTTGGTGTGCTCTAATTCTCCCTCTCTCCCCCCGATCTTCTTGTGGATACATCTGTGAATGGGCATATGCTACCTGGCAGCAGTGGGGGTACCCAGAGCTGATGCTCCTGAGGCTGAGCTTTGCAGACACCCGAGTGCTGGTGTCAATGCCAAATCAGGGACCTCCACCTCACCCTCAGCCACTCTTTTCCCCCCTGTGGGGATTCTTCCCCATACCTGTGCTGACAATGTTTCCTGTGTGTCCCTGCTGTAAATTAGGTCAGGCATCTCTTCTGTGTGAAGAAAGATGCAAATGTATATTTTTGAAGTTCCTAGGCCAAAATCCATTTAAAATCACTCTCAGAATGAATATAGTGCATGGGCACTATGATTTGATGAATCAGGTAGCTTTTCTTTGACACCACCTTGTTTAATAGTGTCAGTGCATGTGCCTGCAGATGACGCTGTACAGACCTGACCTCTGGCTCCTTCAGCCTCTGCTCATCTGTCTGCTGAGAGTTGCTGTTGCCTCACAGTGCTATACAGATCAAAAGCAGCTAGTTAAATATGCCTACAGATTTTCAGACCTGCATCTACATCTCTCTGTGTATTTGGGTGACACACAGCACGACTGATGCTGATCTCGATTGCACCTTTTCTGCATTACTGTCAAACAAACAATGAAAGAGCCACGAGTGGAATCCTCTAAGGTATTGCAGTCTGCATGCCATCTCCCCGCTTGAGTTCTTCAGGTCGGGAAGACTGCTAGAGCAATCCTCTGCAGGAGCTTTTATTTTAAATTAAAGATGCTACAAGACTATTATGTCATGAGGCATCATGAAAAATACCCTTTCAGGAGATCAGATTGACACTTCCACCCTGCAAGTGCACAGTGCAGCAGCTACACACATTGCTAATGTTTGTGTAGGCACTGTGCAAGGTCCTCGAGGGCAGGCAGGGAGGCACCACTTTGTTCTCTCACCTGCGCTGAGTAAAGAGTGTTGTTGGTGCGTTGGCAAATCCTGCCACAGTCCTTTGTTATGCTTGGAAGAAAAACAATGTCATGTGGTACAAAGCCCTGTAGGTGATAAGAAAAAAGTTTGCTTTGTTTTGTTTTAAATAGGGGTTGCTTTGTGCACAGACATCTGCATAAGGGGATACACAGTGATGAGGACAGCCACATGAGGAGATTGACAGCTGCATTTAGAGACCTGAATTTCAGTGTCTTACTCTGTGCTCTTCTCCTGAGACATTGTCAGCATCTATCCTACACAATCTAACAAAAGTGGCCCTGTTGGAAAATTCAAGGCTGATTTTTTTCATTGCCTGGGTGCCCAGCTGCCAAAGCAGTGGGCACACCAGTTAACATCTCTAGGCGTGAAATCTGTAAGAAACTTGGCCTACTGTTTGCCCTCCATAGCATCCACTTTTGGAAAGATAGATAGTGTTCTGCAGCATCCTCTCTGGAGTTTGCTCTGAGTCCTGTATGGAGCCCTGAAGTTGTGAGAAAACTGGCAAGACTGCACCTTCTTGCATTTGGCCTCCACAGAACTGCTGGGGCATGGACACAAGATGTATCCCTGTGTGTGGCCTGTCTGGAATCCTGGCGCTCCTTTTCATACTGAAAGAGTAAGTACAGGATTGCTGCATTGGAAAAGCCACCACTGCAAGGAGAAGGGAAGACCCTGAGAAGTAGCAATGCAAGTAATTCTGAGGATGCTTGACAGGAGAAATGTGACTGCCAAGTCTTGACTCTGGTGCAAGACCATGCATGCACAAGCCACAGTTATCCCCACACCTCCTCTGCGCATCAGGATGGGTGTTAGCAGCTGGTCTTACCACTGTGAGCCCAAGGGCTCCTACCAGGCAGCCCCATCTGTGGGACTTCACCTTCTGAGACAGGCAAGTGAGTGAGCTGGCTGTGCTTCTCCAGGTTGGTAAAGGACATAATGAAAAATATGAGCAGGACCCAGAGGAAGATCACCAGGACATTTTGTGGATTTTTCTACCCCTTTGATTTTTTGTTTGTTTGTTTGTTTGTTTGGTAGGGTAGGGTAAACTGTCTTATTGCTGTTCTTTCATAGATGATGGAAACAAATCCACTTTACCAAGAAGATGGATGGATTGCTTAATTGCTTATATTGCTTATAATCTGGATATGACACCTGACATAGTAAGTCAGAAAGAGCTAGTGGCTCTCATTCTTTATTTATTGAACTTCTTCAGACCCCAAGGAAGTGCCAAAAGGACAGGCTATATTTCTTACTTATTTTTAAACTTTAAGTAATATTACAATTTTATTCTTTCTGTCCTTCTGCAGTGGCTTATTCCAGTCAAAAACCAGTGATGGCCTGGGCACATTTAGTCTGACAGGATTACAGATGGCTGTCATAATGGAGAGTGACCAGTCTTTCAGTGTGTGGTCTGTGCTCTATATGAGCTGGCCAAAATTAAAAAAAAAAGTGATATGAAAATACCTCTATTATCTGTGCCTTCCCCAGCGGGGAAGTCTGGAACTTTTGTAAAAGTTTAGTGTTGTTTTTAGTCATTAATGGTGCAAAGCTATTAAATGTGGACTGTTTTTGAGTTTACCCTTTGGCAGTAACCTTTCTGCAGGGCATCATTATAATTTTCTTGCATTAGAGAACAGAGGTTTTTGCTTTTGACAATTGCAGAATAATTTTGCACTCTACATTTGCTTATTAGTTTGATTTAGAGCCTTGGGCAAACTCTTAGTTCATGTACTGTCTTCCATCCCCTCTGTGCAAAAAGAAGTGAGGGTCATGGCTGTGCCCTGAGCTTGTCAAGTCTGAACTTGGTGGAAAAAGCCTCTAGAAATTTTCAGAGCTCCTGGTGTAGGGGAAAGCAGTCTACCTGGGGCTCTCTGTGTTTGATCCCAACATGGGTGATATTATACCTTTTTCCAACAGGTTCCTTTCTGCTCACCCATCCCAGTCTATCATAGCACCATGGTCAGTGGGAAGCTGAAGGCCTGCAGGGATTTGGATACCTAATGTGTCTGTACTTACAAGGATTGGGATCAGAGGATGTAAACATGTCAGCTGAGGGGGTAGTGTGAGAATGACCCTTTGAGCTGAGTTGCATGGTCAACCATATCCCTGATCTGATGGCAGATAGGGTGCCCTAACAGCTTGGACCATGGTGGTGGCCTTCAAGAGGGACCTCAGCAAACCGTGTGGTATTGCCTGAATGTTCTGGGCCTCTGTTGTGAACGTAATGGAAGATAACAGCTCTTCCCTATCTCACAGAGACATTGCATTTGCATTTGTAAGCTTTTCTACAATGACAGATAAGTAATTATCTAAGTAAGGGAAACTAAGTCCCTAACATAAGGGCATGAATCTTCTCATTTGCTTTGACTCATCTCTAGCTGGACTAACTCCAATCACCAATTGTAATTCCCCCTCTCCTTATAAAATCAATATTCCAATAAATCATTTTCTTTTTCAACTCCAAACATGAACATTTTATTGCACAATGACACCTATCTCAAATCCAGGCAATTTGTCACCCTGGATGTCCATAAATTTTACGGACCAATATTCGATGATGTTGAGCATAAGGTAAATGAGCTACATTAGATATTTTGGTCTTTGGGTTCTGAAAAACACTGATGAACTTGGAAGAAATATTCTGTTAAATGTAGCACAGAGTGTGCTCTAATATGGCATGAGCACACCATCAACTCTCCCTGGAAATATGACGTGATAATTTACTAGTCAAGTAGTTGTCTCTGCACACAACTGGTCAGCCTGCACCATATGGGAGTCACTTGCCCATGCCTTAATTACACCTCATAGTCTGGCACCAGAGCCACCCTCACCAGGCACCAGCATGCAGCCCACATTCTAGCACTGTCAGACCTTACTTAGAGAAAGGGGAGAAAGCCTTGGGAAGCAATAGTTATGTTCTGGCAGAAAGGCTATAACGCAGTGGTGGGCACTTGTGGGTTTATTGCTGGCAGGTTTCCGGTGCTCAGAGTGGATGTACCTAAGTGTGCTCCCACCAGGCCATGAGATGGGGCAGGGTGGGAGATCACAGTGTTGGTGTGAGCACCATAAAAGCATCAGAGCTTGCAGGCTTGGCCTGGGTTGTCACCTGCTCCTGTGTGGCCACCACAGCCGAGCGATCTGAGAATCTGAGGACTGTCACCACTAAAGGTACACACTCAGCAGCGTTGATCAGTGCCAGTCTTGGTCTAGTGTCCTGCCTAAAAAGCTATGTGACATGTCAGGACAATGGCTTGTTTGCATCTTTATCCACTTTTTTATGTGAAGATGACAAGTTTACTGAGTCAAACTGTGAAGCTTTTGTCTGGAGTGGTGGTGTCTCTGCTTGACTTGAGGGGAGCTTTGCCAGAACAAATTCTGAATGAAAAAGGAGGCAGGGCTTCAGGTTTTTGAAGTGCTTTAACTGACATTTTGAGTTGAAACACATTTGCAAGGGGACTCTGACTGAAACAAAGTTTTTGTGGTAAATACAGCAATTTGGGAATCAAAAGAATTTGCACAATTGTTGCCATGTGTGCTGAATCTTGTTCCATGCAGGAATCCTTCAAATAGGCTTTGACTAGTAGAATGGGTGAGACTAATAAGGATTTGAATAATTTGTATCACAGAAATATTTTTTGTGGGGGTTTTGCTCTTCCTAAAGATGTCTCAGTTGGACTTTTAGCCACAATGTCTAACAATTTTGAATACATGATTCCAAAGACTTAAACTTATAACAAGTGTGCAAGGCTTTTGCAACCCAGAATAATAAAACCTGACAGGGCACAAGGCCTCCTTTCATGAGATCTCCCATGCCAATATCTTCTGAAAACAAAGGCATAATGAAGGTATAATTGTGTTCACATCACTTGCACATGTCACAGAGATGGAAAGAAGGAAAATTTTACCAAGTAAGGAGGAAAGGAAAGATTTTAAGTGGGTCCTGAGTGGGATTCTTTTTCAAATGGAGCTTATTTTTCATGGCCTTAACAAAGGAGAGCAAAGACAGGATCTTGGGGCAACCCTGCCTCTAGGCATATTGCAAATTAGAACTTGTACACTACAGCTTTGTGATATGTGTACAGTGACAGGGGTGAACAATGTGGCACCTGCAAGTCATGGCCTGGAAAGGTGAGGAGAAAGCCTGAGTCAACTGCTGACACTACAATGGCCACTGATAACCCACTTGGTAGGATAACGTCACTGCTGTGGGTCACACCCTCTTTTCTCTGGCCTCCTGCTCATAGAAAACTGCCACTGTCTGCATCCTCACATGCCTGCCATGTTCATGTTGCTGCCCAGCAGATCTTTGAAAGAAGGATCTTTTGTTTGCTGCTGCAGGGGTGTAGTGTCTCATCATGTTATGCTCTGGTTCTCATTGACTCTTATAAATTTAGCTGTAATATGAGTAAATCTTCCTGCTGCTGATGATAAGAACACTAGCCCTGAATCTGGAGTTGAAAAGGCAAAGGTGCACAAGTGATGTTTCAGACATCAGAGAAGACCTAGATGAGAAGCTTCCTGCATCCTTGTGAGAGAGCCCTTGTTCCTTGCCATCATCGCTGTGTCTTGGCAAGACCACAAGAAAGAGCTGAGGGAAAATGAGCAGACATTATTATAATTATCCAGTGGACCTCAGTAAAAATGTACTGAGTGGTCTTGACTGAGAGAAACATTTTTCACACTGTAATGGCCACATGGCTCTCTAAGTGGGAGAAGGAAGGTCATTTACTTCACAGGAGAAAAAAATAAAAAGTCTATGAGATCATTTATAACATTACTCACAACCATTATCTATCCCAGATCATTCTTATGCCTTGTCTGTGATATTGGCTGCCTTGCAGTGCTCTGAGTTGCTCTTTACATAAAACCCTCTCTTATTCCTTAATGGCATACCAGCTGAAATATTTAAAGCATTTGCAGACAAATGGATCTAATTGTATCCTAGATGCAGGAAGGCCCCGGGGAATGCTAACTGCTGCCACAGTCACATTTACCTGCCCTGGGGGAGGCTGTTGTTTCAGCAAAAACCCTGTCAAAAACTGGTTAGTTAATAAAACACTTTTCCACAAATAGAGCATCTTTAGGCTCATATCCTGCCCTGACACTCTCCTCTGAATGATAAAATCTTCCTGGCCTGACCTGCAGCCTGCTGGTCCATGGCAGCCTGGTGAAAGGGCTTCACTGGCTTCACTGGAGGGCTGTCAGCACCTGCCTCACCTCCCACCCACACCAAAGTCCCCCATCACCTGAAGGAAAGGAGCTTTGTGCATTGGGTTGTCCTGTCCTCCCAGAGGTTTCTGCATTCAAAACTGGCTGTGAGAGTGGGATTAAATACAGGTGCAGAAAGAAAGAACAAGAAACTCATTCAGGGAAATGAAAGTTTCTTTCTTGATTTGGGTTCCAGTCCTGTTTCCCATCCCCTTGTGAGATTCTGGTCTGTGTGGCATTGGTTCTCCTGCATGACCCAGCAGATACCTCCAAGCTGCAGCCCACTGTGATGGCTGATCTAGTGAGTATCTTGAATAGTTTCTTGTATGGTTTTCGGTGTCTTCTTTGCTTTAGTAGCAGTTACAGGATGATGTCTTGTACTCTACGTTAAGGACTGGTAAGGATCGTTCACAATCTCCTAAATTTTTTTTCTCACTCACCGTCTTTATTTGTCTGTGAGTCCCACCCTGCACTATCCATAGGTTTTGACTCGCCATGCTGCAGAGCTGCATTGTTGCATTGCAGGACCCTAGGGGAGTATCTGGGGCTTCCCTCCAATCATCATCATGTTTTCTTCAAGAATGCAGTGCAGTTTTTTTCCTCTGCCTGGGGCTAGTGAATGGGTCCTATTTACTGTTGCCAGAAAAGTTAGAAACGATGATGTGCCATTGTGAGGCAGGCAGGTAGGTCATTCAAAAAGAAAAGCACTCTTTGATTACCCCAATGCTAAGAAATCACAGCCATTGCTAAAGATATCTGCAAACAACCCGCTAACCCTGCTTATTCCCTAACACAATGAAAATTACCACCCCTCTAGTAAGAAACTATTTGAATAGCAGACAACTGTGGAAACATTTGGCAAGAAAGTGTGTGGGAAATAACAAAGCAGTCGTAGACTTGGACTGTCATGGAGTGTTTGAAAATCCTGCCCAGAATGTTCTGAAGGGAAAATGTTACACGTGGTGGCCCAGATTATTTCGTATGAGACATGAATATTTGTGCTGGTAATGACTATCACTTTTCCCATGCTACTGCTGGTGCCCTAAACCAAATCAAGGGCAAAAATAAACTGCCCTACCCAGATCTTATAACTGCAAAAAAAGCATAGTTAGTGGCCCAGAGTAAAAGTGGTTGAATGATCTACTCTGAGAAACATGACTCCAGCCATTTAGTGGCTTCTATCTCAGGTCATCGTGGTGAAAAAAAGGAAAGTTGAGAGGTAGGTGGAGAGCAGCTGAGAACACCATGAATGAGCACAGATTAATCCTAAACCTGGGTTAAGACTTTCAGCCAAAGAATAAAAGAGCTGGTGAGACAGGGAACATGTTGTTCTCGTTATCTGCCAGTGGTTGCACATCTGCACTAAAAGTCAACAAAAGGGCATTTTTTTGTACAATTGTACATTGTGTAATAAGATAAGAATAAAACTAATTCACATTTATCTAGAATTTCTCAGAATGGTTGCAGTCCCGGTAGACATAACTGACTTTATAAAATGTGAAGGTCTGAGTCACACCAGCAGATTGTACATGGCAGGGAAACTAATCTGATGTAATAGAAATGTTTACAAGCCCAGTAACCCTTCTCCCTCCACCCTCCTCCGCTTTAAAAAGCCACGTAAGGCCACGGATCAAAGTGGTGCAGCAGCAGCAGCATGCTGAACACTGAAACAATAACAGCCCTGACTTCCTCAGACGTCAATAGTACCAGTTACCAGTGGATTTTTGCATTCACTGAAGAAGGAGGTAATATAATCATATGCATCAAAGGCTGGAAGTGGAGCTATCACTTATCACAAAAATATTGCTAAACATGATTAATCACAGTTCAGTGGAAATATCAGAAGCTGACTACCCAGTGGGATCAAAAAGCAGCAAACAGTTCAGAAATGTGTGCTCAGTTAATGCTTACCAGATGCAATCAATTTAGATAGTCATTTCCAGTACTTAATTCGTATCTTTACGAAATGAGTACAGATACACTCCTCCTATGTCTAACAGTTTTCCTGCCTTTATATTTCTCTTTCTTTTCTGAGCAACACACCAGCTTTTGTTTCTCAAACTCTCTGCCACTCCCTAAGAAAGCTGTAGGTTCCTTCCAGATAGCAGGTTTGCTATTGCTTCCTGAGCAGATCTCAGGTTTGGTAAGGGTAAATGCGATGACACAACACATTTAGGGTTTTGTAAGATGTGATTTCACTGTGCGGGGTGCTGTGAAAATAAATGAGATCTACAAAGTCAAAAGAGCCCATCCTGAATAGATTAAATGTTGCACGTAAATGAGAGTTTGTTCCCCTGGGGGCTGTTCCTTGTAGGGTCCCACAGATTTTCTTTCTGGTCCTGGCTGAAGATTTGGAGATAAAAAAAAAAAATGGTGAAGAAGCATTAGGCATAGATCAGCTAGAAAAATTGATCTGGATTACTTGTTAAAGGAAGGTCAGTTAAACAGTACACGTTTTGACAGCCAAATGAAAGACCATGAAGCTAGGGATAAATAAAGGCAGCTTACCTACAGGAATAGGGGCTTTATCCTAGAAAGTGGTGGTTTAGCAAAGGATTTAGGTGAATAGGCTGCTAACCAAGCCTATGGGAGCTCTGGGGATAATTCATAGCATAAAGACCGATTTGAATCTCAAAGAAGAGCAGCGATATATTTAGCTGCCCTACTAACATGCTGGAGAAAGCTCAGACAAAAGCAACAAGAATGATTAGAGGTCTAGTAAATGTGAACTCAGGGGAAAAATTGAAAAATGAGACTGTATCTACTCTGTAAAAGAGAAGGAAACAGTCTTCAAATATGTAAAATGTAGCTGCGACGGAGACTGTGATAAAATGTTGTCCATATCTAGTGGCAATAGCACAACATGTAACAAGCTTAATGTGCAGCAAGGAGGATTTATTTTAGCCATCAGAAACATTTTCTAATGATAAGGACCATGGAGCACTGGAACATATTGCAGACTACCACAGGATTAAGAACTGGTTGTGCTGGTGGTTTCCAATATTTATTTTGCACCAAACTTCAGCTGAGAAAACTGAGAGGGTTCTGCCTCCCTTTGTTAAATGGCAAAACTGTTTTGGCACAAAGCAAAGAGTCTTAAAGGCTTTTGGATACTGGGAGAAATGATGGAGATGATGATGACACATGCAAAATTTACCACACAGGAAACTCACCATCTCTATTAAAAACAAAGGAAAAGTTGGTTTGGGAGTTAATCATCTGTTTGTAATGGTCTTTAGGAGTGGGAGAGTGCTGGAGAACTGACTGGGATGTGACCGGGGTGTGAAGAAAATGGCACAGTGGTAGAAGCTGGGGGATTGTGCAAGAGGAGTCATTACAGACAACTGTGATGAGTCCACCTTCAAGCAAGCAAGAAATAAAAGGGTTTGGGATGAGTAGTGATGAAGGGATGCTAAGGACTCTTGTGGGTGGCCATGGGGTTACTGGCATGACACAGGGCTGGGAGCAGAGAGGACCATTGTCCTCCAGAGGACATAACATGAGAGTAAGGCAGAGAGCACAGCTGGGGAGCATTTGTGGCTGGGTTGCAGCAGCTTTTCCATAGCTGCTGTGACCCCATGGTGCACACCTCACAGAAGAGATTCCCAGCAGAAGTAACTGTGCATCTCTGAGGGAGGCTCAGACCCGGTCTTGAGGTGACGTTATTCAAGCAGACCTTGTTATGATTGCAAGTACCGTCTGAGCAGACTTTGTCAGATATGTTGCCCTTGCCAAGCACACAGCTTTGACAGCAGAGCTGCTGTCAAAGGAAAGGGGGGCATCTTTCTGCTTTTCTGTGCTTCTTGTGCCGTTTAAATTGTATCTTTCCGAAACCTATGGAAATATATACTGATGTAAATATGCACTTGAAAATGCAGAGGTCCTGCTCTGCTGGCCACTGAAGGTCTGAGCAGATGGTGCCCTCAGTTATCCCTTTCCTGATGTGTTCTTGCACTGCTTCACTCCTACCTCCCCAGCTGAAATCCCATATTGCTCATGTTTGGGAACTGGAGTCACGATCTCAAATGTCGTCACTATCGCTGAGTAGAGAAATGCCAAGCCTCCCACTATGTTCGTGTGGGTAGAACCTTTTCTTTGATTAGCTCAGAATACTTTCTAATAGGAGTTAACCTTCATGACATCCTTGAGGGACTGGCCCACTGTGATTAATCTTAAGATCTCTATCTTACAAATAGGAAAATTAGTGCCAAAACTTGCCTAACATCATCCTCTAAATCATTGCTTTAGCCTGGGAAAGACTCTGCTATCTCTCCTTTATTTATTTATTTATTTGTTTGTTTGTTTTTCCATTAGTTGCTTTAGCAATTAAAATGCACTACTGGATGTAGGGAAGAAGCCAATCTGGAAATGCAACTCCTTAACAACATCTGTATGTTAAAGAAGGTCTTACTGCTACTGTAAGCCCTGTCTGGATGGATCTCTATATCCTCTCAGTTCCTGACCAACAAGGACTTGAAATAAGTCTGGCTGAAGCCACAAGCCCCCCTTGATGTCCCAGCACTGTATATACTGCAATTCCTCTTGCAGGGAGTCCCAGCCCATGCTCAGCATCCTGGGAATAAGAAATGCTCAGAACTGCAAGAACACAAATCACAAAACAAGTTTGGTGAAGTTTGAAGAGCAGTTTTTGAATACCCCAGCATGGACGGTAAACCACAACAACAGTAACAGGAAAAGCAGCACCACAAACGAAAACCCAGTACTCCATCTGAAACTAAATTAATAAACTAAAAGAAATTGCTCAGAAATTAAAATCTCCAGCACCACCACCCTGCCCACATAAGATACCTGAGAATGAACAGACTTGTGGGCACACCTCAAGCAAGCTTAAAACAGCAACCTCCTCCAAAACAGTCTCCACACCCACAAGGTGATCTCACTGTCTGGTAGAAATAATTCTTGTTGGCTAACTGTAAACAATCTATTTCACAGGAGTGCTTGCTATATATAAAAATTGTGGTTGGTAACATGGGCAGGACGTTTGTACCAGACCACTATTTTCAGCCCTCAATGAAGAACCAAACTGAAAGTATTTCTCACGGAAACCAGTTTTAGGTTACAGATCAGGTAATAATTTGGGAACTTCAGCAAAGGATAAGTCATAACTCAGCTAAGTCTTCAGAAAACATTTGCAGTTATTTTAGATTTGGTACCAGAACACCACCTGAGGTCTGCTTTTGCAGAGGTTTCCAAGAAATTAGTTTTATTCTTGCACTGGCAAAAAACCCCAACTTTGGAGAGCGGGTGATCCATCTGCAGAGCCATGTTTACTTGTTGTAGTGGATGGCTGGTAACCAGGAGACCCTATCTGATGCTCAGGCACAGGACCAGATGATTGAGCAGGGTAAACGTCAAATTTCTCTGATCATGAGCAAGACTGTACATGTAGACACACAAGTGTTGTTTGAGAAAAAGGTAAAAGACATTTCTTAGAACTAATAGTTCCATTATTGGTGTCAAGGAGTTCATGGGTGGAAGTGGAAAATCAATAAAAAGTATGCGAATCAGACATTTAACCAACATTTTCTATTAATAAGCAAAACCCCAACTGCTTCAAATGTGCCTGGTGTTTTGTGGGGAATGTTGGCTAGACAAAGCATCAAAACAAGTTTGTACCTAATCTAATGGATGCATTAAATAAGGGAAGTAGTAACTGTGCTTGGTGAATGGACAGGCTGTTACTGGTCACTGTGAACTACATATTTAAAGACATACATGTCCTTAAAGATAGAGATGAGCTCTCTATGGCATTTTCCAAAGCATCTCACTGGAAAGTAGTGACAGTTGTGTGAAGTGGGAACCATACCTGCTTGAGCTGCAGTTTGGAAAGTCTCAACCACATCCTTTATGTTTCTAAAATGAGTATGTCTTGACCTTGCCCACCTGCTTCTAGTCACAGGCTGGAAGAGGAAATGAGCTTTACTGCTTCTTCTACTCCCAACTGATTTCTTAACTGTGACTTAATCCAAATGAAGAAAGTTGTCTTTTTCACACCCATTAGCTAAACTGAAACCAAAAGTCATTCCACTAAGCATGCTTCTGCATAACAGAAAACTAGTCTTTGCATTTAAAAAGGGAAAAAACAAACAAACAAACAAAAAAACCCAAAAAAACCAATGATACATGATGGTTCAAAACAATCTTAAGAATTAAAAATAGGATCTTTTTATCCTGTGCCTTTGCATCTTGATTTGAAACTAGCAAATCAAGGGCAACCACTGGCAGAGCTGAAGAGAATGGTTTGTCTGAAACGTCTTCTCTGCATGACCTCTTCCACTGGGCAACCTGGACCATCTCCATAAAAGAGCAGGGCCGGATGGCCTTCACCCAGTGTGCAAGATGTAATGGGGATTGCAGATGGAAAGGACAAAAAAGGAATGGAAAAAGGAATGTGGTGGGAGTCTGGGTGCATTGTCTGAGGACACAAGAAATTTGTGGCATTCAGGTGAGCCAGCCATTGGCACCTGTGGAGGGGGTGTGCTATTTCAGTGACTCTTCCCCAGGAAGCCAACTCAATGATATGTGAATTATCAGCTGTCACCCAAGTGTCCCTTCACAGTGACATTATCATTCATCAGCTCCTGGTAGAGTGTGTCCACAGTGACTTTGCAGGGAAAAAACCCTGTCTTTTGTGCTAAATGACATTCTGCTGTATTTTGCACAATGCAGGAGGTATCAGACCATCTAACAAAAAGGGAAGTGATGGAAAACCACTTCGTAATACTGTCAGGATACATTTGATACCTAGCAAACCCCATTTCTCTCAGGTTATTGACTAATTCAGCCCAACGCAAGCACACACAAGCTGCTGGGCTGCATCAGCATGTTTGGGGTTGGCACTTACCACGGTAGGAAAACTAGCCTTCACAGTGGAGGTCATTTGGCAGGAGACTATAAACTACTGTATCTCATGGCAGCCAGTGAGGAAGGATTCTCTATTTTAACAGCAGCTCTGCTACCAAGAGAGAGCACTACGAATACCAATGAGAGCACAGATTACAACTAATAAATTGTCCTGAAGGAGTTTCACTTTTTATTCCTGGGAAATGGTTATCATTAGCTGGGGAAAATGAGGAGAGTTACCTGCCTTTGCTAAAGCCACAGAGGTAGGTAACAGCCTAACCAAATTCCTGTGTCTTGTTTGCAGAGATTCCCCTGGGTATCTTTGCATCCTCTTCACATATACTCCACAGCATCAAGGCTGGGGACTAGATGGATCCTATAGGTGAACTTTGCAAAATAGTGAGTATCAGGTATTACTTAAATTCTATCAGGCTGGGGAAGGAGAAACAGGGAATGGAAGAAAAACATGATATGCTTTCCTCAAGAGCGGTAGGGCAGTGACTACAAATGGAAAATGGTGAATTTTCCTTTGCAATGTCCATAAATCTGGACTCCCTTCCTTTACTCCCCACACCCTCTTGGGAGCGTCTGCTGAATTGTAGTTCTCTTGACATGGCCTTCAGAGCAGTGTGTGGCTTTCAGCCACAGTGTTTCTAGCTCTCTTTGGGATACAAACTTTGGGCTTCATTCAAGAAAGCACTTAGGCATGTGTAATTCTTTAAATTTCAATGTGACTATTCATGAGCATAGAGTTAGCACATATTTAATTGCCTTCCTGAATATGAGCCAAAATAGAGAGAATCCCAGGAGTGCAGGGGAAAAAAAACTTAGTTTTCATTGCTTTAATAGAGATGGTTGCTCCACTTAGAAGCATTTGCAAATGGTTTGGGAAGGTTTGGGACTTCCAGCATGCACATCTTTAGAGGGTAAAGCAGGCAACCAACCCTACCACAAATGTGACGAGGATCGCTGGTGTCTGCAACCGCCCCAAAGGGGACGACTCACGTGAGAATTGATACCTTTTCTCATTTTTTTACATGTCTGCCCAACAAGCCTCATGTCCAATGCTCTCCCTATCTATTTTTGAATTTGTCGGTTTTTATTAATGTCCTTTTGGGAAAAGCTCTGGATTTAAAGTATTCAATTGTGTAAGTAAAAATAGAAGAGAAAACTTTTTAAGTGCCTCACTTTTAAGACTCTGCTTTCCATTTTAAAAATAACTCGAAAATGATCAGAAGAAAACTATTCTTTTCATGCTAACTAAAACATGGTAACAAAATAGAGGCACAAGATCAGTAAGGATGGCACATTTCCTCCTAAATCCCACAGACCTCCTCTGCATTCAAATGAAATAGTTATTGAGTGGGAAAACCCATCAAAATCTTTAGTATTTAGCACCAGTTCCTGGCCAAATACCCCTTCTACTTTTCAAAAATGGCTCTAAAACCTGATGAGAATTGTCAGTGAGTAGCAGGAGTTTCCACTTGGCTTTTCAATTGTAAATAGTGAACATCTGAAATGGTGATGAAATTTAAAAGATTAAGCATTTTTCCAAGATCTACATTCATTTATCCACCTATTATGGTGGATACCTCCATACCTACGATGAGGATCATCTGGTCTTACAATAGATGTCTCTTAGATGACTAATTGAAGCTGAGAGATCATTGCTTAATTTTCGGACTCCAGTTTGCAGCACTGGCAGCAAGCAAAAAAAAAAAATCTCCTTTCCTCAGGATCACTTTGAGTGGTAGCTTGGCCCAGGCCAGCTGTGACCCAGAGATTAGCACAGTGACAGCTCCTGGAGGCTCACGGGGTTTGGGGTGGAGTCAGGTGTGGCAAGGCTTCCCCCCCTCATCAGCAGCGTTATTTTCACCGCTCGCAGTGCGAGGTGGCGGAGGAAGGAGCTTAACCAGGACACAGAGCGTGCGTGTCCTGCTTGTGGCAGCATCGGATGTGCCTGCTCAGCACTCTGGGCGGAGGGCGGGTGTCTGGCCTCTGCAGTGGGCTGGAGAGGGCATGTGGTTGATGCCTTGGTAGCGTGAGACTCCTAGGGGGCAAAGTCCTCTTTCTGTGGAGAGAGGCACAGGCTGGGATAGGGCTCTTCCTCTCCTATGGCGCTGCAGGATGCTGGAGGGGACATGTGGAATGGCTGGGATGTGATGGGGTCTTGGCGCAGTGCCTGTGTATCCCCCCTCTCCTGCCCCCTCTGCAGATGTGCTGCTCTTCATAATGTAAAGGCTCCTTCACCTAGAGGATCCCGGGCAATTCCCAATTTTGCAACGGGCAGAGCTCTTTGGGACATAAGGGTGAAAGCCAATAAGCCACGGTCCTTCTCTGTCCTGTAGGAAACGGGGTCAGTGTGCACAGGAGCGTGGGGCTGATGATGCTATGCAGCAAAGCACATTGCTGATTTTGCAATGCACTGCTCTGCCTGAGGTGACACGGGAACGTCTCCCTGATGGAGGCCAGAGGAGTGCTTTTGAAAGACGCATGAGAGAATGCCAAATGTAATTTCTACTTTAGCTGTTTCTGAGGAGGATGGCCCAGAAAGGGCAAAACACAAAGGCGACTCACATTCACACACAAGAACATTTTGTTATGTTGTATGTGAGGATGGTGATCGTGATAGAGAGAGGTAACAGAAAGTTTGCCCAGGAAAATGGCAATTCTAAAGCAAAGCTGTCCTGTGCAAAGGAAATACACTACAACTGAAAGAGCTATTTTCCAATTAGAAAACCTTGATGGTTCACATTGTTTGGTTTTTTTTTTTTTTTTTTTTTTTTAAATCTTATTTCTAAATATAAAGCCGTGCTTATAGTGGCACCTAGTGGCTACTATGCTTATGGAGTTCTCTCCAGGATGGCTGCAAGTGTAGGACAGTTGGCAACACCAACCTTTGTGTCCAAGGTTGACTTTCCAGTATTTTTCTTGTGCTGACACTTTTTATTAGAATATTGTCTGATGGACCAATGAAAAGATCAAGTCAGAGGAGTCCCAGACTTCAGGGTGAATGTTGGGTTAGAGCTCCTTAAAAAAAAAGGTGAAGTCCCTGATTCAGATTTTCATTTTATTTCAGAATTACAAAGGGCAACTTTAAAGAGAAAAAAATTGAGGGTGGTTCATATTGATGAAAGCTGGTGGCAGCTCAGATCCAAGTTCCTATTTTATGTGAATTTTTAATGTGTCAGGAAAGGGAAATCCATGTGGACAGGTTTACTAAAGGGCATGTGAGCTAGCTTCTGGCTGTGACCCTCCTCACATTCCCTAGGGTCCACTCAGTGGGACAGAGTCAGGGCATTTGGTGAGAGAGATGGGCTGTGCCTTCTCCTGATAGTGAACACCCTTAGTAGGACACTGACAGCCAGGCTGCTGATAAAACGACCCAGTAAATGCTCTCAAGAGACAAATCTTGTAGGAGAAATCTTCTCACAAGACAGAAAGAAGGAAGAGAGAGGTCAGTGTGACCCTATGTGTGTGGCCCAGCTGCCTGTCTCCTGTTCCTGTCCTCTTTTTGCAGCCACCTGACATGGAGGGAACACTCTCCTGCCTCTCCTCTTGGCTGTCTGCTGGCCCTGCCACCAGGGCAGCCTGCTCCTGACCCAGCTTCCCTGCTCCTGTCACCCCAGCTCTCCTCAGGCCTCCAGCCTGCCAGCTCCTCACTGCTCACAGCTCCTGGCATTTCTTTACCCCCCTCTCAACCTGCTCCCCAGCTGTGTTTGTCACTTTCTAGTGCTGTGGACATCACCAATAAAATATTAGGGTTTTGATGAGTTTTCCCAGTTTTCCCAGTGCAGGTTCCTCTTCTGGTTTATCTATCTTTGCACTACCTGGTCTCTCCACTTGCCCTGAGACCTACACCAGGAATTTAAGCTCCTCCTTTGGCCGAAGCTTGTCTCTTCCCCTGTGGCACTTCCTGCTGTCCCTTTCTGCAGAGCTCAGCAGGTTTTGCTAAGAAAACCAGTGAGCTCTGCTGTGAGCTACCATCTCTCCTGTTTGACCCACTCTTCCTTTCACACGAGCACAGCTTTGACTGGCACAGATATTCTGGGGATTACAACCTTTCCTCCTGTGAAGGTCAGACACATGTAGCCATGCCTCTGCTACAAAGCTCCAGCAGCCAAGGAACAGGGCCTTGAGCAGGGGCATGTCATGCTCTATATGGTTAATTAGCAAGGTCTTGACACACTAGAACTCTCTCTTCAGTGCTGAGACATACTCCAGGAATATTCCTAGCTGACAGAAACAATTGGACAAGGTTACCCAGGTGCTCTGAGAGGGTGGGTGTTGGACTCTGAAAGCAGTCTCAGGCACATTTTATTTACTAAGGTAGCTGTAATTAGTCTGATCAATGCTGTTATGATGAATGACTCACTCATCAGCCAGAAGATGAAACAATTCCTCACTGAATAGCTCTCTGCTCCTTTCCTCTCAGCAAACAAGGGCTGTACTGGCATGGCTGTGCACCTCCCATGAGACCTGCCCTTCCCTGACATGCCTATCAAAAATATCACACATCTGGGGTTAGCATTGAGACAAACTCACAGCAAAAACACCCACCAAGGAGCTTTAGACTCTTCATTCTTTCTTCAGAGTTTCCCAGGTAACTGTGAGGTGAGAAGACGATCCCCTCATACCTGCTCTGTGTCTGGCATGGTTCCCCAAGCATCCCCCACTGCCCAGTCTCACACTGTGGATGTGCCCTCGATGGCTGCTCCTCTTTGCTTGCCCTGCATGCAGCCACAAAAGCAAGTCCAAGGACAAGAGCACTAAGGGGGATGTTTTCTTTAGTGTGAGGACAGATAGAATTGCACACAAGAAATGTTAATGTTAAAACAAGTCAGACAACAACGTTGGGGAAGACTCAGAGAGCTCATATGCTGCAAAAGCCCAAGGGAGTTTTTTCTTATGTGCATACCTTATATTGTAAAGTATGAAATATTGTAGCTAACGAGTCCCATTTACCTGAGATGTTAATACATCCACATCCTGTGCCACTTTATCTTTTGACATTTTAGAGCTTCCTTTTTTTTTAAATGGAAGCCATAATTTTCTTGAGTATATTATAATGAATTCATTTCAACACCTAAAAGCTCAGCTATACTTTAATTGTGTGACATAGATATTGGCAATATGAAATCTGATTTTGCAATGCAAATGCCTGTCTATTAGCAGAATATTGTAAATTTGAATTGGACTCTGGAACAGCAGCTGTTTATTCAGTTCTCAGGTTTCTTGCGGTTTGTGGTTTCTTGTGGTTTAAACATTTGCAGGGTGTAGACACTAACGAGAGCACTGAATTGTTTATGGTGATCTTTGAAGCAGAATTGCAGATTTGTTATGAATTTTTGCCAGGCCAGCAGAAACATATTAACCTCTCCTTATGCAAAGTCCCACATGCAGAGTAACCTCTCTAATCCAGCACTTTGGGACCATGACATCATGCAGGTCAATGAGAGTTTATGCTGCTACTGTACAGCAGCTGGTCACGTCCTTTCCTCTGATCTCTTATCTGGAGGATGGGCTTTTCCTCAAAATACACCATTCTGGCATTAAGCAAAAAACCCCAACAAACCAACAACTCCCCAAAATTTTTGTAGTGCTCACAGCAGAAACCCATGTAAGAGCGCTGGATAAGGCAGCAGGTTAGTGGTCATCTCAGCAACTCATGATCTAGCTTTGTAAAGCCAGCTTTGCGCTGGGAGTGAATGAAGGGATCCTCCTCACAGGAAACATGTAATTGCCAAAACAATATTGCCCTATGGAGGAACGGGAAAAATATTCTCAAAAGCCTTTTCAACCCAATTCTTGATGACATGCCTTCTTCCTTTAGGTACATAACAAAAGGGAGCCCTCTAGAGTAAGTGTCATATGGAAAGATCTTGGTTTCCAGATGCTTTGCAGTTGTTTTCATTTTGTGCTTCAGCAGCTGTGAAGGTTCATGGAACATGGTGATTTGCGTTGCAACCTCCAGCTCAAGGAAAGCACAAGCTGCTCACATGGGCCTGGGACATCCTGCCAGAAGAAAGATCTCATCATCTGTGCCCTGTTTCTCTAAGCACCCATCAAAGACATCATCCATCAAAGGCTGGAAGGGTTGGGAGACCATTGTACTGCCTCAGACTGGCCATTCTCATGCTCCCTAAAATGAACAGGTGAATGAATGCTAGAGAGTAGACACCCCTCTTACCATTCTAGCTTTCACTTTTTGCACTTCTATGAATCTTTCACAGCTGCTGATGTCCCATGTAAATGCAATGCTTCTCCTTTTCCCATTGTTATCCGTCATCGTGCATTGGCTCCCAGTCCCACTTACCTCTGTGCTGCCAGTACTGCAGCACGGTAGGTGACATGACACAGGTGTTTAATTTCCTTTTTCTGTAATGACCCTTTTCCTCCCCCTGCTCTCAGACTCCTCCAGTAAACCAGCAAACCCAAACTGCTCAGCTTGTGTTAGCTGCAGTGGCGGGGAGGAGCAGAGGGCAGGGAGACAAGAGTTGGCATGGTATCAGTGGTGGGCCAAGGAGAGAGATAGAGGAGGATAAAGGGACAGCTAGAAGGAGTGAGATGAAAATTGAAAGTAGAACTTTGGCCCTAGCAAATCAAGTGGCTTCTGGTATGGTCTCTTCCATGTTGTTGACTGAATGCCAGACTCAGACCTGCTCTGTTCCTGTGACAGCAGCCCCAAGGTCAGGAGGGTGCAACAAGACCCTCAGTGCCCAGTAGAATGGACATCCTCCAAAGGGGACATGGCAGACCTTGGCCAGCTACAGCCCTCCTGAGCTGCCTCACCATCCCACCCATCCCAGAGGCACCACATCTGATGGGCCCCGCAGCCTCCTGACGTCTCCTCAGTACAGAATTACTGCTGTGCCAAGGCTAACAATGCTCCCTCCATTCCCCATGCCATTTGGGCTAAAGCACAGGTAAATTAGAGGCCTGCACCAAAAATTACTGGGTGTAACTCCCTGGCCTGAGTTGAAAGGATGATAGACCTGAGGATTGTGCACCTGGGAAACCATGAATTGCCTTGTGGAGCCTGTGGCTTTTCACAGTATTGCAAAGTTGTCTCTTTTTCCAGTCCCTTTTGTTTACAACCCCAGTGGCAGTGCTTTCACCATCTCAGTCAGCTGCATAGCTAAAGAGTTACACATCTGTGTATTCTCTGGTCTTTCTTTCTAACCCAGAAACACCATAGACAGTAAGAAATTCTTGCTCAGAAATTACTGTCAGGGAGGCAGTGTAATGCATTTTGATTTTAATGGGATTTCCCATTTCTTCTTTTTCAACTCTCACATCAAAGTAACAGAAACAAGCAATTGTTCCTTGGGTGCCAGCCTGTGGTGGCTTCTCCAAAACGTGTGGCAGCTTGGCCTTAGGCTTCCACCAGGACTGAGTTATCTGCACAGTGCCTGGCTGCAGGCTATGGAATATGTGAGAGAGTGAAGTTGTTTGGGTGAGAAAGACACAACAACTTTTGTTATTGCTGTCCTTTTTAATATTGGACTAGAACAAGGGTAGCAACAACAAAATGGATTTCCATTTCTTTCCTAATCAGATGCCATAGCAGAATCAGAGATAGTTATGTGAAAGCTTCTTCTCAGACTTCACTGCTGCCCTGGAGTGGGCTTTAGATTTCCATGTTTTAATTTCTCTAAAATTTTTATCCAGTTTTGTACTGGCTTAACTTGGGAGACATCCCTGTGCCAATATGCCCCTCTGCTCTCTGCAGGAGTGCCTGGTGAGCGTCATGGGCTAAGCCCATCGTGCTTTGTCCTCTGCAGGGATGCATCTCCTGTCACTCCTCACTCTCCCATCTGACTGAATTTCTGAGCTGCATCCTGGTTAACACACAAACACAGAGGGACTCCAGGCATGGGAACACGGCTCACAGGAGCTGGAAGTGCTCCACTGGTAGAGCTTATAATGAGATCCATCTGGAAGAGAAGGCAAAGAGAGCACTGGCTGGCAGGGCAAAACATTTTCAGGAGTTGTCATCTGGCACAGTGCCCTTACCTTCCCCTGATGGGAACAGCCTGTCTTCATTAGAGAGGCATGAAGGCTTCGTCTTGAGTCACCAATGGCATCAGTCTCCAAAAATACCTTCCTGCTGCTGGCACAGCCCTGGTTATTAGGTCAAGCACATTCAATACCCAGTAAGTAATAGAGGAGTTTGGCTGTGACACATACTGATTGCAAAAGGCTTCACCTGATGAAGAATTGCTCAATGAATTAATGAGTTGCTGTGAAGGAGCAGAGAGTGGCAAAAGATCAGATTTTGAGGTATTGGCTGCCACTTCAGGAGTGACACAAATCAGAGTATAAAATGGTGTACACAGACAAGTTAGACTGTTTCCAACCAGTGTCCTTGTCTCTGAACCAGAATGGGGGGGATCAGGTGTGACTGTCTTTTCTTTCAAAAAGGTCTTTCCATCCCAGCAAGCTCTATGTTCCCAACACTTATGCTCATTTTTATCCAAATACTCCTTCTCAGGAGGAAAACACTTTAAAAAAGATTTGGCAAAAACCCATCCAAGAACAATACACCACCAAACAGAAACTTTGGGACCTCACTTAGGACAACATTTCTACTGCTTCTTGAATTTGTGAGACTTGCTTCCCATGGCAGTGGGGCAGCACTGTAATGCCTAGCTAAGTAGGGATGATGGCACTTGCAAATTAGCATCAACCACTGTATTACAAAAATTGGTTTGTCAGATGCTCATACAGATGTTGTAGCTCTAGAGCATTTAAAGAAGCAAAGTGTAACTCAACAGCTCCAAATAGGCTTTTAGAGGAGGAAGCACTGTGCTTAAGGCTCACCAAGAAAAGCAGCATAAGCAACTCTTCTGAACAAGCAATGCTGCTACACCTCGTGATGCTTTAGCCTCCTGTGGTGCCAGATGTAGCTAGTGTTTTACTATTTCTTTCTTCAAATAGCAGTGCTCAGGGGGGATAAACTTTACTTAACCTAATTAATTTTAATCACAGCTTTCAAATCTCATACTGTGCAAAGAATTACAAATTGGAATACATTAATAGAAGCCGTGGTTTATGCTGCAAGCTAATCGGGAAGTATGCATTTATATTTTCTGCATGAGTTTGCAATTACCATTAAAATAAAATTCAGTTATGTCCTTTTAAATTACTAAAATGTGAAGAACAGATTGAGCTGGTCCCATTTGTTGTAGAAAATTACTTGAAAATGGACTAGATTTTGAAGAATTAAATGATTCTTAGTGAATAAGAGGTTTTAGAAAATTATTTCCAGTCGTCTAGAGTTAAGGTGCTTCCAGGCATTCAGGTTTAAACAATCTTTCTTTAAAAAATAATAGATTGTCTACCTACCTCCTGCTTCAGTATAGGTTCATGGAAGGAACAGAGAGAGTTCTCCCATGAAGCCTTGGCTATATCCTCCTTTAGGAGTAAACCAGAGAAACATCACAGCTGACCACATGCAAAATCTAACTCCAAAATACCACAGTACTGAGCACTAGGTTAGGAAATTTTCTTCCCAGTGGGGAGGTTCCTTTTCATCTTGTGAAAGACGGGTGGGTTGGGAATAAAAATATCCCCAAGTACTAAAATGAAGCAGCTCTGCATTATGGTTACAAACATACAACTCCTCCATGTGTCTTTGAAATTGCAATTCTTGTGGGACTGGGCAAAAAATTTTCCATACAACCAATGATTTAAGAGCCTTTGTCTCATTTAAAAAGAATAAATGCATGCACTTGAAGACTGATCCCTCTGGCTGCTGATGGCAACTGGGGCCCATTCCCCAGTGCCTGGCTGCGAGATCATTGGACTACTTTTCAGCAGTGCCCACTCTAGGAGCTGGAAAATTAGGTGTCAAATTTCTGTGGTCTGCGTCACCCCAAGGCCGAGGGCACCAATGACTACAGAAGAAATAATAATAATGAGCCCCTGGCTTTGCTGATACATTTGCCAAAAGACCTGATTTTTTTTTTTTTTTTTTTTTTTTTTTTTTTTTTTATGGGATTGTTGCTCCATATAAAAATGGTTTGGCCAACTGGCACTTGTCTTCAAAAGCAACTTGATCTTTTAGGAATGCAAGTCCCATCCACTTCAGTGAAATGTAAATTTCAGGGGGCCAAACAAAACACTCTGCTGAGCATGAAGCTCAGATCCCTAAGTAATTCAGTTCTTTGAGAAATTGTTATCTCATTAGAAATGGTCTCATTTGCTAGAAAAGTTGAATTGCTCTGACAGGAACTTTGTCCTGAGGAAAGTATAGGGGTGCAGTCTGACAGTGTCCAAAGCTGGTTTTAATATAAAGCTTTATGTCATAGTGATGATGTTCAACAGAGTACATCATATTGTAAAAATAAAATAAAATAAATTGTATTTATTTTCTGGCATAAACATGCTGCTGCAATTTTCTTTTTCTTTAAATTCAAAATCATGTAAAATGAGCAGTGCAAACTCTAGAGGGAAAACCACAGTGTCATCATAGTTTGTACAGACACAGAAACAGTTTATTCTTTTGTATAGCAAAAAGGTCAAAATGCACGGCTTTGAGGAAAACACAAGCAGATATATCTATTATAGATGATAACCTTTAACTAAGTTGTAAGCTCCATGCTTATTAAATAATTGATATTACATCAGAACTTCAGGAAATCCTTGTTTAACATGCTGAGTTTAAATAAAACGGTTTGTCATAATACTTTTTTTCTAAAACATAATAGAAAGAACAAACACTGACACAGAGACCAACAGGATGGAACATTTCCATATTATGAAACAGATCACTGTATGTAAAATAGCACTAAACCTCACTAAAATCTCTGGAAGAGGAAAATTAATCATGTTTTCATGGTGAAATATCACTTCAAACTTGTATTTGCAAGAGAAAGCTTGCCGAGGGTTTATACTCTTTAAAAATGCAGCCTAAATGCTCTGTAGAGTGCTCATAACCACAGAATGATATAAGTAGCTTTAAAGGAAATGATGAGCTGATTCTTAACTGATGTAAATCACCAGAGCTCTGCTAGAGTAAATGGAAATTTATTCAATGGACAATTTTAATTTTAAATAAGATACAGATTGCAGATCCACCAAACTAGTTTCCATATACTTTCTTTAAATTGCAATGAGAAAAGGAAAATTCACTTTTCCACCCTTCCAGTTTTCCGTAGGTGACTGTGAGACTGTGTGCTCATTTGGCAGAACGAAATGTAAAAACACACCTCATTTTCTTCTCTGTCACGCTCCAGTAAATTGCTGGTAAGTTTAAAAAGGTTGCAGTGCTGCAAAAAGGTAGTCAGAGGGAGCATATAGATGCTCTGCATATAAATGCAGAGATGCTTCACCTCCAAGTGATTCATCTGCATCTTTTATGCCAGGTAGGAGGATGAGAGTGGTGCTAAAGTCCCACTTCTGCCCTCTAAAGAGCCCTGCCCACTGCTGAAACAGAAGCTGGACTCCAGCAAGTGCTTTTTGAATTTCTCAGGGTTTAAGGTAAGCAGCCACTATGGATATGGAGGCCTACACCAGGGCTTATGATGGAGCAGGAGAGCCCTGCACTTGTCCTTCTACGCTTTGGCAGCTTCTGCAAGTACTGCAAGAATCCTCTGGTCACGTCAAAGCCTACTCTAGTGATTCATCTTTGGGACTTAGGTACTGTGCTGTGGTTTGGTTGGGTTTGTTTAAATGTGGAATTTTCTAAACCAAAAGAAACACACAAGGTATTTATGAAAATAAATACAGGTTAATTTCAGATACCTCCGAGATTAATGCTTCTTAATGGCTATAATCCAACTTTTTTTTGAGTTCAAGCCTGTCCAGCTATGATCAAGATCAACCTAGATTGTAAGTAGGCTCTTGGTAGTAGCTGCAAAACTTGGCCTCTCCCCAAGAGCACATTTTCCTTGTTGTTACATTATTAACAATGTCTGATTTTAGACACAAAAAACCCCCAAACCATTTTGCACCCATTAGAGATGCTTTGTGCATTAACTAGCCTCCATGTGATGTTCCTTCCCAACAATTCCAGACCATAAGGAGGAAACCACTGCAATTCCCATTTCCAAGTGGTAAAACAGCTTTCAGCACCACCAGCTGACTACTTACTGCATTTTAATTAGCTCCAGAACGTTCCCAGGCCACTGTGTTGAAATGAAATGTGCACACAACTGAAGACTTGCTCATTGGCAATCAGATGTTTAAGTTACCAAGCCTGCCGGGTTCTCTTTGCAGAGCAAAGCCACTTCTTCAGAAGCAGTGATATTCCTCCGGGGGCAAGGAGGAAAAAAAAAGTCCTATTTTTGCATAATCACCATTTTCAGTAGTACAAAATTCACTGCTCTTTGGGAAATGGCAAGACAAAAAGTCTTAGTAAATACGAAATCCTCAGTGCTCTGGCATGTTAATGCAAGGGAAAAGTTGCCTTGCACAAAAGAGATTATGAGGGATATTTGGCACCATTTCTCTGTCCCCAGGTCATTACTCAGGGTCCCATCACTGTTAAAAAGCAGAATTCCATGGTTTGAAGGGCTCTGCGAGCTGCATAGCTCAGAAAAAGGGCTTTGTCCTGCTGCTCAGCTCTCCTTCTGCAGAAGTCTCTCACCTCCAGGAAATCCAGGTTATAGCATGATGTAATTTAGTCCCTGCTGGCAGTCTCAGTATTGTTTAATTAATTTTTTCAAATTTATTGCAATTTCTTGCAGATCCAGCGTAAATGCTGTGTCTTGGCTGCTGCAAAGCTGACACCAAGAAATTTTGCAGAAAAACTACTTGCACTTATGATCACTTACATAGTGAAGTATATTGCTTTTGTGTACTAGTGTGCTCAGTTAAAAAGGAATAGCACATTTTTCTTTTCCCCTTTGCCTGAATTGAAAGGCTAATGTGTGTCTATCATATATTTATCTCTACATATTGGCAAATAAGGTCAATGATTAGGTAGTTTAAAACTCATGTGTGCCCATATCCAGTCTTAAAACAAAGATTACAGATAGAGGGTGACCTAAGACCTCTGTACTCAGCTCAGCTTCAATGATAGAAGAATATGGGAAAAAGAAACCAGAGCTGGGCATGAAGAAGGCATTGATCACAAAATTGACTGATCCTTTCAATCACAGTTAGGGTATAGGTGGCACAGGCTGTGGGCATGTTCTTCTTGGGCAGACATTGGCCTTAGCTGGCTCTCTGGCCAGAAGCCCCGAGGATGGGTAACAGAACCCCAAGCTGAGCAGGCACAGGAATTTCTGCAGGACTCAAAAAGGTTCTCCAGGAGAGGTCAACTCTCCCAGCAAGAGATGATGAATTAGATCTTCACTAACACAGCAATGATACACTGAGAGTAAACCCAGAACTGGATTGTGGCTGTACCTTCCTGAATTCAGCTGTGTGCTTTGGATTATTGCAAGAAATGCTGGCATTAATATTTTATTTTTATTTTTTTCCAAGTAAAGGGAGTTTGACCTGGTTTCTCAAGCCAAGTAGGCCACAGTTCTTTCAAAATGATGGGCCTCCAGGGAACCAAGTGTAACTGAGCTAAGTCAAGAGACTCCCACAATTTACTCTTCTGTAGAGCCCTAAAGGTTTTCTGCAGATGCAAGGGAAACATTTATTTATTTAATTTTGATTTGCTCACTCACAGGCATCACAAGAAAGAATTACATTTTTATTTACAGCTTTGCAATCACTGCTAGATTCATAAAGGAGAGATTATCTTATGTTTCCTGCGTTCTAAATAGCAGAGAAGATAGAATTTGAGCTTGGTGAGAAATTCTTTCTTCTTATGAGCACTGCATGTGGAGATACAGCTTTAGGCACATTCTTTTCTAACTGCACAGCATTTAAATGTAATTAAGCACAGTCACTTGTACCAACCAACATCATGAAGTGTATAACATAAATAGATCTCTGTTAACCTCTTCCATCAACAAAAAACGATAACCTTAATTTTAAAATCATTTCGCAGAATTTTTAACAAGTAATAATGTGTTTGGTTTAGAATAATTTACTCTCTCCTTGAACTATAAAGTTCTTTGAGGCATTACCCAAATGTGGTCTCTTAGGTTTTTTATTTCACTAGCAGTTATGGTCCTGGACAAGATTAGTCACAGTCAGCTAGTTTGTAGCAAGCCCAAAATTCACGGTCTTTTATTAAAGCCTTTTATATGTAGGAGACACCTTATCTCATACTAAGATGTAATTTCATCACCCCCCCTGCTATGCATACCCAAAAGATGTACCCATTCATTCACTGCTATCCCACTTTCACAACGACAGCTGACCTGGTATGTAATTGGTTTATTTCCATTTGCATCACCTTAATCAACTCAGACAGCTGAGAAATTAAAAATGTACCCAATCCTCGCTAGCTAAAAGGATATTTCCTGGATCTAGCTAAACTAGGTCTTATGTTAATGGAATGATAGGCAGGAAAGATGAATCTTATTCCTAAATTCTTACTCCTTTTTGGAAGGTCAGCTGTGCTCCCTTGGGCCTCTATTTTCCTGTAATCATGCATTTTGGAAAGTGATTTGAAGCCTTCAGGTGAGAAATGCTCTGCAAGTGTTATATATCAGTAATAAAATAGGCCTAATGACCACATCTTTTCCCCTTAAAGGCTTCCCATGGAGCCAGCATCACCCATGGAGATGGTTCTGTAGGATTTGCTGGTGTTTTTACCCTAGGAATCATTGCAAGATGGGTTCCAGTTACTGGTTTATCCTTATAAGCCTGTGCTGAGACTTGTACATCTGAATACTGGTAAAAATTCAATCACCAATGTAAATTTCCTTGTTATGCTCTGTGCATTGCCAAACAAGCTTTTGCCTCCTGATTGCTGCAATGACATTTTTTACAAGGCACTGCTGCCTGTGAGACCAGATGACAGCGCTAATGACCCATGTCCTTGTTCTCCACTTCCCCTGCTTACCCCTCTTGTTTCTCCACACTCAATTAAAGAAAAGGAATTGAGGTTAATATTCCCATCCTTGAAATTAAATCTACTCTTGCCCCACAGTGCAATTAATGAAAACAACTTGGATACAGAGCCTTTCATCTCTAGTTCACTGGTTTATTTACTAGGAGTTGACAATGACTCACGCCATTAATTTGTCTGCTGAGTGGCAACCACAGAGTGAATTAGAGATGTTAGCTGGGATTGTAGGCATAAACCTTGCAAAATGAGTGCCATGAGTTAACAATCCTGCTGCTCTTTGAGGTGAGGAGTTGTGGTGATACTGAGACTTCTCCTTGTGTCACAGGTCCTCCTGCAGCCTGCCTGCAGATGCAAAAAGGTTACGCATGTGCTGCTCTTGATAATACTAATTCCAGGGGTAATGAGATAAAAATGGCTATTATACATCAAACATTAGCCTTGGTCCAAATAACAGAGCAAGTTATGCTATGCACTCATAGTATGAGAAGTGTTAGTCAATTATATATTTGGCTATTAAAAGATTTTAAAGTCCAAAATAATGTTCAGCAGCAGAAACACGATAGATGGGTCAAAATGAGCGTAGGTATCATCTCTGATTTTCTTCACTGGCAGATGCTGATAACTGGGGAGTTCTTGAGGTATTTACAAATGCTAAAGGTATTTGAGAGTAATCTCTCCTGTATCCACCTGTGTAGCCTCACTTGTAAAGCAGAGACACTTATTTTCTGCACCATCCACTTCAGGATTCTGAATTAGGCTCAAAGCTTGATTTACCATGGAGGAATACGTGTCTCCCTTGCCTGAAGCAAGTGGGAGGAAGTATCTTTGTGAATACTTCTACCAGCCCTCCAGCTACCTGTTCCAAGGCTGAGTTCTGGGAAAATTGTTGGTATGGGAAGACTAGTCACATACTGAGAAGAGACAACACCATCCTTCTGTGACAGTGAAAAGATCTTGGCCAGCCCTGGTTCTCTGGGAGAGCAACAATATCTCAGACCAATTGACAGAGCAGAACAAAAGCAAATTTTTTGCAACACCATCTCTCTGTACAGGTGTGATGGTAACACGTGATTTACTTCCTTGCCAGCCAGTTTTAGACATCTGGAATAACATGCCAAAATGACTGCAAATTCATTTTCCTCATTGGCATTTTCTTCCATTTTTTCTTGTCAATTTTTGAGATTTCAGTATTTTGTTTGATTTCAGAAATTAACTAACTAGGTTTACTCTCTAAGATCCCAAAGCTCTGCTTTTCCCCAGCAGGTAATTTCAATATCCAGACTAGAAGTAACTGTTCAGGCCAGGGAAGGTTAAAAACTTGCAACATCAACACCAGCCATGAGACTGGTGTTCTACCTGATAAAGATATCCTGAAAATCACTCACTTCTTGTGAAATCTGCCCCCAAATAAATCAAGTAAGGGCTAAACCTCAGTAGAATCATCTTCTTTAAAAATATATTTTGCTATCTTCCTTAGCAACAATCTAAACTCTCTACATAGAATCACAGAATCATAGAATCATGTAAATTGGAAAAGACCTCAAAGATCAAGACCAACCACTAACCCAGCACTGCAGAGTCCAACATTAAATCATGTCCCTAAGTGCCACATCTACACAGCTTTTAAATATCTCCAGGGATGGGGACCCAGCCACTTTTCTGGGCAGCCTGTTCAATGCTTGACAGCCCTTTCAGTGAGGAAATTTCCAATCTAAACCTCCCCTGGCAAAACTGGAGGGCATTTCCTCTTATTACTTGTGAGAAGAGGCTGAACTTGGCTACACCTCCCTTTTCAGGGAGCTGTAGAGAGCAACAAGGTTCCCTATGAACCTCCTTTTCTCCAGGCTAAGCACACGCAGCTCCCTCAGCTGCTCCTCACAGGACTTGTGCTCTAGATACCTCACTGAACCTTGCTGCCAGAAACTAAACTTGTAGGAACTGGATAGAACACAGAAAAACTGCGTGCAATTGGTTATATTTGCATCTTTTCTCACTCTGGGACTGGGCACCAGGGAAGGAAAAAAAAAAAAAATCACCAAAATCTGAGTTTTCATATGGTTAAAACCAAATCAAGTTAGATTCTTAATGTTCATCACTTTTTGTACCTTTTGTGATTTACTGCAATAGGATTTTATTAAAAAGATATCTTTACCTGAGGTCCTCCTCCAGGAATATTTTGATAAAATCTTCTGCTTTATGGAGGGGCAAATTCAGTTGTGAAGGCCAGGTGAAGGCTGAGGTTTATCCAGGAGGTGCACATTACACGGTCCTAAAACCATTGAATTAAGGCAGCTGAGATTGAAAACTCAGTTTCACCTCTAGCGCTTTTTGGGGAGATTATGGCATAATATGCAAAATTATTAATAAACCAGGCACATTCATCTTCCTAACTGTGTTGTTATGGCTTTTCCTTCTTTTTCCTCTCTTCCTTTCAGGTCTGAGAACTCAGAGCCCTCAGGGAAGCAACCATGAAAGCCTTTATCACTTGTTTCACCACATGGCTCTTTTGGTTCACATTCAGAGAAGGGCTTGTGCCAAGGCTACAGGCACACTTCCCTGATCTAGAGATGTGAGATACAGCGCTCTCAATGACCCTCACTCTAATTTTTTTTCTACCCCAAAACAAATAAACAAAATCCCTCCTCAGCCATCTCTTTAGAACTAGGGTTTTTGATAAGCATACAACTATCACCCTAAATTTCACACCTCACAGCAGCTTTGGTGTCTGCCAGCGCGCAAGGACACGCAGAGGGGTGGCTAAAGGCTACTGATGAAAAGCAGCAGCCCTGTTCTCACCCACCAGCCCTGTAACCTCAGCCACGGCACTGTGCTTTGCTGCAAAGCACAGCAGCACTGACCAAAGGGGTTCCTAGTGCTGACTCTTCTTCTGAGGTCCCATCTGAACCCTTCCCTGACAGAAGCAGTTTGTTTCCAGCAGCTCCACAGGCCTCAGACAGCCCTCAGAGGATGAGCTGAATTATCTACACCTCCTACCTGATGAACAATTCCTGGCTGTGCCAGGAATTTGCTAATGATGAAGGCGATGTAAGAAACATGAATAAGAATCTGATTCACATGTGGTGGCTTTGCAAATATGGATATCCCCAAATGACAGGATGATTTATTCCCTCTTTTAGCCTAATCTTTGTAACTTTGCCTGTTTTTGGAAGGGAGTTTGAGTAGTCTCAAGCATCTACTGTATAGATACAGTAGCAAAGCTGCATGAAGTGTTCTTCATTTCTTAAGCACCTTTTTGGCCACCCTTCTTTCCACACTGCAGGAGCTAGCAGGTCAGTCATGTGGCTCTGTACATCACTCAAAGGTGGCCACAGTTGTGACGTCCACACTGCTACTCTTAATGAGAAAGAAAGAACAGACCCAGAGAGAGCTCTTTGCATATACATCTCATCACAGAATGGTTTGGGTTGGAAGGGGCTTTAAAGATTATCAAGTTGCAACCCCCTTGTCATGGGCAGGGACACCTTTCACTAGACTAGGTCGCTCAGAGCCACATCCAGCCTGGCCTTGAATACTGCTGGGAATGGGGCATACACAACTTCTCTGGGCAACCTTCTCCAGTGCCTCATCACCCTCTGATCAGAGAAAATGTAAAGATTATATAATCTCCAAGCTGCCTACAGAGACAAAATTTTTTCTGATTTTCTGGTATAAACTAAGATTTTGTTCCACAGCACATGCTAAGCCCATAGGTTATATGAATGCAAGTCACCACTCCGTCCTTTGCCCAATTACCACAGGAAAGCAGTCTGTGTACGTTTGCTCCATTGCTTTTCCTGTTCAGTATCAGTGGGAGGGAAAAGCATGACCAGGCAAAGGGAAGGCAAATGCATTTCCACCAGCACATCAGTGTTTATAGATTCACAGAATGGGTAAGGTTGGAAGGGATGACAATGGGTCACGTCGTCCAGGCTCCAAAGGTCTCCTAGACCATGCTACATCATTATTGTATTCAAACATCTTTTGAATATTTCCAGCGAAGGAGACTCTTTGCTCTCTCTGGGCAGTCTGTTCCAGTGCTCAGTCAGCCACCACAGTAAAGTTCTTCCTCATGTTCAGGTGGAACTTCCAGTGCATCAGTTTTTGCTATTGTCTCTTGTCCTATTGCTTGGCAGCACCAAGAAGAGCCTGGCTCTTGTCACTCTCCTTCAGATACCAATAGACATTGAGGAGAACCATTCTCAGTCACCTTTTCTCCATATTAAATAGGCCCAGCTACCTCAGCCTTCCCTTGTGAGAGAGATGCTTCAGTCCCATTATCATCTTCATTGCCCTCCACTGGACCAGCTCCAGTAGCCCCATGTTTCTTCTGTACTAGGAGCCCAGAACTGGACACAGCACCTCACCAAGACTGAGCACAGAGGAAGAATCACTTCCATAAACCTGCAATGCTTTTTCTTATGCACCCCAGGACACCATGTGCCTTCTCGGCCACAAGGGCATTGCTGGCTCACAGGCTGTTGTCCACCAAGTCTTTTCCAACCTTAATGATCCTGTGATTCTATGATGTGCTCTTCTCCACCCATTTGTAAAAAGAAATGGTTCCCAAGGGCATGACTCCCTTTATTCAAGTTAGAAGGGGAGTACTAACAAACTATGTGGAATTATGCAGACACAAGCCTGCTGTAACCTTTGGAGTATCTCAAATTTTTAGATACTTAGGGTAAAGCACACAGCTGCGAATAAAAATCTTTTCTTCATTAATGCTTGTTTAGCTAAAGCCCTAGGATTAGCAGTGCTCTAAATATTTTAAGACAGTATTTTATTAATAATTAAAAATTAAAAGTACTTAGTCTAAATTCTGTTTTGCTCTTTCATTAAATACTGCTCCATGACCAGATAGATGTAGGTTCAAAGTTAAAAGACATGTAGTAAACCTCTCCAAGTACAGTGGAAGATGTGAATTGTCCCTGCAAGAAGCAGGAAACTGCTACATGGGCACAGAAAATAACTGATGCACTCTCACACCTCTATTTATCTGCCTCTAAAGAACATGATCGTCACAGGCATAGAATATCACCCATCTAGTGACATTACTGAAGTAAATAAAAACTAAAGAAAGATTTTAAACTCTGATTTTGGAAAAAAAAGGCATCAATTCTGATTTGATATATGCAGCTCTCTACAGAATCATAGAATCAATGAGTTAGGAAAAGATGTCTGAGGTCATCAACCTATGACTGACACCACCACATCAACCAGACCATGGCACCAAGTGCCACCTTCAGTCTTTCCTTAGGCATCTTCAGGGATAGCGACTCCACCACCTCCCTGGGCAGCCCACTCCAACGTCCAATCACCCCTTCTATGAAAAAATTCCTCTTAATGTCTAACCTAAATCTCCCCTGGCATATCTTAAGGCTGTGTCCCCTGTCCTGTTGCTGGCTGCCTGTGAGCAGAGGCTGACCCCCAGCTGGCTGCATCCTCCTTTCAGGTAGGTAAGAACATGCGAGTACGTAACACCGTGTTTATATTTGCATATACATCTACACGCGTCTACTTTTCTAAGATCCTCCTCGTCAACCTGGTCACCAGGGATATCTCTATTCTGAGGGGTTGGGAGTGCCACACCTTTTTTCTTTCCCCTTGTTTTTTCAAACTTTCCCGGCCAGTTACAGCAGGGCACCTGAAAGGATCAAGCTGTTCAGAACACTTCAGAACAGATGTGAAGCACAATTCTGTGATCTTCACAGACAATGACACTTCTGGGGGTCAACTCTGTCTCTGGTATGGCAACAGAACCTCTCAAGCTGTAACATCTATTATGAACAAAAAAGACCAAGTTCCAGGGAAGGAAATTCTTCTGACCTTAACAACAGAAGACAAGCAGTTATCTCTTTGCACTACATCCACAAGGTAGATGCACCATTCTTAAAATATTTTTATACTCAGTTATGAGTAAGGCTATTCATCCTACACCCTAGTTCTGCATACAGGAAGGGACAAGCTCATAGCAGAAGAATTTTTTTCAGCAGTGGGAACAACTGCACGATGATTATCTTCCACCCAGTGTGGGATTCCATGAGAGATCACGGATGCTCTGGCAAGCGTTGGGGCATTACTACATGTTTGTGGAAGGCTCTCAGCTTTTATTAATTAGACTCCTGACAAAGCAGTAAAACCCTGTAACAGAAAGCCACACTGCTCATTCCTGAATCATATGAAATCATTCACCATTTTATGTACAAGTTTTGAATTACAATCTTCAACTCCTCATCAGAAAAAATAACAAACCAAAAAGCCTAAAAAAAGCATTTTTGGAAGAACTGCATAGTATACAGAAGCATACTTCAATTACAAAATATCTTACAGAACACAGACTGTAACAAAAAGCAGAGCCTGTTACCTTTTCTGAGAAGGCAGTGCCCAGCCCAAACTAGATGTTTCACCTCCATTATTAGAGGAACAGCTTTAACTGAACAGAGAGCACATGAAAAAAATTCCTGAACAGTCCAAATAGTTTAACAGAAAAATAAAAGTACATTTGTAAACAACTTTAAAACAAGAGCCTTATGAAAAAAAATAACAGCTAAGCTGTTAAACTCTCAGCCCAAACTGATGTGTTTTACCCTTATAGGTTTTTTCATGATAAACAAATTTGTTCATGTGGAAAACCTCAGTGAGAAATCTGGGCAAGTATTTTTTAAATTTCTGGTAAAATTAAGTAAATGACAATTTGAAGGCAAAAAGTCAAACTTCAGATTTCCTTTGAAGATTAAAAGAGTGATAAAACCAAGCTATTGATTGAAGCCAACAATGCATGGTAGCACTTATTTTATAATCTGACACCCTTTTTAATGTAAACCCTGAAAAATCATAAGCAACTGGTAGAAATTACTTTTGTATTATGTACCATTAATTTATCACTGCATTCACTTTCGTTATTCAAACCTTGCCATAAAGTGACTTTTCACATACAACACTGATTTACCTTAAGCATCTCTTTTACTACACAGCAAAAATGTAAAAACTGTCCTGAGAAATGATTTTGTGTATGTAATTATCAATGCCTCTGAAGTTGAGCATCAGTATTTATGCTGCTCTACTTAATGCTTCAGCATATGTTAAGTGAGCTGCTGATCACTGAGTGTCTCCATTTTGGTAGATAGACAGATGTATGTGAACAGCAATGCTTTGGATAACTTGTGCTATTCCTAATACTAGAGTTATTTTCTCCCCCAATTACATTTTGCTATAAATATGTGTGCCCTTAAGTTGATCCCAATATCAGTTTCAGCTAACTAATCAAATTATCTGTTAAGGTTTTGGGAATGAGAACCCTTCCTTTATTTAAATAAAATGAGGGAAAGGTTTCTAACTCCCAAAGGTTTGCCAACAATAGATTTATTGTCAAGACAGGATGTTCAGTAAGTTGTTTGTCCTCTTTGCTGTTCACAGATAAGCACAACTGTATTAATGGTTTTTATCAAGTAGGCAGGAAGAGAAAGAAAATAGTATGAGGTTTTTCCCCTTAAGGTTTTTCCAAGTTCTGCTCATGGGTATGAGCCACTATTCATTTGAAATAAGTGTATTTCAAATTTCAGATTAGTTCTCTTTTATTGATAAGGCTCAGCAGCTAAAATTCAATTTCCGATTTTAATTTTGCAAACAAGTGTTATTAAAGCCCCACCTGTAACTGAGAACATCAAGAACTTAGGTATGTATGTAAGGAGTAATTTATCATTGTATATAGAAGTGCCTTATTTTTGTACCAGTTAAAAGTTAGTTCATAATCCAAATAATCAATCTGCAATGTAAACAAGTAATTATTTTCTCCTATGTAATAATGGTAAATATCAACACTGAGCATTGCATATTCCACTTGAGTTCATTAAATGCAATTTTTCAGTCATAAAGGCAGCAGGCATTCTGTGATGAACTTCCTTTGAGCTATGTTCAAATGAGTGGAATAGCTGAGATTCCTCATGGAGATCTAAGCTATTTCTCTCATTTTCTGAATAGTTTCCACTATTTGCATACTCAACTCCATTTTATAATTTTCTATTTAAAATAAAGTAATTCCCCCAAACTCTTCTCTCTCTATCTAAAACAAACTTATTTACATTTATGGTAAATGCTTTTCACCAAATAAATTTTAATTAAAAAAACTCCTGAAACAAAATCAATAATGGAGCAAAAATATAAAGGGAGCAAGTATTTCAAGTACTGCATTAATTTTCTTTCTGAATTTCCTTCCAACGATTCTACAGGGACAAAAGTTTTAAAGGTCTGAAACAGGCTTTTACCTATTTTTGATTCTATCTCTTTTATACGAGGGACGAATTGTGTCCAGTGATCACCTTCCTAACTTTTGGCCACTATTTAAATGAAACTGCATGTGATTCACCCCAAGGAAGTAAACAAAATACAGCCTTTTACTTCAAATATTTTATGAATGCAAGATTACATGAAATATATTAGTCAAAATGCAGGGCCATCAAGCACTGAACCAAGAACGCTGGCATCAGTTTGCCTACCATTTTACATGTGGAAAAATACACTATGTCTACAGGTAAAAGGCATCACTAATGCATCATGAATTACTCTGGTCAGCCAACATCACCTCTGCAGCTTGGTGCATGTTTCAGTTTATTATGAAAATAATCTTCATAATAATAGTTTGAGATGAGACACTGGAACAAAACCATTCTTAAACAGGAAAGTCTTTTTTTTTTTTTTGCTCTTACTGAGGCAACACCAAAAACTAAAAATAAGTTCTCACAATTTAGCAGCCTCCTCAACACTTGTTAGACTAGCCTTCACACAAGGAGCATGCAAACAGCCACTCTTCTTGCTTTAAATTGAGGGCTATTGGTTAATTCAAGTCACTGTCATTTCACCCTATTCAATTAACCTGTTGAACGGGATTTCACCTAGAAAAAAGAAAATTAAATGATGTTAAGTGTAGCAGACACGTACAGATCACACCAGGAAGCTAACACTCATGAGCTGTCATAATAAGGGATAATAATAACAATTAAAAAAAAAATCAGTCTTTTCTGTGCATATTTTTCATTTGAAAGGTCCCAGGAAATCATGATGTGCCTGGCCGCTTCTGTTGCTGATTTCTGATGACCTCTAATTGTTTTTTGCATTGCTGATAGTATGTTGAGAGACTTTTGTTTTCATCTAACAGCTTTTTATGTTCTTGTACCAGACGGGATGTGTTTTGCTGGTCTTTTTCATCCTGGTCCAGTTCTGCTATTAGTTCTTGTCTGAAATGAAAAAAATAAAAGTCATTGTCATTTATATTCTATTTTCATTTGTGTGTAGATGACTTCATATGTTTCAAATCAGTATTTGATTATCAATATGAACTCACAGCTGGTGATATTCTGTGCAAAAGAAGTTGACAAAAGAATGTTACTCTTTAATGTAGTCTGGGGAAAATTCCCTTCCAAATCAAATCCACATTTAAACTTTAAAATAGCTGAAAGACTAAGCCTCAGTCTCTAAAAGTGTCCTTTAGACAATGTCTTTCATATGTAGTTTTACAGGTCACAGTAAAATACCTAAGGAGCAACACAAAATTTCATAAATATATTCAACTCTAATTTTAGATATCTATATGTACATTTAAATCACTAAAAGGCAACTTAAAATACAAAATTACAGAAATTTTTGTAGCTTTTTAGTGAAGTACTATTTTCTATCTGGACTTGAACTTACTAAAGCAGTGGAAAAGTAGAATCAAGGAAATTACTTCTGTAACTGGCATTTCACATTATTTATGCTGTAAGTGTTCAACATGTTTTTTTAGCAAGGATTTTAGAGGCCCAAACACACTGATAATCTTACTAAAATTTATTCTGCAAAACTGGTGTGGCAGTTTGTTTTACTATTTTGTTATGAGGTGACAAGAAGGCAAGCTGCCAGCAATATTTTTGCAACAAAATAGCAAAGGATAAAGTTAATTAATTGTTGTCATATGGTTTTTAATTACAGTTAAAGAAAATGTAGTAATTATATGAGGTTGAACTGATCACTACCTTAACCAGCATTCAATTCAGCCCTCACAATATCTTTTTTTGTTTTAACGCCTATGGACAATTACCTTCTGACTAAGAAAAAATAGTTTGGAAGAAATGTGAACACAAACTTCTTAGGAAAAAAAGCAGTAGGAATCTAAAAGTAGAGAATGAACAGTTTTGAAACAAATATATTTTAAATAATTTATTGACCATTGGGGACAACACAAGTAGAATCAAAATTAAGATATTAACCCTAGCATCATTATCTCCTCATCAAATCTAAAAATTCTCATTACATGTGAAAAAAATCAAATTGTTCACAGAATACTAAGCCCAAAGTGAATATGTGATAGAGTTCAATCTTACAGTAACATTCCCCCCCCCCCCATTCTGTATGCTATTTCTACTGTACAAAAGGTTTACACATACATTTTTCTCATTAGCTAATCCACAGATACCAAGGCAAGATCCCTATTAACAGCTGCCAGTGGCTCAGACACTGGTGGGTCACAACCTGATTATTTGGTCCAGTGTGCAACTATGACCTCTGAACTGGCCCCCAGCAACAGGAAACAGAACACAACAGAACTTGTTCTGAACTCAAATTCTGAATCAGCAATCATTTTTTGACCTAATACAACAGTATGTGCAGCTGCTTTACTTATACATGTAAACAATGCAAGAGGAAAGAATTTATTTCCAGTGCACAAGGAGAAGGCACATAACAGCTTTTAAGCATCAGGTCCTCAAGACATGGCAGAAAAATACAAGATGAACGTTGGTAATATTGTTGTAAATGCAGTGCTTGACAAAAGTCAGATACATGATTAAAACTAACTGCAAAATGAGTAACACTGACATATTACCCAAAATTCTACAATCCGTTAACTAAACAATTATCTATAAATTACTACTGAAAATACTTTAATGGAGAGTGTAGTAAAAGGTTCTTCAACAGTTCAGGTGTTTCATTTGAGATGATACTATCAAGCATTACCAGTTTGTAACATACAGAGATTTGCCACGACCTTATGTAGGACTTGTCCAGAAGAAGAATCTTGATATTGATTAGAACTTTCAATTACCTGCTTCTAAATATTTCATCTGTATTGAGCAGCTCAGTATTCCTGAGTTTAAGGTTGCAAAATAATTACACCCTATGAAATGTTACTTCATAAAGCCAGAAATAATAGTCACAGTGACTATTATTTACTTTTTATTTTTGTACTTTATGTATTTTTATTATTATACACAGAATGTGTGTATAGGATACACACAGAAGAAAAGAAAAGGTTAAACACATTTCACTTACTTCCTCTGCAACAGCAATGCGATTTCTGTCTGAACTTTCATATATTCTTGTGCCATTTTGCAGTGCTGTTCAAACACAGCCATAGATTCTTTGGAGTTTGGGCATGGTGCTAGAGGCTGAAAATAAATCAGACATGTTAAAGACTAATGAACTGATATCTTAGTAAATAGTGTGTTAGAATGTCTCTGCAGTGTATTTATAACAGTCTTTTAAAAACCAGTAAGCCTTTAAAAATAAGTGTTAAACCATGCCCTGGAAAATATTACTGCACCGATGTCAAAGTTTACTCAAATCTGAAGTTTTTAATCTGACACTTGTCACAAAAATCAAAGCAAAGTTTAATCCCCCACACAAAAATTAAAGTGTATACAACAATTTGATTCAGTAACGCTCAAGCAAATAATGTCTTATTTTGACAGTCAAACTCAGATTACATTTGGTTTAAGGGATCATGTTTCCCAGGGCTTGTTTTTAATAGCTTCATCAAACCTGAGTCAACTAATCTCAGATTACATAATATATTTTTTTTAGCCTTGGTCAAAAATTAGACAGAACATAAACCCAGGTAAATATGTGGCACTATATTTTGCAGCCCCAAAGTCACATGTTAGAATGAAATGCAAACTTGAGAATCTAATAAACTGTGTATTTATTACCTGTAATTGATGATCTAATGTGAGATATGCCATTGGGATGGAGTTATCTGACCCGTTGGTCTCTGTAAAAATACCAAGAAAACTTTAATGTATTTAAAAATACTTATTTTTTTTCTTACAGGACAAAAACAAGAAGTCTAAGTAATTTCACAATACACAATCTGAATGTGGATAAGCAGATGGAAATAGCAGCGTTCCAATCCCAAGGCAGATGAATCATTTTGTTTTTCTGATAGCTAAGAACATCAAAAGTATGGTCTATCACATCAAGGAAAAAAAAATTATGGTTATCAACCTACATTTCTAGAAGCCATGTAACAGCACACAGATTTGTGTACAGTTTTCTACAGTTTGCGATCATTTCTGTTTATAAAAATTTGCCATTTCATTCTTGTTTATGAAGGATCAGCCAGCCAGCCCATGCATCTAATGATTTTAAAATTAGAAGCTGTGCAAATCAGCTCTGCCAGAATAAAATAAGCACAACCTCCTGCTCAGTTTTGAAACCTGCTCCCAGTGAGGTCTCTAGAGTATCTTCCTCACAGCATGCTCTAGGACATCTTCTCTGCTCCATATAGATACTTTGTGGGTAGCAAGGAACCCAATAATCGGTCTGTCTCCTGGGCATGGCTGCTCTCTTCTTACACTGCACTTGCTCTGGATTTCTCTAGAGCTTTCATTCCAGATTTAGTAAGTTTCTGCATTCTTATCTTTCAGTAGCCCACAATCTGGGGATCACAAGGTTACTCTTAAGCTTTAAGAGACACAGGAGTAAAGACACATGGAGAAACTACTGATTTTACAGCTGCATAATTGCTACTAGAGGATTATATGGAGGAGGGTAGGTGGGAAAAAAAAGGGGCTGCTTACCCATACCCCAAAAGCACCTGCCACAGAGTAGTCGTGGTAGAGAAACTAAGGTGTTGCCCTCAAAGACTATGCTATTTCCAAGAGCAGCTTCAAAAGGAAACAGAAATAAGAGGGTGGGAATGGAGAAAAAGTGGTTAAGTGTATGCTTGTAAGGAAACTGGAAGGTGGTAATAACAAAAAGGAAAAAGAAAACAACCCTAAACCAGAGACTTAATCACCACGGTATCTTAAATGCAATCAACATGAGAAATCCTTCCCTACATTAGACTATTGCCATATATGGATATTGTGACAATGAACTGCAATGCTTCAAAAATACATCAATACATGTAAATGCTTCAGGTGACATTCCCGAGTGTTTCAGCACCATGTCACAGAACTGCAAACTCTCCTTGATTGACCAGATACAGCTGCATCCTTGTTTTATCACCTTGCTTCATTAAATTAAAAGCGTAGCATCTTTTATAGAACACCAAAATTATTTCTCTCCTCAGAAATTTGAACAATTCTTTGTGCATGGCCGACATAAACCTACCAAGAAAAAAATATTCATATGGCACATTATGTATGTACATGAGTATAAGGTGAGCAATTTCTGTGGGCCAGAAAATAGACTTGACTTTTAGCTCCAGTGCTGTGCTGCATTTAAGACCAAAAACTTGGCACAAACTTTTGTTGCACTGGCTTACGATTTGCATCTTTCCCAATGAACTCCTGACTGGGTAAGAGCTTGCTTCCAATGTGAGGCAGCAATTCCCATTAGTGCTCACTGCCTAAAACAACTTGGGGTCCATGCTGCACAAGAGGGCCCAGGGTGGGCTGCAGCAGTGGGCAAGGGCATGAGGAAGTTCTGAGTGACTGTGGTCAAGCAAAGCAACAAAGGACAGAAAGAAAAAAATAGAGAAGCAAAACACAGGAGTGTATTGTCCTCCCACTAACACAGGGCAAAAAAAAAAAGTACATCTTACATAATCACCGTATATTTGGTAAAATGCAAGTGTGCAAATATACATACATATTTATGTATATATACATATGCTTGTGCAAGAGTCAGTCACCACATGAGTTTCCATTTTGCAGTCTGTTACAGGAAAAGAGTCTGATCATCCAGATGAAAAGATCACAAGAAAAAGATTACAGAACCTGAGGTACTGTGAAGTACCACCTTGAGACTAAATTTAAGATTCTACATGTACATTTTGGTAACAAAAACCTAATTTTTATTTATATTCTAAAACGGAATTTATGGGGGTCCATTTTTTCCTGCATTCCAGTACTGGCTCTTTTCGTAACAATGCATTATGACTTTTAAAATCAAACAGAACTATTCAATTATCTTCATTCTTAATCCTATTTCATAACAAAAGAGCAGTGATGCTACAGTAGAAGTATTTACAACGTTTCTACAGACACGTGTTAGTGCATTTAAAACCAGCAATTTTGTGTGCTCATGTACACTCTGCATAAGCAAAATTACAACAGTGATAGTAAACAGAAGTAACCCACTCCAGCTGATACTCACCTACATAACATTTAATTCTAGATGTCAGGGCAAGGAAATCTTTAAATGTGCATTCAAAATACAAATGGACAAGACTAAAATGTTCCAAGATTACTATTCCCCTAGTTCCCCAAAACGACAGTAAAAAACTACTGCTAACAAGATCCTCATTAAGTATTATTATCACATCAATTTACAGTACTTTCTTACAAGCAGAATGTTTACAAGTTTATGTAATTTAACAATCTATAAATAAGTATTCTTAAAGCATATGTGAAAAACAAGGCAGTAATGTAATGACTGGATTTAAGCAGAACTTAAAAAAAAATCATGATCTTCATTGCTTACTTTTATTAATATCTGAGCACACACCTCATACCACAATCAAATAAATATTTTAATTTTTTTACAAGCAAAAAAATTACATAATAAACAAAGGATTACCTGCATCATCTGGTGTCCATGGGTTACGTGTTGGCTTTTCAGAGGTTGGTCCCGAGGTAGTGATCATTCTCACACTAGGACTAGATGATCTACTGCTGTTTCTACTCTCCTGAAATGACAAAATAAAACCAAACGACAATTAAGAGAAGATTTTTTGAGAAGTTCATTAAAAGAAGTTCATTAAGAAGTTAATTAAAATTTGAAGAAATCTGAACCTATAATCCTCCTTAAAAATACTCTCCCTCCCCAAGCTTTTACCCTGAATGCTCTCCTGATGGTTTGGTTAACTTTACATGCATTGCAGGGATAATTTCATCCCTATTTCTTCTTTACTGTGTAAAAGAAATTGATACAATTTTGCTATTCAGCATAACAAAAAGCAATGCTGAACAACGTGTTCAAGATCTTTACAGAAAATCCTGACAATATGTCTAGTGATTTTTGCATCATCATTCAGTGAGATTTAGCAGCTCTGTAATATAAAGAGGAAATAAAGTTTGTTTCCAGTGTTTAATCAATGACTGGAACTACATTCAATGAAAGGAATACAGCTTAGTAGCTGCACTAGACTACCATGTATTAATCTACAGTTTTCTTCTGGTTCTTTTGTTAACTCAGAGGTTTTGTGATTACTCTTCAGAAAATGTGAAAAAAGAGCCTAATCAAAAAGGATCAGTCACTTGAAGCACATCAATCAATAAAGGAGTACATTCTCCCTCATGAAGCAAATTAAGGACTAAACCAAAAGTCTTAAGGTTGTTTTTTCATGTACTGTTTGACTCCTCCAATCTTTTTGTTTACCAAAGCACAAAACCATAATAGATTTCGTTATTCTGCTAAGCTGCTTTTTCAGAAATGTTATTTACAATATATATGTTTCTATTTCACATACCTCCTCAGTGACATTAAATTAACACAGTAAAGGATTTAAGACTATAAGCCCCAGCAAGTTTCTCAGAAAAAAATGAAGTAAAAGGAAAGATGCTATTAAAATACAACTATTTCCAAGATGGTGTATTTATCATGAAATGATTCATTAAATGACTCAATTTTTCAAAATAAGCACTCAAATATACATTAACTAGAACCTATATTTCTTTATGACTTTATTTCCAAATATCCTACTTTAATTTAAGTTTTAGAATTCAAGATTCCAGCCCAGTAACAATCCAAAGAATAGTAAGATTATACACACTGAAATATCCATTATTTCAAATGCATAGTCTTTCTTATGTGATGTTTATTAAGCATTTTGTGTTTTATGTTAATATCTAGAAACAAGAAAATAAATCGTAGTAATAATCTGATGGATCTTATCAAGATGATGGCATCAGACATTTTGAAAAATCTTTTGTGTTGGAGTCTTTGTTGACATTAAGTAAGGTTTAAGTTGATGAGCTTACTGTTAGTGTCCTCAGATATGAATGACAAATACACCCTGCTGATGTAAAAGACCAGAAGATAGAGAAAGCACTTGCAACAGCATAAAAATCCTTTAAGCAAAAAGAGATTTGTTGAGTATCTATAGTGGATAGTGAAGGGCACCTGAGAAATACTCTAGTTACAGTAACTTCTCAGTGCTTTACCAGATTGGTTTGGTTCACCAACCAAAACCACATTTCCTTGGTATCTTTATTTACATGAAATTCAGTAGATATAGAAATGAAGGAATCACATCTGAAGCATATCTAAAAAACACTATGAAGCTGAAAGGAAGTTTCCCAAACTGAACACTGGTTACAGTGTTTGACTGTGTGTTGAGTGAGATGTTTTGAGTGAGAGGGGCATGGCAGCTCCTCTGACAGGTAAAGTGTCTGGACTTTAGCAATGAGTTTCTACTACCCCTTCATCCTTGCTTCCTCCAGATTTGCTAGCAGGTTACTCAAATCATCTTTGCCAGGTGGTCAAACCCAAATGGCATTCTTAGCTTCCATTTCTCAAAGACTTACAGTCTTGAAAAAGCTGGCAAGCTCTGAATAATAATCCTCCCTGAAGTTTAATTTAAACAGGCAACACAATTTGAAGAAATCATTACTAGTCTTGTTTCCTCATCTCATCTGTGAATTTTATCTTTCTGTGAAAGGGGAGAAAAAAACCCGAATGTTCATCTATGACAAATTTCACAATCTCATGGACAGAATGATTCATCTCTGTAATATCAGATCCCCAAATTATCCCACTTAGCTTGCATGCATGTACATGGGCTTGTACATTCTGACCTTGCTTCTCAACTGTTCATATCAGTACATGGCTTTAATATAGTATTTTTTTTCACTTCAAAGTAAACTGTAAAAGTTATGAAGGCCCAGTGGCAGCTATGATACCCCATCTCCCCCAAAAACCAACAATCCCAAAAAATCCCAAAACAAAACAAAAAATGTTTAAAAGAGGAAGTAGGTAGTTTTGGTATTTATGATAGTACTGTTAAAGATGGGTACAAAACAACCAAACCAATAAAAGATACACTAAGGAGATGGATACCACACTGAGAATCAGATCACAACCCATAGATCCTGGGTCATTATGCCAGATATGTTTCTCAGTATCCATATAAAATATTAAATTTTGTAAAGATTGCATGCAGTATAAATAGCAATTTCCTGTGTTCCTTCAAATCCCCAAAAATATTAGTAGCTGCAGTTAAGAGACTGCATGTTTCTGTGTTGCAAAGGTGTTTAGGCAAGAGCAATAGCACTAGAGAGAGGACACACTAAAATGTTCGGAAGTGCATGTACAGGGAAATAGGCAGAAGAAACAATTCCGTTCCAAAAAAAAAAAAAAAAAAAAAAAAGAGAAATCAATGCATATACTGCATCACAGTATATGGACAGAAATAAATGAAAACGTAGCATTTGATTTTAGGGGGGACAGTTGCATCAGTGCTGCTCACGTCACTCGGAAAAGTCAGCAAGTGCTAAAATCTGTGAATATTCAGACCTGAACATGTGTTCTCAACACCAAATCACTCTAACAGCTGATCCAAGGATGGAAAACCCTTGACCTAGCAAATTTCCTATCTAAACTGTTGATGCTGAGTAGTAAAATCCTCTGCATCTGCTGCTGAGAACACCAGTAAGAGCAATACTGTTAAACACCTTAAGTGTCTCAAGAACATAAACATAGTAATCGTCAGCCATACAAGGCACACAAAAAATCTTCCAAGAGCACACAGACATAAAATAGACATACAAGCATAAAACATACAAGGTGGTCAAATGGAAACAGATGACCAGGTACACAGGACCAAGAGTCTTGGACTATCCCTTTCAGGTAAGCACCCAAATTTTGGTATATGTATTATTAAATATTTATTGTGTGTACATATATATTATATTAATTAATATTATATATACATATATTTGATTACTTATATACAAGCCTGGTGTTTTCTTTCACCTTAAGAAAAATTCCATTCTGTGTTGGAAAAACCTTTCTAATTAAAACCCAGTAGTAGTAACAGAACCATTTTCTATTGACACAGCAGCAATTTTCAGGAAAAATACATTCAGTAAAAATACTTCTGATCAGCTTTACCGTGTCAAATAGTTAAAAGCCAGAGAAGAGGCACCATGGCAATCCTTCAGTTTTGAGTGGGATAGAGCCTTTCATGGCCTGGGTGAGGGAGCAGAGGGGCCACGGCTGCTTGGTGAAGAAAGCTGTGCTGTAGAGTGGGTGTAAGGGAGAATGGAATGTGGGGAAGAAGGATGTTTGCAATGAAGGAAGGGAGGGGGAAGGGGATTTTCACATTAGAAGAGATACCCTAGATATGGTATAGTGCATATGGGGAAATTGGATAAACTGACCAGAGATATGCCACTCAGATGTTTTTTCTGCTTTAGCTTGTAGATTGCTTATATGGGCAACAGTTCAAAATTTTTAATAAAAATTCAAGGCACTGGGGTCCAGATGTATAGAAACCCATAGAAATTAATGTCAAGTCTTTAGCCATAATTACATTGTGCTCTGTTTCTTCATTGTTTTCCATTTTTTTTTAATGTATAAGCATGTGTACATCAGAAGTTAGCATTAGTTTCAGCAGACTCTTCTATCTCTCCTCACATCAAAAAGGGGATAAAAATTCAATATTTGTTTATACAGACAGTGGAAAAATATCTTTGAAACTGCATTTTTCATGTGTGCTAAAATATTATGTTTTCCAGGTTTTGCCATGTTTCCAAAGAAACTGCAGGATAGCAACAGACAATTATAATTCTTCCACTTATATTGCCAATATGTGCACTACCAGAAGCAAGAAAGTAAAATATTACTCTGGTACTTCTATAGACCCACAGGTGATATTAGTGAGGTAAACATAACACAAAATTTCTGTATCCTTCTGTTCACAAGGACAATTTAGCTAGAACACCCATAAAAGCAGTAGAACACCTTTCAAAGAAAGATTATTATAATAGTTATTAAGAGATGAAGCAAACGATGATAATCTGAAATATCAACCATTCATTAAAATGAACAGAATGAAAACTTTTAAATAAAAAAGCTGTAATTAAATTGATATGCATACATCAATCAGCACAATTTGGAATAACTGATCTATTGTCAATTTTTCCCCCAAGTCTTGCATAATTTTAATTCTACAATTAAATGAATAGGCTAAATTAGTTCCTAAATTTTGCAGATTAATTTCTTTCAAACAAACCTGTCTTCTCTGAAGATATTAAAATATATCATGTAGACTTGTTATTTTCTGGTAGATGTACACAGTAAATTTACGAATACATACAGGATTTATGAGGTGTCTGTGGCTATCATATTCCATGGAATTAAAGAAAAAATCAAAGGTAATCTTCCTGATAATTACACCCCCCCAAGAATTAACACCTATTTTAGATTATTGCAGTAGGCTGTTTAATAAGGAAACCTGATTAACCTGATCAATATGCTAAGCACCAGTATCCCACACTCAAATAATAGTAGGGATCTCAAAATTGCCAATTCACATTAAGGACCAAATAGCCTTTGTGAATTGTTGAAGCAATTAAAAAGACAAAATAAACATATCTGAATGAAGCATTAGCTATACTTTTCTCATTTAAAACTGAAATGAAACTAGGAGCGTGTTATGTAGCATACCACTGTCTCTGTTACCATGGCATTTACACTACCAGACAAATAGCGATGTTATTATAAAATATCTTTTTGAAACAGTATTTTTTTATACAAAACTTTTTGACAACACCCTGCTATAAACCTTTCACAAGAAATAGAGAGATGTCTCTATAATTTACTATTCAGGATTCAGAGACTGATAATAAACAACACTTATTATACTGATGCACGTGCTTTTTATTTTCAGGAAGAAAGTGAGACTATCTATAACTGTTTTACACAATAAGTAGTAATTACAATCGTTTTCTACATACAGAAAGATGAAAAGGCTTTCCTGTGTAACAAGTGCCCTCAGCCAAATTAAGCAGTACACAAAAAACCGTGAACATAAAAGTGATAAATACTGCATAAGCTATACAGAAAATGCTTCCCATCTAGAGCTCATTCATAGTTACCCTCATGGAATCTCATTTCAATGCAATACAAACAACACTACAGTCTGCCAAGCTTCCACATCATTTCTATGAAAGCATCAAAGGTGATCTAGATCGGTTCCCCAGTACAGATTGGGTGCTGACTTTACTGAAAGGCAAAGAAGAGATGAGAAGGACATTACCTGACTGGACTCTGTTCCAGCAACACTAAGATCTTGAATGGATCTGCGCCTCTGCTGTCCGTTTCCTGCTGGGAAAAAAACAAAACAAAAACAAACCAGTGAAATATATTCAGAACAAAATAAGAAGGGTGCGACTGTTGCAGAGGAGCTTGGAATTTGTACAAATCCACAGAGACAAAGTGAGAGAGGGGGAGAGACAGCTGCAGAATTTTAACTCAAAACATGCTGGCCTGTCAACAAAAAGTATAGCCTAATACAATAACCACTCCTACCACATGAATAGCTGCTGCACTCTACTCCACCATCTTCTGTCACATGTATTTGGTCAGGCTTAGTACTTGGGGCAGGAACTGATGACGACATCTATTTCAAGTGCGTTACGTTATGGGGATTTCTAAAAGCTAAACCACAAAGATAACAGGCTGCCAGCTTTAACCTGCTGCTCTTTGGCTTGCTCAAGGAACACAGCAAGGACTTCTGCCTGTGTGACGCTCCCCTCAAGAAAAGTAAGAAGCGAAAGCGCTTCCTTCTGGTCTCCTGTCTCCTTCAGGGGAACGAAACTGTGTCCTGTTCTCATGCTCTGAGAAGTGTGAAAAGGGGACCGTTCAGCTAAATCACATCTCACCATCAACCTACGAAGCACAATGCTGTAATCTTTTCCTCTTCTCCTTCCACCTGTTCGCAATTATCCACCAGTGACAGCTACATAAAACAGTTTAAATTTTAGCACTGACAAGCAATCAAAGGCATTTTCAGGAAACAAAATCTCCTTAAAAATAAAAGGAGATTATGCAACAGAATCTCCCTGACTACTTTGATTTTTATTACAGTGATTGTTTATATTATCTCTTGAGAGCAGGTCAGCTGTCCAAAAGGAAACACCAAAATGTCCTGAGTAACAGCTGACAATGCTCAAAATTCTTGCTCTTAGCTCTGCATTACGTAACTCTGCTACTGGAGGGGAGCATCTGAAACATGTACTGCAGCCATGGCAGCCCCTCGCCCAGCAGCCCCACACTCAGCCACCAACACAGCTCACTCAAAGCCTTGCAAAAGGCATCACATTGCTGACCTTTTAGATACTTCTCATTCAGCATAATTCCCACGACTCCAAGCCTATCCTGACACGTGTTTTGAATTACAACAGTTACTACAAAAATGTAAGACTGTTTAATATTGATTGATATATTTAATAAGCCTTTAAGGTTTTAAATATATGCATTATTACATATAAGAACACACTACCACAAAACAGCAATACGAAATGCTTATAGTCACTTTATCAATTTTTCATAATGTTTTAAAATTTATAGAAGGTACTTTAAGAAACAAGCATATAAGAAAGTCAAGCAGGATTCTAAAACAGGAATATACTTTTTGCTCTGACTACAAATGGATTTCAATTGCAACTGTTCTGTGGTCTTGGTATTTTGCTTCTGAAATTCAGGGAAAGTATATACTTACCTAAGCAACAATAGCTAAGTTTGTTTAATACTTTCATATGGGGATCTTGTGAATTATAAACTCTGTCAAAATGTCTGAACTTGTTCATTTGCAGTGAACTTTTTCTCTATGTAATTGTTTAACAAACAAGATTATACATTTAATAGAATTCTGTGCTGTGGATACTTCATCTGGCTGCTACAGCTCATCTCAATATTCAACATATGTGCAATCCACCCACGACTGATACAAAATTATGTGCACATTTCATTCAACAACATTGTTATAAAATTAGCTCAGCTGAAATAGGCTTGCAAAAATATCTGAAATTCTCATTTCAGATTAGCAACATTTGTGAATTTAAAGAACCCAGCACATGTGTTGCTGAAATATTAGAACATGGCTGCCAAAATGTTAAAATAATCAGGGTGGGGTGCAAGAAAGAAAAGAAAATGCCTTGCGGGAAGTGAAGGGGTGGGGGGGAAAGAGGGGCCAAAAATACTGTTGTAAAAAATGAACACCTTTAAATGAAATATTTTCAAGTTAGTAGCATGAGGGAAGAGCAAGCTCAACTAGGCAATGCCATTTTAATTAGTATAATACTGCAGACATCTGGCAAATAGCTTCAACAAGGCAGAAACAGACTACGAATCAACAAATACTTATTGCTCCAGATTCAAGACAAATTTCAATTGAAAAATATGCTATACAACACAACAAAAAAGACTGATTTGAAAAGATAATGTGTACTTCCTTATGCTTTCCTCTTCCAGTTTTGATCTTGTTCTTACCTCTATGTCCATTTAAAAATATTTTTTCCTCATTATAAAACTAAGAGATTTGTATACGGATAGAAGTTAATCCACAGTAACTTGATGCACAATGTCAGGCTTTTGGTGGTTTACAGGATTTTAAGATTAAAAAGCAAATGTCACAAATGTACTTCATGGTCTCAGAACAACCCATTTCACATACTGTTGTTTATTTTCTAAAATTAAATTCTAAAGGAACAGGAAACTTCCATCACGTCCTGCCCCACATACTCTAGGCAAAAATAAATTGTACAACTTATTAAGCTTTTGATCACCACCCCCACCAAGCCGCCAAATATCCAGACCAGCTATGACCTCTTCTCCCTGCCCTTTAGCAGATACTTGCATCTCCTTTTACACTTTCTTATTTACTCACAGTCCTCTCTCTTCCTTACACACCTACAAGGCTCAAGCCTCTCTCACAGTGCAGGATGATTAGTGACTGCAACAGTGCTATGAGACATTCTGACGAAGTTAAAATATTGACCTGAATTCCAGAAGAATTAAGTGATCTGGGAAGACAAGGGTGAGGTTTCTCGCATACATTGATTTTAAAAGTAGATAGAAATACTACAGACCTGCAACATCCATAATTCCTATCTACCTTCTAAAGACCTTGAACAAAGTGTGTCTATCTTGAGTAATCATTTATGCAGTGTCAATGCTATAAAAATTGTAACGCTGTGGCACAGTTTCAGATGACAAAATTACAAAGCCAAATGCACACATGCTAAATGCATGAGATGTCTAGTGAACATTGCTAGTGAAGAGAAGGCTGTACTTGTAGGTATATTTGCTAGATGCTGTTTGAATGGTTTCTACCAAAAAAGTATACGGACTTCAGAATTCAGATTTTTTTTTTTGTTTCTTTAAACATAAAGATACTTAAACCTTTTGTACTTGCTAGGATTTTTAGTTTTTATATATAATATGTATATAAAAATAAAGTTGGTGCTTATAACCTGTACTATACATACTGTATATGAAAAAAAAGAACGGATACATGGTTATATGGTTACAGGAGACCACCACTGCAAACTCATTTGCTAAGCTGTTAAACAAAGGAGGAATTTTTTGAGCCATTTTTCAGTTTTTAAGTTTTGTAAGCTAGTAACACAAAATACCATCTTAAATGAACAAACAGCTCTCTTCACCTTATAGTACTTAGAAAGAAGAGCAAATATATTCTAAAAACTTCCCCTTCTGACAATATTTTACCTTTATTGATAAAGTATGTATTTTACGACCTTGGAAGCATAATCAGTTCATGGACGAAATGCAGTTGAGGCAACACATTACGAAAACCCCCAATGATAGCAGATGTAGTACTCATAGTTCCAAAATAGCCCTGCCCAAAGCAGCTGACTCACGGTAACATGCCTGCCTGGTGCTTCCCCTCTCTGGGCAGCAGCTGCTCTGCCATGTGCTCAGCACAGCTCCAGGCAGCAGCACAGACCGGCACTTGTGCGGCTCCAAGGACAGGGACGAGCTGCTCGCCCCACCAAGGGATGTGCCCAGGGAAGTCCGGAGGAGCTGGGTCTAAGGCAGAAGTAGTATGGAATATAACTGGGTGGGATTTAGGTGGTGGTGACAGTCTGGGGGTCTTGGAAGCTTGGGGGTCTAGAAAGTGAAAAGTGTGTTCAGAGGCCAGAACTGAGAGCCTTGTGCTGAAAGAGTAAAGAAAGGAAAGAAGTGAGAAATATACAGCTGAGTATAATTAGTTTACTGGGCAGATGATCATGTTCTGTCATGTAATGACTAATCTCACTTTTTTCTGGCTTTGGGCTTATTACTGGAAAGCTGTTCTGACAACCAGAAAACTTTCAATATGAAGCCCAGATTTATTTGCAGACAATTTACATGTTGTTTTTGTAGTGCCAATACTGTCTTTTAGCTTAAGTAGCTCTCTCTTCCTAGTTTTTAGCAGCAGATTCATCTATAGAAAATAATTATTCATTCTCAGATTTCACTTTGTGGGCTAAAAAAAGCCATGCTTTCAGATCTGTTTTTATACTCTCTATACCCCTCTTATCCTAGTAACTCTTCTTCATATTATTTGAGTGCATGTATGCTTCTTTTATATGGCTGACCAGAACAGTATGTTCAGAACGGTATTCCTGATTCAAACTCAACACGGGCCAGTAATAGTAGCAGTGCTTCTTTATCTTTCCTAGAAATTAACCTTAAGAATTCACAGTTTGTCACATCTACATTAGATTGGTGGCTCATACTACCTGAGATTAACCTGCATGCATGTACTATGATCCCATGTCATCTTATCAACAGAAAATGTTGTTAGTGCATGACCCTGGATTTTACCCTATTTCTATTCAGTAACATCAAAATTCTCCCTACATGACAGTCTAATTCTCCTCTTAATGAATAGCTGCTTCTGATAAAGCATTAACTCAAGCTCATTTCACTTAAATACCTTAGGAGTAAATGTTGAGAAAACTCATTAATATGCTTGCTCCAACTCTATACCTTTTTTTCTTTTTTAATTTCTACAGATTTCTATTTCTTTCATATGTCTTCCAAATTATCTTGAAATTCTCATCCTGTCAAGTTCAATTAAAAGAGACCAGGTGAAGAATTTTTAATGACTGCCTAACTAAGAAACCAACAGACTGGTACAGTACAATCTGTTTTGTGAAAAGAATATGATATTTTATTTCACTGACTTCTTCATTATTGCCTAAAAGTTTCAAGGTTTCTTGGAAGCCTCAATGTTGTATGGACAGACAGTGTATAGAGACAAGAGGCACTCTTTAGCTTCTAGAGCTTATTTACCAGGCTCTCATCATGAGTTAGCACTGAAACTGGACAGATGTCTTCACATTCGCTTTCCTTGTTTTCTCAGGATTTCATTTACATCAGTGCAGGCCAGGACTGCTTGAAAGTTAGACTGGAAAGCTACTCTAGTAAACTTTTTTGCCAATTTGTTAGCCTCAATGTCCATGAGGTTTTCTGTTTTATGGGTGTTATTGCTCTTTGGAATCTACTTTCTCATATTCTGTATTTTTACTGTAACCGTCAATAAAGTTATTTGAAAGAAACGTTTGTACAAAAATATCTTTTGCATTCAACTTTTTAGTACTTAACAATATCAAGATTTACAAGGAAACTTCCTCAGATGACAGAAATTTAGAATAGGAGGGCCACAGTTTTTAGTGGATTCCTAGGTACTATCACATGCATTTTCTGATTCTCTGCTCCTGACATATCATTCTGAAGTGACTTGCATACTGTTAATGGGATGCCTATCACAGTTTGGGATTGATTGTACTTATCTTTAGACTTTGAGAAGTATGAAATGAAAAAAAGAAAAATGTCATTCTACTACCTAAAAAAAGACTTGGGATTAATGAATAATTCTCATGTAAGTCCCAAATGATATTCCCATCCATGGTGCCTGATTAATTTTTTTCCTATCAAAAGCCTCTCCTAGTAATTTTAGTTTGCATTAACTTTAACACAACAGCAATACCTCATGCACACACATTTTAGCCCTAGAAAAGTGTATTCAAATATAAGAATTACACAGACTAAGTGTTAATGTTTTAATCACAAGTATCACATGGATTTAAAGTTCTGTACATCATTTATCTTAGTCTTCTGTTCTACTATTATTTGATTAAAAATGGGAGCCTAAACACTTCAAAGATCAGGGTAAAACGGTTACCTAGACAGCAATTTTTAGTTCCATTTTCACCAAATTAAGTACTCTAACATAAGACTGCATATGTAATTTTCCTCTATAAGAAGACTGAACATCAAGATCGTAAGGAAAAAGTCCTTTATCAGTAGAAGCAAATTTGAAGATTGAACACTTTACTGATAAAAGTAAATTTGCAATAAAATATCATGCTCTTTACTGAAGCATTATGAAAAATTTAGTGGGATAATTTCTGGGCCTGTCCTAAAGCAACTGGAGCAAGAAGTATTTTAGCAGTCTGATCATTATTCTGGCATCTTAACCAATTGACCCGTTCACCTGGTCTGCGATACCTGGTATGATGATCTCAGGGACATCCAGAATGTTGCCAAATGAAGCAGTTTTACGATGGCCTCGTTTAGGCTTGGAATAGGCTGAAAAAATACACATATACAATACACATGCAAAACACTAAAATGGCAAGAGCAAAATTATTAAATTTCTAATACTGCATTGTTCATATACTTGGTTAAACTAGAGTACATGCAAAAATGTGTCATGCAGAATAAACTGCATTGCCTTCCACTCATGCTTACACAAAGTAAAGCAACTGTTAAAAAGCAAAAAATGCAGAACTAGCCATCATTACAACACAGTGTAATTAGTCATAGTTAGCAACACAAAAGTCAAACACAGAAAGCAGCATGGCAACACAGAAGGGAAAACCAAATGTAATTATCCAAACAGAAAACAAATTATATTATTTCAATTCACCTATACATTCAGAAAAAAAACTTGATTGCCTGAACTTAACTAACATTTTCTCTTTAGTGTTAGATACAAACTATTTTATTAAAAAGTCTAATAACTAGGTACTTCTGCTTCTTTAAATCACCTCCTTTCAAAGCAAATCTCATCTATCTCTGAAAAAATATTGACTTTTACTACGTTTAACAATCATTCCTGCCAGCTACTCTTTTGTCCTACCAGTGAAGATTTTTTGTTTTGAAAACTGGATATAACTACCAGCTTTTTAATTTTTGAATAATATTCCACAAACATTATACACCTTGAAATAAAATCGAATCATACTTTTTTTTTAATTTTATCGCTTCTGTAGTTTAAGATAAATAGTTCCTATTTAGAGAAAAATCTGAATGTATCTCCAAAAGGCAGAACATTGTAGCATACTCATCTCAGTAATGGTGATGTGCATTACATGATTTACTCTTACAATTAATCTACAGGACGATGGAACAAGATTAAATAATTTTCAACTTGATTTAACAACAGCCTAATCCTCACCCAGCCATGCAAATTTTTTTCAGGTTCACAGCATATTATTTCTGTCACACAGTTACAAGATTAAAAAAAGAAACCTACAGAGTGCTTAAGTTTCACCTCTTTTTGAAAAAGTTATGGTCAGATGTGCTTGACCTCATTTCTCATAGTCCACTACTGCATGAAGTGATCTCGCAAAAAAATATCCAAAGAACCCCAAACCAAAAATAGTATGTTCAATATGTACTTTCATTTCAAGAAAAAGAAACCCTACAGTCATAACAAAAAGCCACCAAAAAACCCTTAGACTATTCTGAATAGTAGCTATTATTTCAGAGCAATGTACTTAAAGAAGATAAATTAGGAAAATTAAAAACTTGTACAAAGGAGGGCCAGGTTAACTCTGATAATGTCAAAAAGTTACATTAAGAACGTCAGTGACCAAAGTGAGTCCTGACACGTTCTAAAATAAAACCAGCACAGTGTTATTACCAGGTAAGTACACAGCTGCCTTCTGTGTTAAGAAACCTTTATAGATATTCAGGGTGAGATGTGCTACACCATCATCCAGTCAAAGACTGACAATACAAAAGACAGATTTTGGAATAAAGCTTTAAAATAAAAACATTCAAATAAAAAGAATTTAGGGCAAGATAAATATTATTTCAGTACCTCAGTATTTAATAAACAAGATCCTGGAGTAATCATAACACAATGAAGAACAAAAATGAAATAGCCATGGTGCACAAGAAAGCCAGAATTTTGATGTGTAATTCCTTATTAATTGCAGCTACTCGACTAGTCTAATTTTAATATTGGTATAAAATACTCAAACAGCTAAATAACCCCGAACTAACCAATTTTGTTTAATTATTTAAATCTGTAGTTATATACCATAGCACAAAAAACTTTCACATATGGAACTTAAGACCTGAAGTTTACATATACTAACAAACAGTATCTTTGATGAAGAAAAGAGACAAGAAAGTGTTTGCCAAGTGTATGCATTTTTATTAATTCACTCTTCTGGGATGAATCATGATTGCTTTCACCATAAAATTATGTATTTATACTTACAGATAAATTCTAATTCTCTCAAAGATTTAAGGTTTAGAGATGACAGTTTATATCTGAAGGAAACCTGGCAAAACACCTGTAGCTTTTTTTTAAACAAAAGACAATGCTTTCTTAATCTGGTGAATAAATCTAATTATGTTTCTCATTCTGAAATCTGTCACAGTGGATGTTTAAACTTATTTGGGAACATGAACTTTAAACCTACCTTTTAATTTCAAAAGTATTATAGAGACAACCATGAAGAAAATGTTATTATAAATATATTTACTATGTTATTATATATATATTTACTATATTTGCTAGGTGAGATGTAGTAACACTATTTCAGATAAAAAGGAGGAAGTTGTGCATTTGGAATAGGACCGATATTTAGAAATCTCATAACGCATTTTTTAAAAAGGTAAAAATCTAATTCAACAAAATATCTAAAACCTTTAATATACGCGATTACAATACTCAGTCTTGCTGAGTGTATAACCATAAATAAAGGCATTTCCCCCCACAATTAATAAAGGACAATCAAGACTACAGGAAAGGTATTTGCATATAGCTACTGTTGTCAACTTTCTGTAAGACTATGCATGTTTTACATTTTCCATCCTCCTTTATTTCTTTCCAGTTCTTTAGTCTACTCCCCAAACATCATTAAATTTTACCTGTGATGGAAGCTATTCTTGCTTCTATTTCAGACATGTCAGCACTCATCCTTTTGGCTTCTCCGGAAACAAGGGCTGACGGTGGTCGTGCGCGAACATCTGACAAGCTCTCAACACTGCTCCCACGAGATGGGGGCAAACTCAAACGGCCAGGGTCACCCTGTTTAACAGTCACATTTTGTGAAAAGAAAATTCTGCCCAAGCCCCTCCATATTATGAACCAGTATGTTTCGACAATATGCATTTTCAAAGGGACAAAATTTAAAATTTATAACATAACATAATAAATGGCAATAATTTAACTATTATTGGTATACACAAATAAAATATATGCAGCTTTGAAAATAATCTAACTTCACACAGATAAACAAATCAACAGAGTTAGGCCAATATTGTCATAAGAGAATCTTTGTCTTTTTGCATTCTACTTGAAATAAACCAAGGTATTTTCAAAATTCACCTAAAAGTTTAATCCCTTCATGTCATACTAGTATTTGGTTATAAATTAAGGCAGCAATTTTCAAACATATTTTTTAATCTAATAAATCCCTTTAAATACAATGAACTATTTTTCACATTTCACTGGAGATCTTATTAGAGCCTTCCAGTTTACCTTTTTGGAATTATACAATGTTTTTCTGCCCCTTTTCTTCTGTATTCTTCTCCTATAACTAACTGGATCCAATTTTGCACTATTTTGAATGAGGACACACACTTCAGAGCAGACACAACACTTATGTCTACCCACATCCATTTTGTTACTATGGTTCAAAATTACACACATTAGCTTACCGGCTGCTTGACTGTATTTTTGATTTGCTGTGCCAATTTTGATTCTAAACGTTTAATAGTGTCATTGGTAGAAGCTCCTTGGAAGTCACTTGGCTCCATGTTAGCATCGCTCTTGTTACTTGTGTTTGTAGAAGTGATGTCCATGAATGAACCTAGAAACCAGTAACAAGGAAAAGCATTTGAGAATGTCCTCTAAAAATACTGAAGTGCATCTCTTCACAGCAAAGCTCTCAGATGTCTAACTTGCCTTTAAAGCAGCACTTTTGAAAACTTTTTATGAAAGACAAGTAGCAAGACTGCTACAGATCAGTTAGTATAAGAAGCAAGAGGAGTGAAGAAACAGTACGTATCTAAATACTGTGATAACATTCTGAAGTCAATCTTTACCTCTCTTTGAAATTCTTAGGGTAGCTGTTATATTAACAACACAACAGCAACCTCATGCACAATTAATGACAAAGACCATCATTAACCACAGAGCAGCACAAATACTTGAACACTACCAGCCAATTCATAGTTTGAAGCGATAAATTCACTTAAAATCATGTGCTGAGAGGTGGAGAAAAACTAGCAAAGTCAGTGAAATGCTAAATCTGCAAATATTTTTTTACTATAAAGGTCACTAAGCTGCAAAGTAGACAGTGAAGCTTTATCCAAAGTAGCAGCAATTTCTTTGGTGATAGAAAATAATTCAACCAAGCAGAGAAAGCCAAAGACATGTAAAATTAGAAACTACTTAAGTGGAAAAAAATGTACTCTAAACAATGAGGAAACTAAATGACCTTTTTTATTATTATTAAAAGGATTTCTTTGAGGGCAAAACTACCTGAAAGTCTAACCCACATTTTGTTCCATCCACCTTTCTAGTGATTTTTCTTGCACTTATTTTAAATTACTGTATTTACTGCAACTTATCATAAAACAAATGCAAGTTTAAATTGTGGAGATTGCAACTTAAAGCAGGTGCAGCTTTCAAGAATAGTGAAAAATTTTCAATTGACAACTCCTAAACATTACATAGAAGTAAAAGGGTGTCAATTGCTAGTTATGGGGAAAAAATGGAGACGTTAAGCCCGGGCATTTGGAGACAGTTCTTATTATAAAGCTTTTTCTTCATTACAAGTACACTTCAGCAAAACCACTTGACTGAGAACACTAAATATGATGTGGCATGAGGTATTAACAAAATATATGGGGTCTGCTGATGCTTAAGATTTTGGCAGTCTTTTCCATTTTGAGTTCAAAATCAATGTAAGAATGTGCTTTATAATCTATATGCATCATTTCATGTTGCTACTCTTTTTCTCTAAGTTATACAAATGTACCTGTGCTAGTGGCAGAGTTGCTTTGGCCTTCATCTGAATACTGGCAAGGATACTGCAGTGGTTCATCAGCTCCTGGAAAGTACTGTGAAAAAACAGTAATTATTTAATAGAAACAGTATTTGACAATTGTTTTAAATTATTTAAATAGTACCTCATAATTTATGATTGTAAATGATGTATTACATTTATAATAATTTATTTAGAAAATAAATGCATGCAATTTGTTTTAAAAATTTAATACATTAGATATACCTATGACTTTGCTTATTTTCTAAAATTTATTATGAGTTATTATACCCCTCCAAAGAGGGAATATATATATATATATTTATACATATACATATATATATATAAAAGACAAATTATTTCCCTTCTCTACCACAATAATTTGATAATTTTTGTCAAAAAGAGAGGGGCAAAAGAAAACACGCAAGCCCATCTTTGGAGTGAGATAAAAGGCATACCTTCTGTAAATCAATTTCCCAGCTTAATAGTTCAAGAAATGATTAAAATACTTAAATAAATTTTTATACCCGCATCAAGTGTGTCATTATTTTAACTATTTCCTCCATGGATGGTCGTTGTGAGGGATCCTTGGACCAACAACGAGTCATTAAACTCTCAATTGGTTTAGGTAAATTTTTGATCAGTGGTGGCCGAGTACCTGCAATTGAAATTAGAAAACACCCTTAAAATTCTTAAACAGACTCTAAAACAACTGAGTGTCTCATCTCTCTCCAGTATTTTGCTAAATAAATAAAGGAAGATGCAGAATTAAATGTAATCTCGATGAATTGGCTTGTACTTAATTTTCTCTCACAAATAAAAACTGACAAGAAAAGTTCCTTTGCACTACACAGCAGAAGTAGAAAAAAATTTAAACTTTTCCCTCAGTACAGGTTTGAATACATTCACTGACTGACCAAATATTACAGCATATTACAAAAGCTAATGAAAGGTTACTTTTTTCTGAAGAATAAAGTTCTAGGCCAAGTAAGGAAGCAAATAATAACAGTTTTTGGTTCCTAATGTTGTATTCACAAGAAAAAAAATTAAAAAAACAAACAAAACAACCCCCCCCAAAAAAAAACAAAACAAAAAAAAAAAAAAAACAAACCAAACCAAAACAAAAAAAAACCCCAAAAAACCGAACAAACTAAAACCAAAATAAAAAAGACAAACAGAAAAACCCAAAAGACTCTAAGTATTTTTGAAAGGTGATTTTACTCCTAAGAACCTGAAAAATTATCAGGCACTGGAACTACCAATTTTTTGTGACTTTTTCATGGTCTATACTAATTTTAATAACATTTTACTTCAACTATTGTATAACTATTCACCTGGTTTTTGCTTCAAGTTCCTCCTCTTACTACAATTTCAATGAAGACAATTAATGGACAACCAGTTGTGTTGGATATATGAGACACAGTGATGGTTTGCAAAGAAAGCAGTAAGTATTTAAGAATATATTAAACAGAACAAGTAATACATGAAGTAAGAATGCCAGAATAGTTTCAAGTGAGATGAAGTGTACTAACTCTTCCTTCTTGAGAAAAAGCAGAAGGAAAATTGAAAAAGGTAAAGAAGCCAAAATTTTAAAGCAAAAGTAGGTACAGATAGTGAATTTTAAAGTATACTCCCACAGCTTACTGAGGTTTCCTAATTTAGTACTAGATTTACACTTAGTTTTACCGCTAATGCTTTTATGCAGGGCACTTATCACTCCTAATCTCAATGTCCAGTGTCCTTGAAAAACTGGAGAATCTCTTTCTTCATTCAAAAATGGCATTTGCAAACATGTCTCTTTGTCATATGCTAATATTCATTGATTCTATCACTGTCTTCCCCATTCTTTTCTTTGAATAGGATATGCCTGTGCTCACCTTATGCTTCTATCATTTACTACTGAAGCAATGATACTCAGGCAGAGTACCAGCCTTCATTGCTTCTTTCTTAATTTTTTCTTCAAAAAGTTGGTGCTTGCTTTGATGTTGTCTCTCACAAATTGCAGAAACTCTTTGCAGACATTCACTGAACTACTTCACTATCATTACTTTATTATTCAAAAAATTGTTTTGCCATGGTACCTAAAAACACAGCAGTAAAAAAGTTACACCCCTGGCATGAAGATACTACAGTCTACTCTACTGCACTGAGCAATGTTACACCACTGCTTTAAAGAAAGCAGTCCATTTGAACACAACAACTGTGTCCTGCTCATAGTCTAACCTCCTGGAAATCTCTTCTGCATAGTGGAGTGCTGCTCCATGAGTGCACATACCTAGGCATAAAGGTAAAACCTTTCAAGCAGCAGAATAAAAAAAAACAAACCCCCAAAAACCACAGATGAAAAACAGAAGTAACATTTTTAATGTCTAATGGTCCTTGAGGAGGTTTCATAGTTTCTAAGATGTCTAAACACAGGTTAAGTTACTTGAAGTTACACTTTTCTTGTAGATGTCCAATTAAAAACAAAAAGATAAAAGAAAAACAGTGTAGCTAATAAAATCATCATTCAGGCAGGTAAGAGTTTTTTCTCAGATCACTTTTAAAATGGAATGTTCTAATAATGAGGACATTACTCTTTATCCTTTGTTCATACACCAGTTACATGTAGCAAGCACTGTAGCAGCCAAGTAACTCAAAACCCACACTGACACACTGACCAACTGTTTAGCCTTTGTGACAAAAATGCATATTTAATGAAGCACAAAATGGAAATACAAGTAATTTAAAGCTGTACAGTTAAGAGTGTTTAGCAAATTTACAGGTCATATACACAACTTCAAATGCAATAAAGTAATTTCAACTCACCATTGTGAACGGCCCACATTATCCGGAAAGCTGGACCACCAATCTCATCAAAAGGTTTCCTACGGGTGATTACCTCCCAGAGAATAATACCCCAACTGAAAACGTCACATTTTTCACTGTAATTGCTACCTGGAAGAAAGACATCAATATAATTTGACTCTTCTATGTAACACGTCAAAAAGATATATGGTTTGAGCAGATCATAGAATCAGGCTGGAAAAGAGCTCCAAGATCACTGAATCCAACCTTTCACTAAACACCATAATGTCAACTAAACCACGGCACTAAGTGTCATGCTGAGTCACTTCTTCAATGCTTCCAGGGATGGTGACTCCACCACTCCCCTGGGCAGCTTGCTCCAATAAATAAATAGCTTTACATACTTACTTTCACTTCACATTTATTTTGCTGAGAAAAAACAGTTTTCTAAAGCTGGCTGATTCATGCTAACTTAAGTCTGAAATCACTTGACAGTGACTGTTAAGAATGCCTCTCTCTGGGAATGAGTCCTTTTCATTTGGAGTCATCTTGAAATGATAAAATGCATCAATTTTCTTACATAATTGCAAATTATTAGGTTTTAAAAATCTCTTGCATTCAAGGTTTAATTGATTATGTTTGCTTCCTCTAAATATTCTTCAATTCACTTCTTCCAATCATAGTCACAATATGCCAGCCAATAACACCTGTCATATCCATTACTCTTAATAAATTACAGGTCTTCAGAAGAACTACTAAGTTACCACATGAACAAAACAGGAGAGTCCTCAATTCCTCACCATCTTATTTCCTCCTTGTTTATTATTCTTATTTTTTTTGTAATGTCATTACTTAATTAAAAGTCTTTGACAATAAGTTCAGTATTTCTAAGACTCCTAAGGTACTGAAGACAGGTTGGTGGCATAGAATAATAAATGAAAACGTTCAGAGGCTACAAAGAAAGAATGTATGCTTTGTAACCATAACAAGGATTAAAACTGGCATATAGTGGCCAAGAGATTTTTTTTTGTTTATACCTAATCAGAAAGCTTTATTCAGACTAATCATTTCAGTAACAGTGGAATTAAAGAAGTCTAGTTCCACGTGAATACCCAGCATATAGCAATAGTTGCAACAGGCTCCATTCACTACCTGTGAGCCAACTTCCTCTGCCCCCATACCTCTGACAAACTGCAAGGCAAACAGCCTGTTCTCTGGTCAGTTCTTCCAGTCCAGCCAGTTTACAAGGCAAACACAAGAAACAGGCTGCAGCATGAACCACAAGCCCTCTTTAAGTGAAGGCACTAATTTGGACTTTACAAAACTCTCTTAAGAATGTGGATCTCAAGAACTCTTTACACCTGTATCAAAGTAGCTGAATGTGGCTAATAAGTTCAAAAGGTACGAAGAAGAAAAAGCCAGCTTTATCAGTCAGCTTATTTCCAAAGATACTTGGGAAAAAAAGTCATGTAAACAACGGCAGATCACTAAGGAAAGCAAAACAGTCTCATCTATGCAGTCACAGAACTTCTGTAACACACAGCCTATAAAACTAAAGTAGTACTATTCCCCTAGGAATTCTACTTTGTGGCTGAGAAGTCTTGGACTAATTCTGAAAAGTGAGAGTCTAAAAGAAGTGAGAAAGTATTCTGTATTGTTTCCTTATTATCCCAAAGCAATTTAATTTTTTTAAAATAGTTTCTTCTAATGGGAATTCTTATATTGGAATTACTCTCTTTTACTTCATACTTTAGGTGCCCTAAAGCCTTAGGTTTAAAATGGGAGAAAAATTCTTAATATTACAGTAACTAGTTCACAAAGCACCATGCTCTGCAACAGATGCTTTCCATGCCTTTATTGTTCTCCCCTAGAAACCTTAGTACTAGAACAGCATCAAATTAATATTAGCCTTTATTCCATTGTTGAATTCTGATGCAGTAACACAAGCAAAGAAATTTTTAACAATTTTGCCATTTAAAGTGGTTATTTTGAATAGTTTAATGACTCTTTCAAGAGTCATTTGATATGCTGCATTGTAAAAGATGCATCATACTAGATTCTTTCCCCTCCTTGATACTAGTGTTTTTATAATGATTTGTCTATTTATCAGTAAATGCTTTCAGTTAAAAGTGCATAAAAACAACAGAATGCTTCTTGCACTGTTCAATAATAACTGCAATAGAAGGTTTCTTTCTACCTTGCTGGATTCATACGCTAGAGGAACTAGGCTATGAACTGCAAATCCCTTCTACAATACACTTATTTATAGCCATTTTATATTAAGATTTTTTCACCAAAGAAATCTACCTTTAACACTGATGGCTCAATTGCTTATTTCTAAAAGAAAAAAAAATCTCCTATCTATACAATTTAATTTAATAGCAAACAAGTGTTAAGAAAAGCAGTCCTGGCTAAAAAAATAGAGGAAGTGCCTGAATATAAAATAACATAATGGAAAATTTTCAGGCATCAGAGTGAAACAAATAATCCTTCTGTTGGTGCTCTAAGCAATCTCTGCAACAAAATGGTACCTTCAGAATAAAAGTTCCAAAGGTGATGTTTGGGAGGAATCCTAAAACTGTATATGGACAGTCTCTGGAATAAGGACAGTAAAATGAAAAGAGGCCACCTGGATCCAGAATTTGGGAAACCACTGCTGCACAAAGGCACTTGCCAAATATATCAAATCAAGGACACCTGCTTGCTAAAGCAGGAGGATGACTTTTCCAGACCATTGCTAAATTGCATTGATAATTAAGGTACAGATAGATTAAAAGGCGTTTAATCTGCAATTTGATATCTGTGAGTTTATTTCTTTGATAATCATGCAGCAATTATAGGCATCTAATTATCAAGTATCATCAGTCTTCCCCAATTACACTCCAAGAAATAGCTTGTTTTTCTACTTAACCAAATTAACTGATATTAACAAGTTCCTCAGTATGTAGGAAAGAGGAAGTACATCAAATCTCTAGATTACACAAAAAGCAGATGAAGATGGCAGTTACAAGAAAGTGGGGGATGAAAAAAGAAAGCAATTATGTTCAATTTAGAGACTATAACAGGGAAATTCTAAAGTTAAAAGCTAATCAGAGTAGGGAGTGAAAGTAGTGACAGTGTATTCAAATGACAGAAGAGTTTGAAATGATTTAAGAGTCTTAGAAACAGCAAAATTGTGGGGAAGGAGCCCTCTGGCTGTATTTTAATGACTTACAAAATAAGGAACTGCAGCTGTCTAAAGGTACTCCTTATATAAATCTCAGCAATGACAAATAAAGGTTCTACATCTTTACATAATTAAATATCTAATAATAACGTCAGAGAATTGGTTCAGTGCTGTTCTTCAAACCTCTGCACAATTATTTGACAACATACACTTGTAGAGATTTTTATGATGATGCTCTTATTCTTACACCACATTAATTCACAGTTGCATCCCTATAAAGAAAATGTAATATTAACACTGAATTTTCATTACCTTCAAAAACTTCAGGTGCCATCCAAGCAGCACTTCCTTTGTTGTTGGTCATGTGTGTTTGAATATCACAGGCTGTACCAAAGTCACAGATTTTTAGAACTGTCCCCCCAGCTACCAAGAGCAAACTGTCAAAGAAGAAAAAGGATATTAAAATTGTACAGTATAATAGTCTGATAACAAACCCACTTTTTTTTTTTTTATCCCAACAACTATCTTTCTAATATAGGTGAATATCTTAGGCTTTGTATCTCAGGCCTTTGTTTTATAATTTGAGAAATATGGAAAGTCATTTGTGTCTAATGTGAACATATTACATATTTTAAAGTAACCCAATGTATGTTGTAATTTATTAATATTTCTACATGCTAGACCTTAAAAAAATATCTTTAGCCATAGTAAAGTACTAAGCATATACTGACAAAAGTAGACTCTCAGATGCCAGGGGCTGAAAACCAACAAGTGCTGTAACAATTTTACCAAAAGAAGAATCAATGTCAGTCAATGTAGCTATTTATTTAAATGGAAGCACTCGAAGTTACATGTGAACAACTCTCTAAATCAAAACTGGGGAATACAAGAAAGAACTGAAGATTTAACTTGTGGCTTCATGTTATAATTTTACCTGCAGATAATATAAATAACTGCAGATTACCACCCAAAAAGGGATGATTCTGCTGATCCTCAAATATCTATCTAATCTGTGGAGCCAGATCTGAAGCCATAAAATGAGCTGGATAACAAACTGACTGGGTAGGAAACTATTAAATTGTGTTTCGGTGGAACGTGATGGGAGCTTCTGGCAGGGGTAGTGGAACAGGCAGAAGGAAGGGATAAAGGAGGATGGCCATGAGGCGAAAGAGCTCTAATGCAACAGATTAAACATGACATTAGAACCAATCAACCCCCCCACAATGTTCTCTTCTTGAACATCACAACCATTCCAAAACTGCAAGATTTTAAATGCCTCTGATTAGAAGCCCTAGTCCTAATAAAAACCTCTTCCATGGTGCAGGGCAGGAGCAGGGTATTTTTCCAGTTGAACAGAAAGTAACTGAATACAGTTGACTTTCTGTATCACAAACCATCATTCTGTAACTAAAGTTTCACATGCACAGCTTTCATTTGGAATACAGTACATCCAAAAGTTAGTACCAATTAAAGGTAGCTCCTTTAAATGCAATAAAATTAGTATAAATTATCTTAAATACCAATTGTAAGAAAATATGAAAAATGAACTCTCAACCTACTTTGGTGGTTTCAGGTCTCTGTGAATTAGAGCCTTTGGTTTCATGCTGTGGAGATATGCCACTCCTTGGGAACACTGTAAACACCAACTCATGGCATGTGCAGCAGTATAATGAGGCAGAGGTTCAGCACCATGCAGCACTGCAAAACAAAGGCACAAACTAAAAAGAACTTTATTGCATATTACAACATATACAGTGGAGTTAACAAAATACCAGTCAGGAAGCTCTATGGAATCTAAGTAATCACCAACACCTCATTACTGCAACTAAATATACCCTTGTGCAGACTGTTTAAATAACAGAAATGTCAAAATATTTTCCATTTTTTAGTACATTTTCCATAATCATTTATGTTAAGACTCAGTATAAAAAGTGTTGCTTGTTCTCAGCTATCCCTGGTAAAGTCTGTGTTAAACAAATACCCAGGGAGTTTACAAAATAAGGAAGAATGTTTTCAGATGTTCCACTGGAAAACCTTACATTACTTGTATAAAATATAAGAAACTGCTATCAAGGACAAACCAGTGAACTGAAAAGAGGTTTTAAAAGGCACACTCCCTTCTCCTTAAAATTATTTTAAGAATTTCAAAGACCCACAAAACAGTTGGAAGAGACCTCTGGAAGTCCACCAAGCAGGTCAAGCAGGCCAGCTCCAGCTGGTTGCCCTGGACTGTGTTCAGGTGGCTTCTGAATAGCTCCAAGAATGGAGACATATTTATGAAACAACTTGTAGTTTAGGTGATGTTTACCCTAATACTAGCACTTTAACTGCAGGAAGTTGAAATGATACTCACCATTGTAGAGAGAACCTCCTTCAGCATACTCCATAACAAGACACACCTTTGAGGGGAAGGGGACAAAAATTAGGCATATTTTCAATGCAGAGGCAGAAAACAGCTTTGGTAAACTGAAAAGGAAGTTCTTTGAGAGCAACTGCAAAGCTTCCATATCTAAGCTAATGGAAAATACATCAGTCAGTTTGAAACATATGTATTTGCATGTAAGAAAAATCAGTTTTACACTTAGTTCTCACTGGATGCTAGAAAATAAAAAATAATGACCTCCCTCCTCCTCTTCAGACTTAAAAAGCAAATACTGTCTTCCAACTGCAGTTCATTGTTCTTTACTTTATTCCTTTAGTGGCTTACAAAAAAATTAGTTAAATACCACGCCAGAAAAATTTCACTAGTACTAAGAAAGAAAAGGGATGAAGCACTATTTTAAGCAATTAAATAGCCCATACAAGAATTTGCTAAGGATACATCTGTCCTGTCACAGTACCCTCTTTTCTGCTCAGAGAATTTGTGAGACTGTTTGCAGCTATGGCAGAAAGTAAGCAAATCCTGAAAATTACATGTATGAAAATAGGAGCTGATTTACAAGACACAATCATGTCTTGACTCTTGACACTGCATTTCCTTTTTGTATTGATTTGCAATTAATAGAATTGTAGATATATATTTAACTACATTATGTAATACACTAGATGCCATTTTGACTAACTGAAGTATAACTGGTGTTTAGAAACAGATTTGGGGTGTTCTTGAAAGAATTAATTTTTATAGCAGCAGAAAGAAAAAACAAATATCAGAAAATATCAACCAACCTACACATCTATATATTTTCTTATTATGGCTAGAACATGAAAAATATATAAAATAGACATTTTAATATAAAATACATGTTCTGTGCATTGATGGTTGCATATGTTAAGCTAGTTACCTTTTTTCATACTGACATAAGGTATAACTTACTGGGTTTAGACAGGCTCCATATAACTTGACAATATTGGGATGGTTTACCCGTGACAGTTGTCGAAGCTGCAATACAAATCACACAGTTTCAAACCATGGGAAAAAAAGGCTAATGCTTTATTTTCATAGCTATAAATACCACAACAGCAAGTACAGTTCTCTATGTCTGCATAACCCCAGATGGTGATTTTACAAATTACAAGACTTATGTCACTCTTTGCATTTTCATTTATGTAATCAGGTTTGTGTCAAACTGGACCTGTATTTTAAAAGAAAGTTTGATGAAATTACATTTAAAGAAAGTATTTTTGTCAGGATATAGTAAAGTCACTCAAGACAAAAGCACAGTGCAACTATGAAGTCTATAGATTTGGTACTCTTCCTGGAGCCTTCAATTTTGGGACTACATAAAAATTGTCTGATTAAATAAAAAAAAAAAATCAGAATCATACTGTCTGTTTTAACAATATAGAGGACAGAAGTTCTAATATCCCCAAGCCCACAATCCTATAAAATAATTTAATATTAAGATGACACAGTTCCAAGGACCTATTACTATTTGTACTGACAATTGCGTTATTTAGCGTTGTTTTTTTTACCAGTACACAGTAGAAGCAAGCAAAAAGGAATTTTTTTCCCTGCACACAGACTGCTGAAGTAGTTTACGCCGTCTTCAGAGCAAATGCTATTTTTTTCTATACACTTCAGAAGATCTAAAAAAATCAGAATGAACTGATGCTTGCACTGTGCAGGGTTTCCTGAATAGCAGTAACTACTGAAGCATTTCTGGGATTATGTACTCAGATCTCTTTTGAACACAAAAATCCCAAGAGACTGATCGGATTTACTCAGTGTTAAACCAGAGTCAGATTAATAAACTTTAAAACTTTTCATTGTAGTGAACAACATATAAATATTTACAGAAAGGCCTATCACAAACATGCTTTTTTCAGCCCTTTAGTGTGTCCCTTTTACTAGAGTTAGTTCTAAATTTAAGAGTTTTATTTTTAACATATTTTGTGTATCCTGAACATTCTAATTTATACCTGAATAAATACTAAGCAGCATGCCACAATATATGTCATTTAAATTAAACTTTTGATACTAGACAATATTATGTATCTTGGGAAGTTTATCAGTGTATCTGAATTACTCAAGACATTTTAAAATAAGAAGACATTGAATGAAAACAATGATTGCCTTTAAGGTAGCAATGTACTTGCACAGAAGAAAAAAATTAATCAAATTATTAGAACTGCTGAAAAAACTCAGAAACAGTTTCAAATATCAACCTGATTGTACTGGAGAACCTATGCTGTGGCCCCTGGAAGTGTTAATCAGCTTCAAGGCTTTGGTGGGTATTCCAGTTGCGCCCTGACTTCAGACTGGGACAGAATCTAAGAATTGTGCGCCCTTGTCTCTCCCACGCTCTTGCTTTTCACTTTTTATGAGAAGCAAACTAAAGGAGCTGCAATGTGCTCTAACAGGTCTCCTGTTCTGCAAGACAAGGGCCAGGCCTGAACTGGGTACCGCAGGCAGCATTTATCTTGTGATAAAGACATAGCTTTTAGTACACTAAATGAACCCATGAATTTCAGGAAACAAGCTCTACCAAACCCCATATTTTCCATCAAATGTACTGTACCTCTACAATGAAGGCTTTTCTTTCAGATTCACTTTCTATTTGCTTAATGGCTACATCTTTAGCTCGCCATTTTGCCTTGCAGACCACACCAAAGGCTCCTCTTCCAACAACCTAGAACAAAATATAGAACACTAGAGTTAAAACTTGAAATAGTTTCATTTGCTGTGCAGGACTTCAGAAAGAGAAAAGAAATTTAATTTAGAAAATTGAAGATACACAGGCTCAAGTTTTGCAGTAGCAATTGAATAGTATGCCATCAAAGCATAACTGGTCTTAGCTAAGCTTGCTCAAGAGATCATTTAGAGAAGAACTGGAAAACACACATACAAAAAATTGTATTACTAATGTGCAGTGACAGTATTTCAGAAAATTATAATTTCAATTGTCTAGAACAAGCTTTACTCAGAAGAAAATTAAAGGAATGAGACCAATTTTTTTTTTTTAGGTTTCACCCATGAAATGACATCTATCTGCTGTATTTGTTTATTCTTGCTAAAAAACAGGAATGAAGACTTCTGAAATTTAAATGCACACACAGCTGCACAGGACCATGATGAAATTGGGACAAGATGTTCAGTGTGGTCAAAGTAATCCCATCATTTTCTCATAGATTACTCAAGAGTGTGATAGCAGTAAATTATCCTACAAGTCCTCCAAAAAAAGTGTCTATAAATGAAGTTTTCCCTATTTCTGTTGAAGTTTGCTTTCTAGCTTATTTAGAGTTAACAGTGCCTAAAACAATGAAAAAACCCTACCCCAGACAAGAGTCGTAAGTCTTTACTGTAACTTTGCAAAAGCAGTAGTAGCAGCTTCTGTATACTACAGTGTTCAAGTAATCTTTAACCTTTAATTTGAAGAAGCTTTAAAACCACCATTATTTAGAGTAGCTCTTTGAAACCAAGCATATAAATGAAAGCAGGATAGAAAGAAGGTCACTTTCAGTTACTGTTTCATGTGAATTACACATGATGTTTAATTGAAAATTCACTTCTTTTAATTGTTCCTCAGAGGAAAAATGGCAACAAAGAGGAATAATGACAAAACATCCACGTGAGATGTAAAATTGAAATGAAGGTGTTGCCAAAACAGTGACTGCAGCCACTACAGGAAAGCACAGACAAGTGCATTGTTACTCATATGCCCAAAAGAAAATGTTGAGGAGAAGCAAACCTAAGGCACACACAGGCACAGAAGGAAAAGGAATTTCTCAAAATCCAAAAAATGCAAGGCAGGCAAGATGAGAAGTAGGAGAGGGGAGAAGAAATAAGGGGCTGACTACCATTTATGTAATCCATTCTTGGGTTAGGTTCTTACTATGTGCTTTCCAAATAAATAGTGAAACTGATTTTCCCAGGGAATGGGATGGAAAAGGCTGCAGATGTGTAACTCAACACCTGCTAAACTGTCACGATGGATATGAGAAAGTCTGCAATCAAGACCTCGGTTTGAAGGGATGAAAAATGTAAATTAAAAAAAAACCTATCAAGATCTTCCATTAAGAAAGATTAAAAAAGGAAATTATACTTAGTAGTTCTTATAAGTTTCATGAGGATATAAGAGACAGCTGCCCCTGACAGCCATGGTGATAGATGGCACTTTCTTCTTCTGCTTTCCTTATTACTACAAGAAATATTTTTCTCTTCTACATTACAGCATGCACTTAGCCTTTCCGGAGTTCCTGCCATCTCACGTTTACCTTCCACAACAGTGGTTCACAGACTGAGTCTGTGATAAGATATGCACAGGAGATGCACAGAACATGCCCAATTCTGCTCCATTAAAGAACAGAACCTGTTGATTGTAACCTCATCCCCCAGCCAAAGTGCCTTGCACTTTGCATTGCCTTGTTACATCTTGTCCCGATGTAACACACGCTAACTATTTTCTTGCATTCCACAAGTGAGGTTGGAAACACCAAGCCGTGAATGATAGATGAGCAGCCTACAAAAATAGTACATATAAACAAATTGGAAACAATGAGTCACTGGAAGACATAAAAGTCCCAAACAGTCTTCCTTGTTATTTCCTTTTCTCTCAAACCATTTTTGAATAAAACTGCCCATTTTCTTGGGGTTGGCAGGCCCCCCACCTTCTACTGCCACAAAAATTGTCCATTACAAAGACCCTACCCACCTTGCACAGCACATGACCAGAGCTACAGAATAAGGAAAGTCTCATCAAGTTGGTGCGCTCTAACTCTGCATTTTGCAGAAATGGTGATTAGTGAGCACATAAAAAAATCGTCCGTGCAAGCACCTGGGAGATACTAAGGACAGTTAATGAGAGAAGGATGCCACAGAGCAGCTTGTGACAGATGAAGTGTATTGGCAGCAGCAATACCGTTAATTCCACATCTGCTGTTCCCCTATGCTGCGAAGGAATCCAAACAGGGTTACCCAAGAGAGTGGGAAGAACCCTCTCTTCCACTTAGGGAAAAGGAGATGGGCATATAAAAAATTCTCCTAGGTGGATACAATTGGCCTTACGGTACAAGCCTCTGTGAGACTCCTTTTAGAAGGTTCCTTTTCTTAATATACCTTTTCTCATACTCTTTCACAGTTTTCAACTACAACTCTGTTACACTGAATCCGCTGACAGAAACAAAAAAAGTGATTTGAAAGCAGCGCATATATGTCAGCTAAAAGATTGGTCTCAAAATTTAACGAAGTAACTTTTTTTTTTTTTTTACTTAGCCTGAATCACTTACAACAGTTTGCGATGGGTCAGGCTTACTTTTTTTCTGGCGAGTTGTATCTTTACCTGCTGAAAAGATATGTACATATGTGTGTCCATATGTACAAATACACGATACGTATTATGTATATGATTTTAATATTAGCCCTATGCAATATATCCTACATATCCATCAATTATATTTATTTTTCAGATGCATAACAAAAAAAAAAAAAAAAAAAAGCCCGTGTATCTCTTTCAATTGATTCCACATGGTTAAATTCAGCTCATAAGTCTATATAAATGCATTCTGTTCCCCTGTAGATAAATCCATGACTATTTGCAAGTTTCATCTTGAGAACTGGTACATATTTTTCCAGTTCATATACTAAAGAAGTCATAATTATTTCAATACTGTTGTATTTTTTAACAATGTTTCTACTGAATGAAGAAATTTACAGAAACAAGTATACTGTCCAATGTAGTATTTTACATTGAGCCATGACTGTCACAATTAATTCCTTGGAAGAATTAATTTATTTGGGTTTTAGCTGAAAAGTGGAATAATTCCAAGAATTAGATGAACTTTAGGAAGTCCCACTGATGACTGGAAAAAAATAATAATGAAAAATAAAATCAGTGTTGAGCACCAAGAGGAAGAGTTTACCAGGCAATCTAAATCTTAATTACGTAATAGAAAGCTGTGAGGCCATCAGGTATGTACATTTTATTGTTGGTGAAAATAGTTTGATAAATGATCATGCAGTCAAGGTTTCATAACAATTTATTAGTGACTTGGTGCCTGCTTAGGCAGAAGGTTGAACTTGAGAAGAGGACATGACTGCAGTGAATATTTACCTAGGATACAGGGAAAACAGAAGAGCCAATCCTCCATTAAAACAGCTCAGGCTCTTGGATGGCACATGAAAGGAGCAACCATCAGAAACAATGACGGATCTGATACAAATTGAAGTTTCCCATATGTGAAAACTCCATGTGTTTTTTCCTATATAATCTGGAAAAAACCCTTACTCATAGCAAAAACCCCTTTATAATCAACAGAATGCAGCTTGTGGTGGAGTCCATTTACATATAATTTTCTTCCTTTAAATTTATTCTTTAAAGGAGTAAGTCTTAGATATTGTCAGAACCGTTTAAACACTATGTGGTTTCCTTCAGCACCTCGTGCTGGAACTAAGTAACATAATATCACAGGAGGGAGGCACTGCCTGAACTTTAGTTTCTTCATGCTCACTCCTTGTCCCCTGCTGTTGGTGCCACACCATGTGTCTGGGCAATAGCGCATATTTGGAATTATATGAAGCACAGTTAATGGAATTATTGACACAACAAATCAATAAACAGCAGTTGATCTGTAGCACTGTGTATATTTGGAAAATGATCTAAAAATAAACATATTCTTTTCATAAAAGATTCTGTTCCTTTAAATATCTTCTAGGAGAAAAAAGGAAGATAGAGGGTAGATGAGACATTTAGGAATAGAGTAAGAACAAGTCTGCTTCTACCTCTCTCACAGAAGACAATTAAGTTTGTCAAAAACCACTCGGTACATGACACAAAACCACTTTAAAGTGGAAGTAATATTTAAAGAGATTCAAAGATTGAAAAGTGTATTAAAATCTATTATTCTACCTGTAAAATACATACCAGTAAAAAGTTACATTTTACTGTGTGACGAAGTGACATGGTGAAGGACAGTGCCACTTGCATGTTTTCCAGATAATGTATTTAGAGTCTTATTTAAAGAATATGAAGCATACAAGAACCCTGGAACAAGCATTACCTCTGTCTCTGTGTACAAATAGTATCAAATGCTGTACATAAACAAAGATACATGATACTTACTTGTAAGTATGTAGACTATACTGACTGGTTAGTTATGTAGACTAGAAATCATGCAGGAAATAGAGACTGCAGATATGTTAAGAGCTTAAGGATGTATTTTATTCTAAGGGATGTGACCAAAAATTTCCCCTCCCCCAGTAAAACGAGAAAAATACATCTCTATTCAGACGCACTATAATCCCCTAACAAATGTCAAAATTTTGGAAAAATTAATTTCAACTTTGCATTAACTCCACAACTTTTCTATTAACTCAAAAACATAAAAATGCTAAGTTTTTCTGTCTGTCCATAAAGTTTCCATGTAAGGTAGTTCTGCATGCTGGATACCTAGTGCTTTTCTTTCTATAAAAAACTTGCTGGATATATAAGACAGCAATAAAATATAATATCTCCCTGGTTAGCAGACATAGTATTCTTTAGAGAACTGTCTTCATAATTTGCAGTATCTACTGCATGACATGCTCATTTATGATTTTGGGAAGCAAGATAAGCAGTTACAAAAATCCAACAACAGAAACCCAACAAAACCCATGCTTCCAAAATGACAACAGGCTTTAAGTTATCTTTAATATCTACATTGCTTTGTTTACTGGTATATTTGCTAATGAAATGGGATGTATGCAAACTGAATGTTTGGATCTCCAGACACTACACCAGACAGAGTGGAAAAAAATATGTTCTATAATGTGTTCTAAAAAACACAAAAAAGAATCACATTTTAAAATTCAGTTGTTTCTACTTTCTCTACCAGAGCTCCAGCAGTACCAATGAAGTATACTAATATTTTCAGTTTTTCACATACGTGAAATGTATGGCACACTCAGCACAAATTAAAAAAAAAAAAAGTGCCAAAAGAAGCCATGAACAATAGTTTAGAGCTTCCAAAATTATATTCCTACACTTTCTATCATTCATTCAACCAGCGTCAAATTCCAGCTTTGGTTCCTCTGTGTGTGCTATGCTTTATTAAGTAGGTTGAAGCAAATCGGCCCCATGCCACAAATGACTGTGGCCAATACCCTGGCAGCACTTTTAGGAAGGAGTTCAGATCTATCTGCCAATTCTTACAGCTATGTTCTTTGACTGGTTAAGTTTATTTGTACTAGTGTCAGCGCAACTCTAAATGTTGCTTTTCCTTTCTGGGATTCATACAGCAATGAAGAAACCTCCAAATCATCTCCACTCCCCCACCCCCAAAACCCCTGAAAGCAATCCTACTAATTTGAAGTAAACTAAGTAATTTAGTTTAGATTTAGTTTCCAAGTTTGAACTTAGAAGTTATGCAAAACACTGTAGGAAAAAAAATATTTCTTCCTGAAAGAAACTGATTATTAAAATCAACTTAGATTCTTAATAAATATAGGCAAGCTCTGTTTCACAAACTCATACAGTTGGTCCCTAGATAGGGTTTTTCATCTGTTAAGAGATGTATAGCACTGTACAGTTTTTGCTTGTCTGCCTGAATTTAGTTCTGTTGTAAGAACTAATTCTCTTTTCAGCTTCTTTGGAACATGTTTATGAAGAATCAAAGTATCATCATACATGTTCTTGAAATTACAGAATCACAGAATGGTTTGGGTTGGAAGGGACCTCAAACATCATCTAGTTCCAACCCCTCATCATGGGCAGGGACACCTTCCACTAGACCAGGACACTCAGTTCCCCATTCAGCCTGCTCTTGAAAACTATGTTTCCAGAAATTCTTTGCTCTGAACATGCAACCAACCCTCCCTGCATTTTGATAGCTCAAGTAATTCCAAGAAATGCATGCATCTCAAAGATAACAGTTTATCAAGTTATACTTTCATTCCGGCTTAACACATATTGAAAAGCTTTTATGCACTGATAGGGTCTTATACATCTGTCTCAAGAACTGAACGCACTTTAATTAACAGCAATTTAAATACATTAACAAAACAACTGTCTGATGCTCTAGTATGAATCAATTTGTTCTGTTAGAGCAGCCCAGAGAGTGAATTATTGTTTTAGAAACAAGATGTTGGATAATGAGGCACTCAGAGTGCAGGACTCTAACATGAGCTCTCTAGGCCGGCACTGTCTAAAATTACTGGTTTTTGGAAAAAAAAAAACAAACCAGAAAACAAACAAGTACTCTGCAACCAGTAAAATACTGGTAACAATCCACTGGGTGGAACAAATAAGGGACGTGTGAAACTTGCTCTGTTGTTTTAGTTTTTTTCTTAGGGAAAGGTATTAGATATAGAACTCTATTATCATCTCAGAAATATGGATCTTGCTTTCATCACTGGAACTGGAAGATCTGTGAGGTTTCCTTCCCATGTATTCTTTATGAAGTGAAGTGTTTAAGTCTCTTTTACAGGACACAAACTAATTCACTGAATGTATCTGCACCTGTAGAAATGAATGTGAAGTGTCACATTAAGAGTTTAACTAGCTTATTAGCTATCTTCTAACTCACTGCACAGTAAATTTCACCCACATGGAATAGGTGTTGCATAACTTCTGCTATAAATTCACACTCCAGCTGACACTTCAGCTATTTTCTTATATAAATGAATGAAGAGAATCTTCTATTGGTGTAACTAAACTATATTTAAGTAGTTATTTGAATTAATTCAGAAATGTATTTAGAGTAAAATCAGAGAAAATACTGGCATATGTTTTCACCATGTACTTATTTTTTGCCTTTGTTTTTGAATACCCAGATTTGTACCTTGAAGCCTTACTGAAAAAGGCTGAGAAATCTGACTGAATTCAAATGGATTTCTAACTACCACCCTTGGTTCTTGAGAACCAATTCCTCTGTACTCATGTCAGATATCAAATAACGCTGTTCAGATCTCAAATCACATCTGATTCTTCTCCAAATTTCTTCCAATTTTTCAGATTGGTATTCTACAAATGGGGATGTTCCCCCAGGACACAGAAACAATGGAAGCAGTAACAGCTCCACGTTCAACAGCAGCTCACACAAATCTGCTTTACCTTGTAATGGACATAATCAGTCACTGCAACACACTAACTTTTAAGAAGTTAACTATATATAGGGGAGCAAAACCCAGTTGCCTACTGTATTGCTCATTCTCTTGCCTCTGAACTGCTTTGCTCCAGAATTGGAAGGAACACATGTAGTTCTCAGCACACTACTCAGTTAATGAAATTAGTCAACTATTTCAAAAATATCTAGATAGGTGGATATACTATAAATTGCATCTCCTTAGTTGCTGGGACCTTAAGTAAATTTTCTAAAATAAATATTTATAAAGCTTACCTCTTCATCTCAAAGAAAACATTGCCCTAATTTTCTTAGAATTAACTACTGCCCAAATAGATTCTTGAAAATAAACTTCACTGTAAACTGCATTATACCAGTAGAGCATTAAACAACAGCTTTCAAATAATTTACATTTCAGACCATCCAAAAGTAACTTGCAACTATGCAAATATGGCATTAGTTTTTTAACTTGTCTCCATCAGGCAGTGACTGGGCAGGGTTGCAATATTCATGACCAGACATGTACCTTTGGCTGTGCAATCCAAGCATACGTACATCATGTGATGAAGAGGTCTATGTTTTGGTCGTGTATGGGACTGTTACCCAGATACCTGGTGGAGGAAAGCCTGTGGAATTTTCAGGAAAGAGTGGCAGGGAGTTGGCTGCCAGAACAATTAAAAACCAAAGTCTGCTTGTTGCTTAGATGTGGAAACTCCCCTGGGAAGAAACAACCAGAGTGTTGTTCTAGATTTAAATATGAGATTTTAAAAGAAGGCTATTAGGCTTTTTATTGTAGACTTGATTTCACTTATATTAGATTTTAATTTTTCAGTTTCTAATGATTTGTCTATCCAATGCTAAAAACTTAAAATGGCCATTTTCACAATTGAAAACTTGCATAGTAAAATAGAGAGCACTTCTGTTGAACTAAAGTTTTGTGTTGTTTTCCTCGTTCTAGTTTTGAAGATGCTCCTGCTGTGTCACATCAATTTTGATATGACTCCAACTCCTTCATAATTATTGTCTCTATGGTTTACTTCATTTTTAGCACTTGAAATAACAAAAAGGCATTATGAAGTGGAGATGTGTTTGACTGGTGGGAAGTAACACTACAGCTGGTCATGTGCATGGTAGCTAAAGCGAAATATGGTATATTCTTTTTTTTAATCTTAGTAGAGTTCAGACAAACCTAAATGAAAGTGTACTTATAGATTCCACGTTTATTAGCAAGGTCTCTGGGCCTGCAAGTATTCCAGAACTTCAATATCTATTAATAAACCAGTGGCAGAGTGGGACTGCTATCTGCTGACAAGACAGCCTTGATAATACAACAGCAAAGCTATGATTATAAAAGCAGTTGATCTCTTAACACTCCATTTTGAAACATTTGAAATTTGCCAAGCATAAATATGACCATTTTGAGATATTACAGCCACTTTAAGTCCTTGAAAACCTCTGAGCCTAAAGTGAGAGCACAGAAAATCCTCAGCAAAGATGTGTGTTTTGTTATGACTACAAAGTTGACTATTTGTGCTGAAACTGCATCATGAGTAAGAGGTCAATACCCACAGCTCAGAAAAGCAGGGCCTAAGTATGATCTCCAATCCATCTGTTTTCTTGTCAAGTAGGTCTTATTTCTTCCTCTGTGCAATGACATTTGACTGTGTTCAACACTAGGGTATTCCCGTTGCCTAGAAGAACTTCTGGGAGGACAGGTACACTCAAAATGCTATGCCAGCTGTGACCAGATTTTTTTATGGAGACAACACTATCAAAGTTCTCTTGCTTGTATCACATGAGTTTATATCACTGTGTTGAGAATAACACAACAACTGCATTAAACAAATGTCTACTTAAGCATTGTCTCTAGATACATTTTTGTACTGACAGTTCTGTTTCTGCCAGTGCCAGGCACATGTGTGGGACACTGTCAAGCTCTGAGCACTAAACCTTAGAATACTAAACTCTAGTTACACCAATTACACACTATGCAGCTCCACGTTTCCTACATGTAAAACAGCAATACAATCCTTGCTAACAACCTCCCCAAGGGTGTTGTGAGGATTAAAGATTTGTACAGCACTTTATTAATTCAAAGGGCTATGTCTAACACAGCAGATGTGGCACTCACTTCTGTGAGCCATCACTGGGCACCTTTTTACAATGGATAACCTGCTTAAACTTTCTTCATTGGGTGAGAAATGCTATTTCTCCCAAAACATGTGATCTGATCTCCAGCTATTAGTAAGTGTTGCAAAAACAACAAAAACATCTTCATTTCAGAATAGTTAAATACATAAAAGGAGGCGGAACACCTAGACTTACAGAAAGAAAAATCTTTATGGTTGCCAAATTCACAGAAAGAGATAAAGGCAATCTTTTGAAATATACTGTCTTCTGAAAATCTCCAGTGCCCAGTGCCTGCTATGGTGAAAGCCAAAGTTACCACAACACTACCTGAATACAGCAGAAGGTGCCCTGGTAGATTTTAAGGTCTCTGAATTATCCCCAGGAGACCCAAGCCCAGTAGGATAATTATGAACAAACCAGTATCTAGCAAACTACTCTAAAAATCTGAGACACAGGTTGTCATACCTATAAAAGCTACTACACAAAACTCCACTTCCACACAAACTTTTTAAGGAAAACAGGGTCATTATTACTTTAAGAGAAAAATATTAATCTACAAAAAAAGCACAGAGACTGTTTCAGCAGTCTTGGATGCCTGTTAGGTCCAGACTCTACAAGCTGGCCTCATCAAATTCGTTATGGATCTGCATGAAGAGACTTCATTCCTGTAGAGAATTTAGCAGGTGACAGGAAAAAACAGCAGAAATATTTTTGTGTAATTCTGAGAGTCAAACAACACTGTAGTATACAGAGACTACTGAGCCTGTTATTAAAGCATACCCACTTTCACAGGAACCCCAGACAGATGAAAGGTACACCTGAAATAATTTCACTATGTGAATTTCACAGAAGAAAAACTTCCAACTTTGTTATAAAATTACTGAATGTCACTTTCTGTGTAACAGGCACAGATCATAAATGAAATGTTAAATATCCATAAGTGCAATATCACTAGCCTATGTTAAGAAAAAAACCCTTGTTTATCCTAACAGCTCACAGAGCTGTAAATTTAGTAAATCATTAAGAGCAGTATGATCATTATATACACAATGGCTCAGTTTGGTGGCAGAAGGTGAAAGCAGGGCCACAGAGAAATAGAGATCTAAAAGAAACATTAGAATTAACAGTTCCCTCTTGACAACTATGTTTGCCACCCATACTAAAGTGGATGGCAAAACGGGAGGCGAAACTTTAAAGTCCTGAATAAATCTATCCCGTTTAAACAAAACTCCACAGTAAGGCATCCAGCAGCAGGGCCGGCAGAAGTCAGCTGGCACCTCCGCTCTCAGCCAGACCGCTTTTGTTCGCTGGTGCCAGCCGCTGTAGCATCCACGGGAGCACAGAACCCCCGGTCAGGTACACTGGGGGGTCCCGGCATCCCAGCGCGCCCGCGAAGCCTCCGCGGACCCTCCCGCAGCCGAGGGCCGGCGCCAGGGAGGGGAACCCCGGGGGCGCTCGGGGTCTGCGTGGTGGGGGCCGGGCTGGCCGCGCCCGGGAAGCGAGGGGGACGGCAGGACCCTCACTCACCTCTTCCACCTCGATCTCTTTGTAGTCGATTTCTTCGAAGTTGAGGACCGGGGAGGTTTCAATCATTTCAGCGGAGGCGGCAGCAGACATGCCTCCTCTTTTACCGCAGGGAGGAGAGGGGGCAGGGGCTACGCGAGGGTCCGGCACCAGGCAGCCGGGGGCCGGAGCCGGGGCTACGCGGGGCTCGGCGGCGGTTCCTGGCGCAGGTCGGGGCGGGCCTGGCCGAGGCGCCGCCGGGGCCGCATCCGCGGCGGCCTCGGGCCTCACTGGCGGCGGGCACAGGCCCCGGCGCCGCCGCTGCGCATCCCGAGCGCGCCCGCACCCCCGCGGGGCGCCGCGCCGACTCCCCTAGGCCGCGGCCTCTGCGCAGCTCGGGACCGCTTCGGCCGCGCGTCCCCGGGTGAGAGAGGGCGGCGCCCCCGGGGCCGCAGCCAGGCTCCTCCGCCAGCCCCAGCGGCGGCAGCGGGAGAGGGGGCCGCGGCGGGGGTGGGGGAGCCGCTCAGAGCCGCGCCGCGGCCGCCGCCGCTGACATCAGAGCCGCTTCCTGCTGCCCCGGCCGAGGAGGGAGGGACGGAGTGAAAGAGTAAGGAAGGGAGGGGGGGAGCGCTAGGCGGCGGCGGGCGGGGAAGCGCCGGCACCAGCGGCCTCTCGGTCGGCCGCGGCGGGGCCACGGCCTGGAGGCGGCACCGCCCCCGCCCCGCCCCGCCCCGCTGCCCGCTACCGCCAGGGGGAGCAGCCGCGGTCCCGGGTCGGCCCCGCTTCCTGTTCCTGCCGCCAGCCGGGAGCCGCCGGACGGGCGCGGAGCGGCGGCAGGGCTCCGGCCGCGCGTCTCGGCTGGGCTGGGGGACAGAGGCCGGCGGGGCTCCCCGGGTTCTGGGCAGCTGCCAGGCATGGCCCCATCCCGGGGCTGCGTGTTACCGCCATGCGAGTGCTGGGGGCGCAGGCCTTTTCCCTAATATGTGTATATATATATATATATATATATATATATATATATGTGCACATGCCTTTTTCTTGTATACGTGCCTATATTTCTCCAGGGCAGGAGGTGTTGTACGGGATCTTGGGACGAGGGCAGGCCTTGTGCTCTTCAGCGGCGCTTTCTCAGGGGAAACCTGTGTGTAGGAGAGTAGCTGTGGAGTGCAGGGTAATGGAGCGATTGATGTAAACACACAGTAATAAAGGGATAGGGAATGAGTGTGTACCTTAACGCTCCCTCTCCAAGGGAGTCTTGACCAGGGCTGTCTCCTGCTCCTGCTTTGGCTGGAGCACCCACCCCATTAGTGTTTTGGTGGTAAATGTCTCAGATTGACGCTTCAGGGCAGTCCATGGTGTGAAATCAGTGCTGAGATGAGTGAATAGAGCTGCTGTGTTCCCCTGAAACAGCTGTGCTTCATTTTGATATGTTTAACCTTTGGGCTATATATAAAAAGTTATGTTATTGTACAATACTATTAATAGTATGTAATTTTAGTAGATCTAGTAATCTTTCCTAGATCTTCTGCTGCTAGTGAATTCATGTTAGTGAATGTCTGTACCTCACAAGTGTCATAAATGTAGAGAGATCTGGTTTACAGACCTACCCTGAGAAAGCCATTTAAACAGTTAACTAGGAAAAAAAAAATCAAGGATGAACATGGGAAGTGACCTAACCTTATGGTGGCTCAGCTGTTGTTAAAAAAGCCAAAGTACCTCTATCAGAGCCACTGCACTTTGTGACAGGTTGCCATTATAGGTTATTTGCTCCCATCTTGTATTTTTCTGTCAGCTTTTGTAATTTGTCCAGGATTTTCAGATGTACACCAATCCAGAAATCCCAGCCAAGCAGTCACAGTACCTGTTGACTCTGTTGCATGCAAGATGAAACTTGTATGCAGGGCTGGCTGGGTTGGTGCAATTATATTGCCCAAACAATCTGTGTGCGTGGGGAGCAGACTCATATGCTGAATGTACTGAGTTTCTGCTGTTGATTTTTGATTTTCTGATATGGTTTGGTGTAGAAAGATCTAAAGAATCTTCTGTTAGTCCAAGTACCACAAAATCTGGCTAATATCTGCTTCATCCAGCAGCGGGGTTATTCAGAGCCCCTGCTTTCTCAGGTTGTTTATAGGTTTGGATGTTGATACAGACCCTGGCACCACCTTACACCCAGTGAAGGATTTGGTTTTCATTTTTTCAAAAGCACTATTAGTGCACATCTTGGTCATGCTGTGACACAGTCATAAAGAACCATGTTTATACCTGGACCTCACAACTTTTTGCAGGAAAGTGTATCACTTGTGTAAGCAGTTGCTGCTGTCTCAGCTGCTGGAGTGTGCAATATATTGATTATTGAAAGATGAAGAAAATGGATTTCTGAGGTACTGAGAAAACTGCAAGTCCAATGAAAACCAGACTCCTTTCAGTCTGGTTCATACTGGCTTCATATTGCTGGATGGATTGCTTCAGTTCTCTATACACTTGTAGATCAAGACAAGGAACACCTGAAGTCAACTGAGGCCAAGGAAAAGGTGTGAATGAAAAGAAAGGGAGGTATGAAAATCCATCACTGGATACTTGAAATCCATACTCTTGATAGTTAGTTGCAATCATGAACATGCTCTCAGGCCAAAAGCTTAACATTTTATTTATTTTTTGGGCACATATGCATCGGGAAAGGTGAACTATATCAGTACTTTTTAGAAAGATGGCCAAGTGGGTGGTTGTACTTCAGGGGGTGGCAGTTGGTGATCTCTGGTAAATGTAACTGAATATTTGGTTTTTTGCTATGTTTCACAGACCTCTCTTGAGGGTATGTATCAAACAAATGGCAGTTGCAGTCTTCTGTTTTTCAGTGGAGAGATTTTTCTGTTACCTTTGTTATATTTTGTTGATGGGTATAAGACAGCAGAAGAGAGCATTCCAATTATAGTTGCTTGTAAGGTTCATTTCCTTTCAGAAACTGATGTGGAAATATGTATCTCAAAAATAATGAGCTCTTTCTTTGTGAAGGCAGAGTCATAATCATTATCAAAATGTCACTGCTGTGAAAATCAGGAGGGGTTTTAAGGATGTGGTAATTTTGATATTACCTGGTTTTTTTTCTTCTTTCCTGACTGACACAATCTTAATTAGTTACAATTAGCTATTTTGTGGACTGGGTATTGGTTGTACAGCCCCAAAATATTTATTCAACAAATACAGGAGAAAAAGGAAAAGAAAAGCTATACCTGTTGTGTTTTTCTTGGACAAAAACTGCTCTTGTGTTTAGGAGTAAAACCTAGAACCTGAGACATCCACATTCTGGGTCTCAGTAGCCTCTCTATAACATGGGAAAGTACTTACACTGCCTGGAAGGTGATCACTTGAAGACTGTCGGAAACATCTGGGTACCATGGCCAGAATGTGCACAAACACTCAAACCTGAGACACTTGCTATGGAGCTCTTTGTCACACCTGTCCTAGAGTGTATGGCTCTGGTTTGTCTGAATCTCCAAGGATTTAATCCCGAAGTGGGGGCAGACCAAGTGAACCAAATCCGAACCTGAAGGGGCTACTTTTATAGGGATGGGGGAACACGGGGAGGACACAGCCTTTGCCCAATAGGAGGGCAGCAGGGGAGGGGTGCAGGGTAAGGGCTCCCCAACAGAAGCCAACACGGGGAGGGAGCAATCCTTACAATCCAATTCTGCTTCGAGGAAGGGATGAAAGACAGGGAACACTCCAGAGCCAAAGGAGTGTGCTGTCTTTGACAGACAGGGGTGAGACAAGGGAACGAGGGAGGCATACAGGTGGATTGACATGTGGATTGACACATTTTGGTGGGGAAAACTGTGGCGAACAACTCAGGACTGAACCATTAGGGAAGCCAAATGGGGTATATAGACTGAACCATTACAAACTTATAACAAGGAATATTAAAACATATTACAGAAGAACAAACTGTAAAATAACAGACTACCTCACTGAGGTTTAGCCCTAATATCTGCAGATCCTAATGAAAATTTATCCAATATAATATGAAATTTTACAGCTTAGAATATGGACACATTTTCATGAATACAGACAAAGGCACAGATACATTATCCTGGCTACCCTTTGTCCACTTCCCTTAAAATTACTCTGACAATTTTTAAAGAGGGGTGAACAAGCATTATTTTCCACTAACTTAATTTAGAAAAAAGCTAAGTGATTTCTTCTTTCAAAAGACTTTAACTTGTGTTTTATTTTAGTATATGCATTTTTTTAAATTGGTTAACATGTCTCACTTTAGGTGATTGAAGATAGAAACAAGAAAACAGTGGAACATATTGGATGGTATCTACAACTGGAATGCCTACAACAAAAAAGGTTCCCTTCTAGATTAAGCACAGGAATATGTTTCTGCCAAGTCTGACTCTATTTTGTTCCTCTTAAATATTGTCTTGTAAATATGAAGTTAAGTTATTTCAGTTTGTGGGAACCCTTTGTGATTAAAGAGCATGTTCTCCATAGTAGTATGGAGAACACTACGAAACACACGTGCCCCACAAATTCATGTCACAGTTAGGAGGCACCCAAGAGGAGCCTGCTGCTTGTTCCAGTGCAGGTACAGTGGAAATATCTCATGAGGACAAATCACTGTGACTATATTGAGAGATTTCTGTTTCTTTGCATGGCCGAGTTGTTGCCTAATCCACTCTTCTCATGCAACTCCTTTGGCTTGTACATTAATATTTCCCAAGAGCAGGTTGCAATATTGTGTGTGTCGGATTCCACTTTGAATCTCAATGATTTCTTCAATTATGTCCTGCATGAATGGTTTGCAAAGTCTTGGGAAACAGCACAAGGGTGTCTTCTGCCAAATACACTGAGATAGCATGCCCAGCATGCTTCATGTATTTTTATTGCTTCTTTTGCATTCTGGGACAACTTCCTCACAGTATGTAAAATCTTCTAAATAGCTATTAATTCCTTCAGTGGTGGTGTTCCCTATTATTTGTGATAAAACACATATATTAAAAAAACCCTTAAAAAAGCCTTGCAAAATAAATGTGTGAGCTGCTTTGCTAAATAGCAAACTCAGTTGTATGCAAGGAATTGTATTCATTTTCGTAAAAGGAAAAGTTCTATTGTATGAGTATTACAGAAACTCAAATGATCACATTTGTTTCTGAACCTTATTTTGCCTCCTAGTCTTAGATGTGTTAGATCTCCCAGAGTTTTCTAGCAGTCTAAACCACCAAGAGAGCCAGGAAAGTCAAATAATGCAGTCACTGTACAGTAAGTAAGTAAAAGTGAGAGACTATCTAGATTCAGTCCTGTAACCAAACAAACACATTTTCTCTGGTGCAGCTATCAGCAGCTGGACTTGGCTTGGGAGAAAGATAGTAACAAATTTAGCAGAGAAGAAAGAGACACATGGCTGTATACTGGCTGATCTTGAACTGAGAAGTCTGAAAGATGTGGTACATGAAATTGCTGATAGAAGATGTGTTAGAGGCGTAAATGTAGGTAGCTATAAAGTAGCAAAGGTATTTTAGAAAGATGCAAAAACAGATCCAGACATCTAAGTGTCTTTTGCTCTGCTCTCAGTAGGCTTTAAAATAAAATGTAATGGAGAGAATAATAAAGAGCATGGAGGTAAATAGAATGAAATGTCACATCTTTTTAATCAAAGTTTGATTATCTCAGATTAACAAAAGATCATTTTTGATATATTTGATGATATTTTTAGGCAAGGAGAATGGGTAGAACTATTCTATCTTGAATGTATTTGATATATTGTCTTCTGGAAAATTGTTAATTAAGCTGGACATGAGAAGAATCATTAGAAGAACTGAAAGTGGGTAAAGAAAGTAGGGAAGTGGTTAGGAGACAGTAGATACTATCAAAGGGGAAGTATTGGAATGGAGTTACTAATAAAATCTTTTTTTCACGATTGAATTTTGAGAGAAAGCTTCTTAGTAATTTCATTAACAGTGTTGATAAGAGAATTAGGAGTATGACAGTGATTCTGAAGACACAAGTTTAGACAGCATAGTTAATGGAGAGAAGGATAAGAATATCAAATGGGAGAAATTAGATGACTCCAAGGATAAGAGAAATAAAGTGGCTAATATTTAAAATATTAGAATACACATTAATGAATTAATTTGAGAACTCATAACATGTTATCCTGTGAAAGACTTAAGAAGAAGAGGTGAAGAAGATTACAACTTGCATGTTTTAACTGGTTTTAGGAGTACTGTGAGGCTTGTATGTAATGCACCTAGAAAATGAGCAAGCTTCTCTATCCCCTCAGTAATATCCAATAAAGTTATAAAAGTTTATGCAAACCTTGTCTGAAAGGCTCTACCGTGTTGGTACCTGCTTTCCAAGAAAAATGAATTGAGACTTAACTAGTTGCAGAGAAAAGCTACAAAGATGGTCAAGATAAGACAGGGCTTACCACAGAAGGGAATATAAAACAACTTGGCATGTTTAATCTTGCGAAACAAAGACAGAGAGGATATATGTTGCCTCTGTTTAAAGAGATTGGGAAGATAAATATATTGTGGGGGTGAATAGTACTGATGGAAAGTGATATTCAAGTAAAAGGAAACTCTTTTTTTGCACAAGAGCCCTGTTAATGCATGCAGATTGGAGAACTGTAAATATTCCTTACAACTGGGGCAAGACACTTCACTGGATGGTCCTGATAAGTGAAATCATTTATTTGTCATAATGATCTGTGAAAGCAAAGTATTGTATTCATTTCCTAAGGAGGTATCTTCTAATCATATGTTGAATAAAAATGTGCTATTAGAAGTGTAAATAATGTAACAAATTCTTATTGTGGTATTTCTTTACCTGAATATAGATTGAAATTAAGTGCATGTTCTTAAGATTAAGTAAGTATTGCATTGAATTGTGTGAGTAAGGTGGTATTCTGAAGAAGGAAGTGAAATTGGAAGTAGGATAAATTTTTGGTATTTTATTTCTTGGAGAAGTAATATCACTATCTTTCATATTTTAAAACTTCTAGCTTATGAATCAGAGCATGTGAAGGGAATTGTTGCAGGTGTGATTTTTAAACAATATTGGGAAAGGGAGTTTACAGCCTTGTGTGTTTTATACCAGACACAAAAGTGGATGGAGTATCACAAAGCAAAGGAGCAGTAGACTGGAAATAAGATGGGAAATTGTTCATGATCTTCACATAATGGGGATAAGACATGGAGTCTGAGAGCATGTACACTAAGGCTCCTGTGTATGAGGAACATACCTTCAAAGTTTTTCTTCTAGAAGATCTGTTCTGCTGTTTAAATGAGAAACAGGAATAGATGCTCTGTGTGCTTACTTTCTGGTTTCATACCAGCTAAAACTGACAGAAACAAGGAACATACAGAGCTCTCAGTCAAATGGAGAACTTGCCTATGAGGAAAGTCTGAAGCAATTAGTCCTTTTCTCCCTGAGAAGAGAAGGCTCAAGAGAGAATCTCATCACAAGTATTCTGGTACTTAAAGGGCTTCTCCAGAGAGGATGGAGCCTCTCTCTTTGTAGGAAGAAAAGGTACAATGTGTACTGGTTGTGCCAGGTTTCATCTTGATACAAGAGAGAATTTTTTTACAGTGAGAATAACCACTGTCTAGAACAACATCCAGGTTCATGGTGAAGTTGCCTTCACTGGAAGTTTTCAAGGCACAACTGGACAGGGTGCTAGATAATCTCATCTAGCCTCCCTTTCCTGCACAAGGTTGGACCAGATAATCTTTCAAGGTTCCTTCCAACCTTGGCTGTACTATGTTCCTAGCAATATGCTAGCAGGCTGGAAACATCTCACAGAAGGCACCATGATTCTTGTGTGGTTTGCAATAACCAATGGGATGAGTGTGGAACATGGACCTGCCGCTCCAGCCTCGTTGGGTGCACAGGCATGTCCTCTGTGTGGCTCTACTTTCTTGTTGCCTGTGGATGTGTTTGGAAAATAGCCTATGAATGCACACAGAAGACCAAAGATGCCACTAGATAATCATATTTCTAATTTATATTTGAGTCACATATTATGTGTGCTGAAAGTCAGTGTTCTGTAATGTAAAATAAAAATGAAAAAGATCTGGTTCTTTTAAAGAGGTACTTGTTAACATGCTTTGCCAAGCATGTTAACAAGTTACCATTAGGATGGTATTTCTTTCTAGAAGGTATCTTTTAAAAATGATCAGTCAAAATCATCTGTAATCAAGACAACACATTTCTATCAGTGGAAGAACAAAGCCAATAAATTTATAGGAGAAGGAAGTAAACAGTTTATATCATTGTATCACTTGTTTGGTAATGTCCATTGTCTTCTGTTTTATACATGATTCTCCCAATTAAATGAGAGTAAATAGGAGTAAAAGGCACAGTAAATATGGAAGCGATAAATCATCAAAATTTTTCGTGTTTCCTCTAGAAAGGAAAGAACTTCTTGTTCTAGACTAGAAGCTTCTAGTCCTGTTTTATAAAGGCAACCTTCTTCAGGCCATTACTGTAGCTGTTGCTTCAACAGACCAATGATGAGCCAGTTAACTTGCTAAGACCTAACTTTTGGCATAATATCAGCATTTCATTGTCTAATTAATTTACTTTGATGAGATCTGGAGGAATGTGCCCTCTTGGGAATCTCAATCTGTGTCCATTGGTCTCCACTCATGAAGAGTAAGGAAAGGAAAGGAAGAAGAAGGAAAATTAAGTTTTTTTTTTTGTTTTTTTTTTTTTTTTTTTTTTTTTTTTTTTTTTTTGTTTTTTTTTTTTTTTTTGTTTTTTTTTTTAATAAATACATAGATCTTATGGTTTTGTGGTGGAAAACTCAAAACTTCAAAGCTAGCCTGAAATGGTAACTTCAGGACTTGCATGCTTTTTATCTGAGAATGTCTGCGAGTCTCCCAGACTGTGGGGCATACATGGCTAGTGGAGTGGCAGACCCTCCAAGTTCCGTGTGCCTGGTGGTGGCATCTTCTAGAAAAACATCTTCTTCTGGGATGTGTGCCAGATCCACTGTGATGGAGACTGGGAATGTGGAGACTGAACTTGGGGACTTTGTGTGATGCAATGACTTTAGGGTGTTGGTTTATGGAGAACATGTTGAGAGGGAGGCATAATTTTTTTCTGTCTTTCTGGCAAATTAAATGCATGTTTAGAGAAGAGGGGTACTGCCTTCACTGGGAAGAGAGCATGTGATCATAAAAGATGATGGATCATAAAAGAGCAGCTGGGTGCAGAGCCACTGTTCGTGCACATGAACCATCCCTGTCAATCAGACCTCAGTTGCTGGTACTGCCACCACTAATGGCATCTGAGGTGACTGGTATCCTGGAAAAATGTATTCATTATAGGCCAGATCACATTGTATAAATCATAGGTAAGACACGCAACCCAATCAACCACCAACAATGCTAATATTGTCAGCATGCAAAAATAAAGTCTATAAACAGTTACATATTAACTTTCAGTTTAATCTCATCAAAATGTGATTCCCTGAAAGTTAGATGGTTTCAAAGTGTCTTCTTTGATCAGTAAGGAGAGACAGATGTCTTCAGAGGGCATTTCTTCTCAAATTACTCTTTGGAGATATCTTTTTCTCTGCTGCAAGCACCTGTGACAAACTTCAGTTAGACTTCTAGGACTTGGTTCAGCTTCCTAGTAATAGTCATTTAGTGATTTTGAAGACCCCCAGGGATTCTGTGACCTCTGCATGGGGCTGGTAAATGTGGTGCAGGTCATGAGCTGAAGGTCCAGGAAGCACATTCTGGGGAATCTGAGATGATGTTGGATTGGTATGTATAGGCAATTGGGCTGCTCACCCAATTTCTTACTGAAAGTAAGGTGAAGGGTATCCCACTATTGGGATCTGACCCCAGCCCAGCTAAAGCCAGTATCAGTATCAGCATCAGCATCAGTATCAGTATCAGTATCAGTATCGGTATCAGTATCCCCATCCCCCCCGCCCCCGCCTCATTGGTCAACATCCAAACAACTTGGGAAAGAAAGAACTAGTTGTTCTGCTTTATTAGGGACATTAAATTCAGAGATGCCTATAAGAAGTTATATCTGAAAGGGTGAAAATTGCATTTAATACAGCTCTTAAAATATGATGGCTGGCCAACTACTTCTTCTGACAATCAGCAATTACTTAATCATACAAGTTTCTTTCACTATGTGAAAGAAATGGAGAATAGCAGATGAAAATTCCCTTTGGGGATCTGAGGATTTGATAACCTTATTTCTTCAGATGTAGTCAGGAATATTACTGTCTCTAATATCTACATCAGTTGCAGAAAAGCAATAAAAAAAGTAATCTCAGAGATCCTGGCATTAGTTTATTTGTGTCATAGCCTTTAACTTTATGAAGCATTTTGTGTGGGTGGAATTTGACATGCCTGATGCAATTGTTCTCTTGATTCAGTGTAACTAGAGAAATAAATTTGAAGCAAATGGAAGTCAAGTAAAGAATTCAAGCAAATGTAAAAGGAGACATTTTTCTTCCAGGAAGTTTTTACAGTAGACTTCTGAAAGATTTCATCTGGAACATGGATTCTTCAAAAGGAGTTTGACACTGGAAGAAATCATTCATCACACACCTTGCTGATACCTGGGTCTGTTTCATTTGTCTTAGTTATAATTTTATGTTTATATGATGAATATTTCCTGAAACTGTGCAGTGGAAGAAGACAATATTGAAGCCATTTTTATTTCCCCACAAGGTGGTACTGTGGTACTGACTATACAGCTCTTGTTTTGGTTGTACCCTCTTCTGCACATGTTTTAAAGATGGACTTTTGTTTGCAAAGAAGAAAGTTTCAGTATTAAAATCAAATTTCATTGCACAATGTTCTTAAGACTCTTTTTTAAATGTGCCTTTTTCCAACTTTTTTCTCATTAAAAGTAAATTTTATTGCAAGTTGTGATTGTCAGAAAAATCTCCATTATTTTTATTTTTTTATTTTTTCACCTTTTATTGCATTAAAAATACTGTGTTTCAGACTTCTCTGTTTTCTAACTAAAACAATAGCTGTTGTAAATTTGTTCAGAAATTAATCTCTTTTTGTCCCCCTTTAGTTACACATAAGTAAAGAGGTACCTACAATTAATTACAGACGTAAAAATAAATTATAAACATTAAGTATTTAGGAGAATGCAGATTTTCTTTCTCTTGAAAACAGACCTAACCACTGTCAGGTACATGAACAAAACATAACTAATAGTTTTAATCCATCTCTGTGGCAGTACTTGCGGTTCTTCCAGTTGCTTGCAGAAGTCTGTAGGATCTATTGTGAACAGCTCTAATGGTGTTTGCACCCCACCATTGCATTTGATAACTTTTCTGTGGTCATGTCTATACTTCTATACTACTGTAGTTTGTAGTTTATATTACGAAGTGGAATAAGCCTAGGGGAGACCTGAGCCCAGGCCCAGGTCTGGGGGTCTGCATGCTGCTAAATGGTCAGCATAGTGCTTGGCAGGGCTAAGGACTCCCCAGACAGAGTTTATCAGGGTTTGGCTGTAGCCAAACTCTCTTCTTACACAGAAGAGAGTTCAGCTGTATTGATATGTGCTGTGCAGGGATTATTGGTCTCAAGAGCAGAGGACAGGCCTTGGTCCAGTGCATTCATCAGTATTAATGTAGCCACTGGGATACAGTGAATAATCCTTATGCTTAAAGCTAAGGATGGACTCAGGTAGGTTTTTGCTCAATTTTAGAAACACAAAGTGCGGTTTTTATGGCCCAGCTTTTCATCCATTGCGATTCTCTGTGTGGCTGTTTCTATTCACCCCCTGTGCATGGATATACCATAGGCAGCTTGATAAAGCAGTTACCCTGCAGATACTGATTGTACAACTTGTCAAGTGTCATGTGCGGCTTTTGCTCTCTGCTCCGGTCTCAGGCAGGGCGCCCGGCTAGGTGCTGCCTTTTGGTGAGACCGAAGCTGCCGCGTGTGCGGAGGCTCCAGGGCTGAGCGCTCCGGCGTGGGTACACAGCTTTCATAGCCTTATGCTGAGAGGAGACAAAGGGACGAGGGAGGCACACCTTGCCTGTGTGGCTGAGAATGTTTATTTCCCACGTGGCCGCTGTGGTGGCTGGAGCGGCTGTTCCCAGGCGCGGCATGAGGACAAAATGGCCAATGGACAATGAAAGCATTGTCCATTGGCCATTTTATTATTAACTATTGGTTAAATAGGGGGCAGACAGACAGGGGTGGAAATCCCCCTTGCCCAATAGGGACAGACAACAGGGGAGTGACGTGGGACATAACCTATGGGAATATAACAAAGGTGGGTACAGCGTTCTGGGACAAATAGAAGTGCAAAGGTGGGGTGATTGGTACAGAACTTTCAGGAAGAATTTGGGAGTGGCTACAAGATGGACATGTAAGAGCTCCTATGGTAGACAACTTGGAGCGAACCAGTGTGAGGGGAAACAGGGGTACATAGAACCAACTAACTAACATTGATTAAAATCCCTAACTGAACCAACCCGGCATACAACAGTCATGAACAATCTGTACTTAAAAGCAGGAAAGAACATCAAAATGGGCTCCAGTTATATAAAATAATAATAAAAAATTAATACGTATGGAGACTCACATTTAACTATTATTAAAAAAAAAGTTCAATGGTCCATGCCTTATTTAGTGATATCTAAGAACTTTATAAGAATAAGTGATATAGTTTTCTCTAGATTTTCTATATATTCTTCATGAATGAAAGAAATACATTGGAGATCTGAGTGTGGCTATTGCCTTTCAAACCTTCTTTTCAAACAGCATCCCACTTCAAGTTCTTGTGCTCCATGGCAGGCCAGGGACAACAATGTGGTTTAGAAAAGTGAGAGACCCCAAGCAAGTCCCAGATTTAGGGGATGCAGCCATGTGCCACTATACAACCTGTATGGAGGCAGAGTGAATGCCTTGAATCCACAAGCAGTACTTGTCAATGTTCACAGCTTGCCCTTCATGGCTTCTAGGTCAGAGGGTAGAACTGATCCTGCTAGGGTGGAAACACGATAGGAGATACTCCTCTTTTTGGAATATGTGGCTTTCCAGCCCTGAGATGAGGGTGTGAGAGACATGGAAACACAAGATAGGGGCTAAAAGAACTGAAAGGACCTTGGTCTCCTGGCAAGTAGTGCTTGCACAGCAGATCTGTGGGATCTCTTACCAGTATTATGGTCATATTATTGTGCCAGAGGTAACATGAAAGCAGGATAGGAAGAGGTACACAAGGCACTTCTGCTCAGACATTCTGTACATTTACGAATGGGCACCCTTTCTTTAGGAATCAGATCCCAAGCAAAGAATTTCTCTATGATTATATCTTCTCAAAGCATGAAGTTATGGTCTATTAAATGTCTGTACACCCTATGTGGAAAATGACCTATCAGCATTTTCAGCTTTTGGCTCTGCTTTTGAACAATCTCCATGTATTATTGTTGATAAAGGCTTCTTTCTTCCTGCTATTTTCCCTTATCACAAAGAAGTTCCCTGAATTCTGGGACTTTCCTGTGAATGTGAATGCTTAAAATAACACTTTATATGAAATAGCTTTTTTTAGATTTTCATTTTTTTCTTGATGGAGATAATAATATTAGTTCTTCATGAGAGAAAAATATATCCAGTGCCCTGGGAAAAGTGTTCTGGACCTGGTAGAAATGTCTTAAAAGTGCTTGAATGAGATCTAACAAGAATAATCATGTGTCTTAGCCAGGCTCTTGAGACTGCAGGATGGGAAAAATACACTTGAAAGAATCGCACTGAAGTGGTTTGCCAGCAGTACATAGATAGGATTGCTGGTAGGGATATTTAATAGCATGGGTATGGTTCTTGTTTCCAGGACTTAGAGTTCATAAAGAACAGGTGAAAAGAGATTAAATGCTTCTCCGACATCATTTTTCTATGTCAGAATTTGCTGTCAGTGCCACAAGTCATCTTTGCAGGAGGAAAAGTGAGCTACATAGCTACGAGCAGGAAAGAGAGGCGTGCCTATGCCCTATAATCTGAGAATCTTGTTTCCCATGACACTAGATCCCAGTAACAGTATTTCTTTGTTATAGAAATGCACTTCAGAGATTGAATCAAAGCCATACAAAACAATTTTAAGAATCCTATTTCTGAAAGCAGAGGAATATCACACAAAGAGTAGCAGATGTTGAAAATATTTGCCCTCTGGCTTCCAGTTTTGGTTTCTATTCCTAAATGGTCCTTTTCTGAAGCCTAAGAAAACTGTTAAGCTGGACTCACACCTGCACAAGCCAGACTCAGCTCACATGCTCTCCGAAACATCTGCAGACTCTGATGTAAAGCAACCAGAAACCTCACTTTTTATGAGCCATTTTGGACTTTAGAGAACCTCTACTAAAGCACAGCTTTCGTATTATGAAAAGAAATTGAAGGGCTGCCAATTGGAGATGACCACCAAAGGGGACAGCAGGATCCAGATGAAAAGAAATCTTCTAATAATGTACTTAAGAGGGAATAGATCCAATAAAATGACCTTTGGAAAGTCTCTTATTCTCCTGTAATTTCTTTGTCAGTTGCTTTAAGCAAGTCTACAGGATGCTCCAGGGTGAAGTAGCTGACCTTCAAAGCTTGGAAGTCCTTGTACTTTCCTTTTCTGCTTTTATAATTTTTTGGAAGAATTCAAACATCTATCTAGTCATCCACTGAAGAATGGATTCTGATTTATCTAATAAATCATAGAAATTGCTGGTCTGTTCTATCTGGAACTGGAAAATACCTCAGATAAAAGCCTTTCTTTATTAAGGGGCCAAAGACATTTTAGATCTCATTTGGCCTTCATGCCCTATTCATTCCTCGTTGTTTTATCTAGTGGTGCTTTGCTGATACAGTTACTATCCTTCTCAGCTACTCTAAACATACCATATTAATTCTGCACTGTTTTTCTGTCTCCAGCCCTTTTAACAGTTAGCTCTTTAAAACCCTATAAGGCTAATTACCCTATGATCACTATGTGTGTTTCTCACCTGAGCAGGCATACTCTGGTTCCCTCTAAATCTACTTGTTCCATTTATTCCCTTGCCTTCTTTTTTGTTCTCATTACTCTTTAGAATTAGGATCCTTTTTCCAATATCAGGAAAACCTTTTTGTCCTCATCTTCTGAGTATTTCTTTTTTCTATTCTTCAGGAAGCAAAATAATCTCAGAAAGATGTGAATAGACATGGAATTGAATTGCTCCTGTGAGGTGGGTTCAAGACCTAGGCTGAAATATTTCAGTGAATGTCCATTTTGACATTACAGACTGTTTTCATCTTCATATGAAATGATTGTCCTAAATTATTTGGATCATCATAATCACTGATTTTAAGATCTGTGGGTTCTTCTTTAAAGACTCAACTCACCACTTCAGTTACTTCTCTCTTTCTCTCTTCATTAGCAATCCCCTCACGTGCTCTTTGTTACAGTGTTGTTTCATTTCATGTTTGTTTGTCCTAACTAATTTAGATATTAAATCCTTGGTGACTGGCAATGTGTCTATCTATGCAAAGCACACTTAAATAAATAAATTTAATAATAATTAATAATAAATATGCCAGCCGAAAGCTGTGCATCTGAGCTGGCAAGGACGACACTGACATTGATGAATTTGTTTTCAGGAGCAATGCTTGCTGTTGCCCTGCCTTGGCTCTTCGGGAAGAGCTGTTAATGGCTGTTGTGCTCTGACGGCTGCCAGGTCCCCCTCTTACAGCCCTCCCCACCAGAGAGTCACTCTGCTTTGCCCCTCATCACAGCACAAATTGAAATCCAGCCTTTGGATTCACTCTCCTAAAGGTGATTGAAAAACAAGAGGAAAGCATGGAATCTGTTTTGGGGGAGATGATCCTTGAAAATTTCCCCAAATCCCTGTGCACAACTAGTTCCAGTATTTCCCTTACTGACAGTAAAATTTTAGAATCTTTGTTCTCTGTGTGGAAAATTGTTTTTTTCTCTTTCTTTCTCTTTCCTCCCTTCCCCAATTTCTTATGGTTTGCAAAGCAAGTTAGCACTTTTGTAAAACAGGCTCTGTAAACACTTGGACAGAATCATTAAAACTGGCAGGAACGAATTCTTGTGGTGTGTGCTAACAGTTGTCTAAGCTTGAACATGATTTAATCTGTTATTCCTGGTGGGCTCTACCTTGTAGGAAAATAATATTATTTCAGATATAATCTTTTGGCTAGTAATAAACCTCAGGAGTGGTCTGGTGCAGAAGGGGGACAAGTGAGTCTTTCCTAAGCAGAAGTAAACTGCGGAAAATCTGTCCTTCGTGTGTCTGCCTGAGAAATTGTGACTTCTGATAGAAGCAAGTTATTCACAGTATATTCACATTTTATTTAGTTATAAATACAAGAGATTATTTGCATGTACTTTCTCTGGTCCAGAACTCTAACTGCAATAAGCCAGGAAAAGAGTAGCTGAATAATAAGTAGCAAAGGAAGGAGAATTACTGTAATTTCTATGATTATTAATCCACCTGAAGATGAAAATTTTTGTCAGAGATGGCAACATCTAGAACGTGTTCACTGTGGTAGCAGTTTTACTGTCATCAAAATCCTTGAGTATTTACTGCCACAAATAACATTTATTCTCCCAGTTCACCCCTGGGGAAAGGGGGTGAACATTCATGAGCTTTGTTTTTTGTAGAATCTTTATTTTTTTAGGTAAATATAAAATACACTTTGGAGGAAGTTGTGGGATGCTTGGTGGAATTCAGGAGCTGCAAATTAGACCACAAAGCAGTTCTTTTTCAGGCAAATAACTTTTCTTCTTACACAATAAGGCTTCATTGTGACAGAACTTTGTGAGGTCCCGGGAGTACTTTGAATATAAACACTGCAATCTTGAGCTTGATTCAATATTTTGTGGAGTCAGTGGAGAAAGTAATATAATTTGTTCACTGTAATCAGCTAGTAGGTATCTCTGAAGGTCTGATTACTTCATGTTCAAATAAAATGCACTGGTACAATCCAGATGGGAGTTGATGATGGCATATATAACTAAGCTGGACTTGCTTAGGATGGAGTTTTTAAACCAATCAGAGATAAAAGAAAGCATTATTGATGGATATGGCTCCATGGGAGCTTGGTGTGAGTGAGAAATCCAAACCTAAATGAAATACTGTGTCAAAGAAAGGTTATTGCACTGTAACTAAAACTTTTTGAAGTCTGCTGCAGAGCCTCCAGCATAATCCTCTGTGTCTCACAGGCTTCAGGTTGTCCAGTCACTTTTCAAATACAAGCTATTTTTGGCTTCTGGGGGGTGAGAGGCCAGTATATTTGCCTTCCCCCATTCCCCAGCATTTCCCTTAAAAATAGCAGAGGTACGGCCACTTGTGGCATCTTTTCCACTTTACAGTGGTGTGTGATCCATTAGCAGTTTGGGTTGCTGTCAGTGGCTCAGCCACCACGAAGGTGCAGCCATGATTTGAGCAGGAGTGGTGGATAGTGAAGGCTGCACTGTGCTCTGTGTTGCTGCTGCATTATTGCCCGTATTGTCTGGTCCAACCATTTCATGGCTGCACATAGATGCTAACAAAGTCTTGAGAGAGAATTATTTCCTGCAGAGCCCTGTCTTTTAAGAATTCTGTTGAAGGATAAGCATTTTCCTCATTGGTACTTGTTAGGTGCTTCTAACCCTGAATTAGCAACGTTTTAGCCTGTTCCCCCTGACCTTTTCTTCTAGGCAGGACAGCAATACCTGAGAGACCTTTTAACAGGTTAAATTTGCAGTTTATCCCAGGTTCTCATATTCACTGTACTGAAGATCCCCTGAGCTTTATGTGAAGCAGAGAAATGCTACGTAATGGTCTTCTAATTTTTTGTTCCTTTTGACAGCTGAATACCAAGTCATTGTGAATAAGACTCATCTGCCCAAGCACAGCTGTCTGGAACTGAGCTAATTGTCTTTCTTCATTAATTAATGAAGAAAACTAGGCACTTCTGGGATGCAATTTGTTTCATACCAGAGGAGACACCTCAAAAATACAAGAGGTCTTATGACTTGTTAGTTTCAAAAATTGTGACCTAATTAGATCACTATAATTAGTTCAGGCCATGGGAAAGATTGTTAAGGCTTAGGGGACAACAGATAACAGTTTATAGCTTTACTTGTTAAGAGGAATCCTGGTAATCAATATTTCCATGTTTTCAAAAGCTTTACAGGAATTGTATTTCTCATAATTTCTGTCCTTTTATTCTCTAGAAAAAAGCAGCGACAGGATTTCTTTCTTTCCAATTCAAATGTAACTTCCATCCATATTTTGAAAAGGCAATTCTACCCAGGGATCCCTCAGAATGAATGAGCTGAAACTGAAAGGTGTGTGTGACTCAGACAAATGCAATGGACTCAAGACAGGACTAACTGGATGCTATTTTATGAGTAATACAAGAGGTCAGAATAAATGATTTGGTAGTCCCTTCTAGCCTTAAAATCTATTAAAAAACCTGAACAAATTCAGTAAAAATGTAATAGTGTTTTACAGAAATTACTTTAAAACCCCGAAGAAATAATAGTCATTAATAGCCTTTTTATGATGTTTTCACTATATATTTCTAGTGCAACAAATTCTATAGAGAGGGGCTTTTTCTTTTTAAATTGATTATGTGAAGGGGAAAAAAAGTCCTCATTTGAACGGTCAGTCCTGGAATAGCAAAAAAGCACACAAGCAAAAAGCTTGTTTCCTAGTGTGGATGCCTCTTATGCATTTGCAAGTAGGAAGAACAGTAATTTAGAAATGAGAGGGGGATCTCATTTTATCGTGAATTTTCAAAGCATCGCTCTGTGTATCATTTAGACAACCTTTGGCTCTGACTGCTGAGTACAAATGCATCAGCCAGTGTGTGTGGGCAGTGTGAGTCTTTCAATTTTCCTACTATATAATAATAAAAAAACAAATGGTGGTGAAGCCAGCATTTAGGTCTAGAGAAAGAAGCTGTGATAATGCCATGAATCCTTGCACTCAGGGATCAACAGTGATGGCATACAAAGCAGGCATAATGACAGACAGATTTCTGCTTATTGGGTGTTGATCTGAGCCACAGGCACATTTATCCAATCTTATTTTTATCTCGCAGCTCCTGTATCCTGACTAATACCTTTAAGAAAAAGAGTGGTGCTTTAAAACATGGTAACTCAAGCCTATAGGAATTAAACACATTTGAAAACAAGTTAATTCTTTTGGGTTAATATCACAGATTTCTGGCCTTTCTTCCTTCCTCTTATTCCCCTCAGCTATATCTGTTTTATGTTTTAATGTAATATATTCTACTCTAGAGGCTGTAGTTTCAATTCATGCTAGTGAAAAAGAATAGAAATCCAGAGCTGCTGCACTACTGTGTGCCTTCTGGGGATCCCTGTAGCAAATGTGACTGGAGAACGTCCCTTCATAGAATATAGCTTCTTCATTATTACTGGTAAGAGACATGAATAAATATCCCATAATATAAATACCTACTCTGCACACACAAACAAGTTTTTAATGACAAAAACTATGTTTTTTATTGCTTTTATTAGCACTACTTCACAAATACAATACTAAGAATTGCTCTTACAAATTTTATTTATGGTGAGACATGGGTATTTAAAGAAGATCAAGTGTGGAAAGAAAAGATGATTTCAATATTTTTTAATAATCAAACTATCACATTCTGATTTACAGGCTGGTTGTAGATAATATGATGGTCCAAATTAAGAGAATTAGGAATGAGAACTGTCAGAAACAGAGTAATAAGTAGGGAAAGAGTCAAGCCTCTAATCCCATTATCATATTCATGAAAATGATAAAAGATAGACAATAAAAGATAAAAGATAGTCAATTCAGTGGTACATAAACATGGACATGTTGACTCTAGAGAAACTTGGCAAGGCCAATCAAATGAGTAGAATAATAATTCTGATGGAATAAACCCTGCATGGTAAATTGGCTCAAGGAAGATTTTCTGAACTGCTCAAGACTAAGAAAAAATTTTCTGTCCAAAGTGCTTAAAGGGAAAGCATTATTTTTAGGTCTTGAACATATAACATACTTGAACTATGGAAGCTCTAAATGCTAGAAATTTTTTTCAAAATATGCCAATGATGATGCTTAGTGATGTGAAGAGAAATGTGATAGTGCTGATAATGATACTGTTGCATAATCTTTTCCTCTGTGCTAAAGGGCCCTTTTGAATCAAAAGTGTGGCCACAGCAATGCCCACAGTACCTTCCCTGCCCTGCTAGGCTTGGAATTCTATCAATATTCCTGTGACATTTTGATCCAAAATGGAGCACAAATTATGTGAGGGCTGAAGACTGTTTATTGTTGCTGGAGTAGAAAGATACAAATTAATAAAGAAAGCAGCAGCAACAAAATGCTGCCGGTCACAATTTGTGATATAAAATTAAAGTAGACAGCCCAGAGGAGCTAGTGACAATAAGTAAATAACATTTACAAATATGCTGGAGGAAAAAAAAAAAAAAAAGCAAAAGCAAGAGAAGCAGTCAGTGTCTTGATAGATGACAAGGGTAATAAAAAGCAGAGGGATGAGGCTTTGCACAATTCTCTTATCTTTCTGTCCTTGTTCTCACTCATGCATCCTAAACTGGGAATGTGATCCTCTCATGTCTAATAAGAAGGGATATACAGTATAAGGGAAATAAGAAAAGCAGACATATTCCAGTGCTTTCACTGCTGCTTGTGTGAGCTTATCACCATACAGAAAACACAGAAACTGCAATCCTGTAGCAGAGCTCAGGCCAAATGCCTGGCAAGGCTCACAGCTCTGCAGGAAAATCCTGCCTTTTCTGCTGGGTCTTCACATCTGGCCCCTCCATCTTCCCACAGCACCTGCATCCTGGTGTAAGTGAACACATCACAGCCCTGGGTGGGTACTCCATGGTGGACAGGTTAGAAGGCAGCAGCACTCGAGCTTATTTCTGCCTCTGTTCAAGTTCCTCACCGAAGGCTTCACCTGCCTTTCTCCTACCATGTGTCCCTGCACTACCAGTTGTCTAAACTCTTCCATGTTTGCTGGAGATGTGCATGATACACTTGAGTGATTTTTTTCCACTTCCCAGATTCCCTCTGAGTGTAGGTAAGACTTTCAGGGGAACACACTACTGAAACAGCTCTCCAGTCTTTGCGTTTTCCTGCTGAGGTCTCTCTGGGTGCCATCAGCCACTTACTCCAGCAGGTTCTTGCAGGATTCCCGTCACAATATTGCCACAAAGCCTCCTTGAACAGTCTGTCTTTGCCTCTTACTTTCCCAGCAGCTCTCTGTTACTGCTTTTCCAGGACTCGCTTATTTCTCAGTGACGCTCCTCTCTCCTCCCTCCCTCTTTCCTCCTAATCATCCTTTTCCCCCCTGATTTTCCCAGCAGCAGCCTCTGTCTCCATGTCAGCTTGGTGCCTCTGCCTGAATTCCGTTGTTAACAGAAGTTACTGGCGTAACATACAATTACATGCCTATGGATTATGGAGCTCTATTTAGTATTCAAATCCTTGCTTTTCTCAAGTGGCAGAATATATTAAACTCAAAGTTTTGCCTTCAGTGGAAGTTTAACAGTGGCGGCAGGCCCAGTTTAAGTTTCCACTGTGTGTGGAAAGGAAACTGGAAAGATTTATGGAAGGAAGGTAACAAGAGCTTGACAAATAGGGGAATTATCCCATAGAGGATGGCTGTGCTCCTCAGACTGCCTTTCCTTTGAGCTGGAGCAGCACTGGCCTCCAGGGTTGTTCAAAAGGGGTCTGTCTGCAGACCCACAGTGCTGCAGGAGTGTGACAAATGCAACCAGAAATGTGCTGGCAGCTGGAACCTCCCTAGGCCTGTAAGATGTTTCTAGACAGACAAGAGTGAGATTGTAGGGCAAAGGAAATAATGGAAATAAAAAATAAGTAAATAAAAAATAAAATCTTAAACTTCAGTTGAAGAAGGTGCCCAGGCTCTCTGGACACTGAATGCTGGGAACAGATGAAGCTTAGGGAGGCTGTCCCATCTCCAGGAAAGGGGCCAGTCAGTGTCTAGGCTTGTTGGGCTGACTTGTTGTTTGACTTGTATTCGTGTTCCTTAACCATGTGTTCAGAAGATGTATCATATATGCACTGCTTCTGTCTAGAGGAAAAAAAAAATGTAGAGAAAGAATTGTAGAGAAATGCAGTGAAGAATTTAAAAAAATGAAATTCCCACATCAGTGCTGCTGAGCTGGACTGAGAGGAGACACTATACATAAAAACCCCTCCACAAGAAAAGCATGTCATTTGCATTATGCTACATGATAAAGCTAATACCTCTCTTGGAATCATAAATTTTTGATCTCATGATTTCTGTGTGTATAACATTTTCAGAATTTGTGCTGTGATAGCAATCTTTTCCATTAATTTACCATCTAGTTGCAAAAACAAAGCACTGCTTTTGTTTTATTAGTTTACCTTTTATTTACTGCATTCCTGCTTTACCAGACGTGTGTTAAATTATTAACAGGTTATGTCCATGTTCACAGAAAAGCTAAATTGAATCCAGTACAATGTGGACTTATTAAAAGACTGGCTAACAGATTTGCTTTGCCCACAAAACTGCACTATGGTTTCAAATATTCTTTTTCCAATTAAAGCTATTTATTTATTTTGATTTCTAGCAGTCATGGTGAATTCTTGACAGTGGTATTTTTTTCCACAGAAATGCTCTATATTTTTGCAGGAGTAAAACTGCATGTTTAATTGGTTATTTTAACACCTTTAGTGCAATATCTCCATGCTTTAATAGGCCTATAATTTTTAAATGTAGGTCCACTATTTTCTATGGCATGAACATTGGCAGACTTCTCAAGTGTCTTGCTTCTCATTGCTGTCTCTGATTTCACATTAAAATTCTTCTTTGTCCCTCTTTAGGCCCTGCTGATGACCCTTATTAACCAAAAGGATTTCTAGAGCTGAAAAACTTATCAGGCTAGAAAGGGGAATATTACAAAAATGTGTTTTTGTTAGAACTTAAAAGTAACTATCAGGATAAAAAAAAGGAAAACCTGTCATTGTGCACTGGGTGCACAAATATAAGTATGACACAAGTTTAGAATTTTTTTTCCTTAATATTTTTTCCGCATGATGGATGAAGTGCTAGGCAGAATCAATAAGTTTTGCTCCACTAAAGGATAGAAATCTGCAGTATCCTTCTTTCCTAGCAATTAACTGAGCCTCCATTTCAGCAGGTCAGGTCTCCATGATTATTGTCACCATGACAAGTAGGTCATCTACCTACATTCCAGATGTGTTTGGGGGGAAATCAGTGGAACTCTTGCCCTCTTTCTGTCCTATCTGGTAGAAAAGGATGTGAAGGATTGTGGGAGAAATGGCTTTAAGAATGTCTTGTGTTGAATGCATGAGGTCAGATTTTTCATTTGTGTCAGCTGATGTCACACCACGAGTTGGCAAGGAGCTCTGTACACTGATGCTGGTTGGGATGTGGCTCTTTGAGTGTGCCTCTTTCATAGCAGAGTTTCATCAGAACAACTTATGTGTTAGCAAAATTAGGCTAATTGTGGTAAAAAAAAAAATAAAAACCAAGTGTTATATCCTAAAATATGTGTGGCTGAACAAAGGGTAATGGTATGCTTAGACACTGAATGGGGAACTCACTGGGAAGTGCTACGGACAGAGGGCAAACACAAAGTTTAGGTGTGAAAGGAAGAAATATCAAGCATGAACAGGAGACTGGTGTCCCACATTGTTCAGTGTTGGGGAGATATTTATGGGACTACTGATAAATCAGGCTGGAATACCTTCAAGAAGGATACTGAAAACCAGGGAAATTGTAGGGCCCTTGTCACAAATCTAACAAAACAAATCTAACAAATCTAACAAATCTAGCAGAAAAGTTTCAAGTCTGTAAATATACCTTAAATTTAGAGATGTAAGAAACTAGATGCATTTTGATTCTCCAAAGAGGATATTAAGAGTGAATTGATTATTATTTACACTTATGTAAGGAAGATATTTGTAGAGATAGGTCTTTAATGCAGTGGAAAGGCATAATGGGATCCAACAGTCAGAAGATAAGACTAACAAACAAGATATGTGGTTTAAGTATTGAGGGTGATTAATCCATAAATCTACTTAACTTGGAATATGATCTTTTCAACTGCCTGATTCTTTGAATCAGTAGTGAATAATTTTCTTAGATACAGGCTATAGCTCACTGAGACATAATAGACTTGGTATAGGAATCTGTTGTTAAAGTTCTGTGGGGGAAAGTCAGATTAACTCATCATATCATATATAACAGAATCTATGATTTATGAATAATCTTGTAATTTATGAATAAATTACATAATCTTGGCCAGTTCTATATTTTGATTCCTGTTTTTATCTGTGTTTGGGTATAGAATCTTGATGCAGAATAGTCTATTAGATCAGGCAGAGAATCAGCAACATTCCTTGGGAAAATTCGTGAGCTACTAATTTTTCTGCTTTTCTGAAGCAGTCAGCATCAACTGAAAAGCAAGTGGATGTAGAAACCCTTAGCAACCCCCCCCTGCTGACCTGACCAAGAGGTCAGCTGACATATGATAACGTGTGACTGGGTTCAGGGTTGACTGTCTCAGCCTACACTGAGATGTAAAGAAGACATTTTCTAGCCTATGAGAGTAGTTCAGGCTGAGCAGAGTATACAGCAGGATTTGCATTTCTTCTCTGTTTAAGACTTCATTCCTTTTAAAGTATGTCCTCCTTCCTACAGTGCTATAGGGAGAAGTGGAAATAGAAAAGACCAGTACTGGAGGGTTTTTTCTTTGTATCCACTTAAACTAAGAACATAAGTGAGATTGATTCTCTATAAGTTGTAACATGAATCAAAGCAAAATGAAAATTCATCCTTTAAAAAAGTATGTGATTATTTTACTGGTGCTATTGAAAACACTTGTTTTATTCAAAAGCCTTGTTATAAAACCTTCATAAGACCAAAGAGATGGCTAAAAAGCAGTTCCTATAAGCCATAATTGCAGAATCATAAATGTAACAATTATTTTTGTGCTCCTGGAGTCTGTACAATTTCTTTCTCTCATCAAGGATTAAAATAAAAAAAATACAATAATGTTGTTCATGCTTTAATTCAAAGTTTGTTGGCTAATCCTGGCAGTGGTATAACTACAGTGAAGTTTATTGAAGTTGTTTAACAGAGGGATTAGATGCTGCTTTTTCTCCCCATGCCTCTACTCCACTCTGATAATATACCTTTATGTAATCAGATTTTTTAACCACGGCTGGAATATTGACTGCATCATTTTTATCATTCCAAGCTGCAACTTCATTTTTGTTTTGTTTCAGTAACAACTTTGTCAATTGGCAACAAACAATTTGTGAGTATGCTAAGCTTCTATTTAGGTTCCAAATGGGTGATGAATGTATCAGAGCAATCAGAAGCAGAACTATAGTAACTATGATTGATACGATTTGGAAATAAATTGTGTTAACTTTAAGCTTAATGAAATTCCAATAGTCAATTTTACACTAAAAATTATTCCTTTAAGTTCTTGAACTAGCCCCCATCTGTGATGAATTCATTCACATCACAGTGCTCTTACCTGGGAGGAAATCTCAATCTTCATTTGCTTTGAAATGCAATTTGTGGCATGAAAATGCTATGTCCCAGAACAGTGCACTCCCCCTGTCCAAATGATCAATACATGGTTTTTGTTTTGCAAGGAAGCCATTGCCTAAAATAAGAAGAAAAAGAAAAGTAAAAAAAAAAAAAAAAAAAAAAAAAAAAAAAAAAAAAAAAAAAAGCGGGCATTTATTTCTAATTCTAAAGATTGTGATGTATTACCAGTGAAGAGAAGCAATATATTCCTAGACCCTGAGCACAGCAATATCTTTTGTGTCATCATGTTCTGGAGGGATTACATGTATTTAGATACCCTTTATGGAATTTAAGAAGAAATGTGAGGCTTATGTCATACTGCTCTTAACCCTAAGATGCAGAGGCACTTAGAGAAGCTAAACTGATATCTGTACATTGATATAAGTCTCCTGATGCTTGGTCAGCTACACAGGAGCACAGCACTGAGAGCATTTCCTGGAAAACTTAACTTTCCTGAGCTGTTCCACTGGAAATATGGAGTGTTTCTGCATCCTCTGGGGATTGTCCATAGGAAGTGAAATGACCTTTCCTGAGGTAGGCCTGCAGGTATTTGCTTAGCTCTAGAGGCAAGTGCATGGTAACCCACTAGGGTGGGAGCAGGGGTAGGGGTGAACTGCTTACAGCCACCACAGAGGCCATTTATGTTTTACCTTATTTTACAGGCCAGGCTGTTGGATGTCATAGCCCATTTTCTTCTAGCAGCTCAAGAGAACCCACATCAGGCAGAAAGAGAAATGCTGTCTTACCATGAAGGGATAGCAGGGAGTGGTCCCTGCATCCTTTACAGGAAAATAGGATTTTTTGGAAGACCTTTAAATCCAATTATTAATGGACAGAGAGTGAGATTTCCAGATGTTTGAGACTGCATATTTTCTTGACCATATAAGTCTTCCAGTATTGACCTAGGCAGGATCTAGTTCCATGTTTTAACACTTTTCATGTGGCAATTAAAGTAGCTATTCAGTATTTAATAGTATAAAGCTCACCTCAATGAACAACAAAACTCCCAGGGGCATCTGCAGCATCAGGTTAATGCCTCCTGGGCTTTGGGTACTCTTGATTGTGGATCTCCTTTTCCTGTGAGGAAGCTTCCAGGCTCTTGTGGTTGCTCTAATGTCTATTGAACATCCTTTACTCCCAGTAGTGTTATTTACCCGTGCTGCCCCTATATCCTCTTTGTCTCAGGCTCTTGACAAAGCTATCAGTTGGTGTGGACGTTGTGTTTACTTTCTTCTATATTTCACTTTGAAAAGAAGAGAAGGACTTGGAATTTAAGTCATCAAAAACATGATTTTGACAATTTGAAAAACTTAATCTAATAAACTATATGTAGAAAAACAATAAATTCAGTGCAGTAAGTGAACGAGTGAAGTATTTTTGTCACTGGGGAAGCGTTCTGTAAAAGCTGTGACAGTGATGAGCAGTATTTATTTTGTTCTCATGTTTCATAGGTTTTCAGACTGCAATGCCAAAAAGGCCTATTAGGATCATCTAATTTGGATCCCTCCTGCATAAATAGAATTTCACACAGTAATTTCTGTGCCGAGCCTGATAATTTCTTTCTCCAAAGATATATTCTTTTAGCAGCTTTGTGCTTCTTAATGGTTATTGATTTAAACGCCCTCTATCCTGCTCTTAAAAATGCTTTGTTTAGGGAAGGAAAAAGTGCACTTTGTTTCTTGTCTGAACAAAATGAGCTTCTTTACTCAGCTTGGCCTTTCTCTTCTTTCTCTATAGCAAGAAATTTCTGCATAGCAGCTCAGGACATATCAGGGAGTATTTTCAATTGTCAGTGGAAAAATCCTATTTATTTCAGTTAACAATTGCAGGAAAAAAAATCCCATGAAAACAAGAGAAGAGAAAATGTGAATACTTAGCATATGATTAGCAGATTCAGCAGCTTCACTCACTACTCTAATTGTTTATAGACCAAAGGACAGATTAACAGCAATCACTCTGTTCTTCCACAATAATTATATACTGTCCACAGCTTTGCTACAGTTTGAAGAGGAGACTCCCTAAAATATTTACTCATCAGTCAAAAAGATGGGAAAAACCAGTAATACTGCGGGGATTGCTGGACTCCAGGACGGTGTGGGTGGGTGGTAACGAAGGATCTCTGAGGCCCGGTCTTTAGAGCATAGGGTTTATTGTAAAGGATGAAGGGCCTTGCTTAGAGTTGCTAGCCGCAACTCGTGGCAGGCCCAGGGAGAGCGGGGGGAGAGATGGTGCCAGGTGGGTGTCCCAGCAGGAAGGTCCAAGAGAGCGAGCGTCCGGTCCCTCGGCCACACCTTATCAGGGGGCTTCAAGGTGGGCTGGGACAGGACTTGGGCCAATGGGGTTACAGACATCGGATACTTCAGGGGAGGGTTACAGGTGAGGGATGAACCATACATTGGGGGGTGAGACAGGACATTCCATTTGACCTTAGGATCTATCAGAAAAGGGGGGATTGCATTATTGTTTTCGGGATGCTCAGTAATGAAGGTTTGGTATTTCAAACCTTGTTTTCATCTCGATATCTGTATTCTCTGATTCTTTTGCCAGGCCCTCATATTTATAGGGCCTTGCTATTTCATCTTCCCCAACATCTCCCCCGTTCTGATGAACAACTAAGATGCTAGATACTGTCTTACTCATTATGTTCTGCACACACTGAAGTATACAGGGTACTGCTACTAAAACTACAATTATCACTATCAGAATAATCAAACCTACTTTACAGAGTTCCTTTAGCCAAGGTGCAAAGCTCCAACCATCAAACAAATCGTCTAGCCAGGATGGGCTATCTGTTGTAATTTGGTTAGCTAAATCCCTCAAATTTTGTAGCTGTTTATGAATGGAAACAGAATGGTCAGACAGATTCATACAACATAATCCTTCAAAATCTTCACAGCCATGTCCATGTGCTAGTAAAAGAAAGTCAATAGCAGCTCTATTTTGTAAAGTGGCATGTTTCACTGCTTCTTCATCTGTTAGCAAATCACTGATGATAGTAGAGGTAGCATTTACTTCTTTACTGAGCCAACACCCTAACTTGTTTAACTGTTTCAATGCAATCGAGGAACTTATCTGAGGTAGAAAAACACTTATAAGAGTTGATTTTCCTGAGCTCCAAGGGTGAAAATCACTATCACAGTCGTTCTCATATTGATGTCCCCAGGAGGATCTAATCCTCCTGCCTTTCTTTTTTACCACCCTTTTTACACTAGGAGCAATTATTGTAAGTTGCCCCATGGCACAAGGGCCACCATCTATTTTTGAAGGTATACCTTGCCAGGCCCTGTCTCCACAGATGAGCCAAATTCCTTTAGGAAATCGAATAGGAAGTTTGTTAAAACGATCTGCGTAAGGCTCATCATATATGAGAAGCTTAGTTTGATTGCACCAAGAGGTTATATTGCTATAAACTGGGTGATAAGGGGTAACGTTTAAATAAGGGCCGCCTTCACCTAGGAAATGAAAGAAGTAGCAGGTGTCCATAGTTAATGAGCCTAGGATTTCTAGCTCTTGAAGGTCAGATTTATCAATTTTAGAATTATCAATATAAGTTTGGTGTCTTTGGCTAGGAGTGGGAGATACGTGATGATCGTCATATGGCCAGTATTTGTCAAGAGTAACATTATCAAAACCTTCTGGAAGAGGTACCCCAACTAAGCAGGTTGAAAAAGGTTTGTCAGGGCTTGTGTCAGATAGACAGATGGTATCAGAGCCTGCGGACTTGGCTAAAGCAACCCAGACATTCGTCTTTGGTTGACTTACAGGTAAAGCTTCACTACAAGAACTAAAACAAAAGAACAAAAGCAACATGCACGCGCGCAAACGGTAAAACTTCATTCTTTTCTTGAGCTGTTCCTGGCAGATCACTTTCTCCTGATGATTCTGCGCAGCTCAGGTCTGGGTGCTTGCTTCTTGGTTTGTACTTGTGGAAGTACTGGCTGATGTGAGGGTGTCAGCGGGCTTCGATGTGTAGTAGGGCTTCACGTTCTTTGCTGGGACCCACTTAAGTCCTCCACCTGTGGAAACACATGCAAACCCCTTTCCCCATGTTATAAGATTGTATGGTCCTTCTATTTGTCCTGAATCTAAGTTTTTAATCAAAACTGGGGGGTGCTCTTTTAGTTTTGCTTTTTTGTTGTTCAAAAAGTGTCTGTAAATGGGGGGGTCAGGCTCTTCTGCAGAGCTATTTAGAAAATTGTAAACATACAGAGCCTTATTCAGCCTCCTTTGAGGTGCAGCCTGGTCTTCTCCCCCTTTCTGTTGATCTAAAATGCGTTTCAAGGTTTGATGTGTTCTTTCTATTATACCTTGACTCGTGGGAGAGTAAGGAATGCCAAATGTATGGCGAACACCCCAGTCATTCAGGAACGCAGCTACTTCTTGTGAAGCATATGAAGGGCCATTATCTGTTTTGATTTCTTGGGGGACACCCAAATAGGAGAAAGCTTGTGAAAAATGCTGGCAGACATGCTTAGCTGTTTCTCCTGTATGTACAGAGGCAAAAACTGCGTTTGAGAATGTATCAATGGAGACATGGATATTTTTGAATTTCCCGAAAGAGGGGTACTTAGTAACATCTGTTTGCCATTTCTGTAAGCTCTCCAACCCTCGTGGGTTGGTGGCTCCTGAAGAGGGGACCGGCTGAACATGCTGACAGTTTGGGCAAGCCCGTACAATATTTTGTGCTTGCTCTAGGGTAATGCGAAAGTCTCGTTTGATTGCCTGTGCATTTTGATGCAGAAATGCATGACTCAATTTGGCTTGTTCAATAATGTTAGGTAAGGTGGTTGCAGCAAGCACTGAGGTGGAATTTTCAATGCCTGCTGTACCTTCCTCATCAGACGTTGCTGATGCCAGTGCATCAGCTCGTGCATTTCCCTCTGCCATGAATCCTGGAAGACCAGAATGAGCTCTGATGTGAGAAACAAAATAAGGATTAATTCTGTGTGATAAGGTTTGATAGAGACAGGTGAGCCAAAGACACAACTTGTCGTTGTTCACATCCTTTAGAACAGATCCTTCAATTCTCTTAATAATATTAGCAACGTATGCCGAATCAGTGATCAAGTTGAAAGGTTCTGGAAAGAGCTGAAATGCTCTTACAACTGCTGCCAATTCGACAATCTGAGGGGAACCTTCAACTTTTTGAACATCCTGTTCCCAGGACTTAGTATTTTTATTTTGCCATGTAACAACCGAATTGTGCGTTCGCCCTGACCCATCAGTGAAGATAGTGACCGCATCTAAGGGTTCTTCACTGATCAGGGGTTTTTCTTTGTAACATAATTTAGCTTTGATCATTTTGTGTGATGGATAATGAATAGAGCAAGTGCCTGGGAAATCGAGCAAAGCATACAGCAGATCTTCTGATTTTTGCATTGCCCAGTCAAAATAGGCTTTCTTCATGGGCAAATATATAATTGCAAATTCATGACCTGCTATAGAAAGAAGCCTTGCTCTGCCTTTGATGATGATTTGAGACATCATTTCTAGAGGTGTGAGGATTGTCTTTGGCGACCTGTAAGAAATAAAAACCCATTCAATTATTAGCAATGGGTCTTTGTGAGAAGAATCCCATTGAAAAATGAGACCGCACAGTCTCAGCTTTTCTCCTAAAATCGCAAGGAAAAAGGGTTTATCAGGAGCACAGCGATGCGCCTGCCTGTTCTGCAGAGCATCAGTAATGTTTTCCAGGGCCTTGTAAGCCTCTGGAGTGAGACATCTAGGGGATCTGATGTCATTGTCCCCTTTCAACAACTCAAAAAGTGGGGAAAGTTCATCAGCAGTGATTCCAAGGACAGGTCTAACCCAATTAATTTCCCCTAAAAGCTGTTGTAAGTCCTGCAAGCTACAAACATCAGTTCGGATTTGTATCTTTTGAGGAGTAATAGACTGTTCTGTTAGTTTCCAACCTAAATACTTCCAGGGAGCAGTCTCTTGTATTTTTGATTCGGATATTACCAGTCCAGCCTTTTTGATCTCAGCAACAGTACAATCACGGGTCTCTTCCATCTGTTTTTGTGTTGGTGCTGCAATGAGCAAATCGTCCATGTAGTGGAGAATAACTGACTGTGGGAACTGTGCACGGACTGGAGACAGCACGCGGGCCACAAAATATTGGCAGATAGTCGGCGAATTTCTCATCCCTTGTGGCAAAACTAACCAATGGTATCTCTGGAGTGGTTCTTGTAAGTTTGTGCTTGGAACGGAAAAGGCAAAACGAGGAGCGTCATCCGGATGCAGTGGGATGTTGAAAAAACAGTCTTTTAGGTCAATGATGACAAGTGGCCAGTTTCTCGGGATCATAGAAAGGTTGGGCAGGCCAGGTTGGAGAGGCCCCATATTCTCAATCACTGCGTTGATCTTTCTGAGATCATGTAACAATCGCCAAGTGTCAGAAGTTTTCTTATGGATCACAAACACAGGTGAATTCCAGGGGCTGTTAGTGGGCTTAATGTGGCCTTTTTGCAGTTGTTCGGCCACTAGATTTTTGAGGGCACTCAGCTTATTGTCTGGCAGGGGCCACTGGTCGACCCAGACAGGGGTGTCAGTTTTCCAGGTCAGTTTCAGGGTGCTGAGTGCTTTAGTGGCCCCTACGAAAAACCCAGTTCAATTTTTGCTCCCCATTCAGAAAGTAAGTCCCTTCCCCACACTGTGATGGGTTTCTGCACTACATAGGGACGGATTGACGCTCTCTTCTTGTCAGGCCCTGTAATGTTGATCACAGATTCACTTTGCAAGCAAGGAGTGACACCTCCAATGCCTGTGAGAGTACCTGGGGGAATGACCAACTTCCAGTCTGTTGGCCAACAGTAAGAAGAGATCACAGAGACATCCGCCCCCGTATCAATCATCCCCTTGATGTAAACTTGAACCCCACCATTTGACAATTCACAAGTTAGCATTGGTCGTTGCTGACTTATGTGTTGAACCCATAGAACTTCAGGATTTTCAGAAGCAACTGGGAAACAGCGTGGTGGCATTTGATCCATAGTCCCCATAGGCAGTGCTATAGCAATAGCTATAGGGGTTCTAGGTGGAATATGCAATGGGGGGTAGCAGGCATTGGCTAGCACCAGTAATTCTTCACTGCAGTTAACAGACATTACACAAGGCAAAACAAGCAGTCCCAAGATGCTATTCCTTTCTTTACCAACAACTAAAAAGTCTTGTCTTTGTTGTGAAGGCCCAGTAATCCCTGTTGAAATATAGTCATAGCCATCGTCCTTTAAAAAGGTTGTTGGCTTGGAGGTTGCCAAAGTGCACCAGGTCCCTGGGGGTAGTAGGCTTGAGTCATAACTTGGGATTGTGCTGGTGATGAAGCGAAGAGCTTCTGGGTCGGGGTATTCACAAATTTTGCCTCGGGAGCTTGGGGTGCCATTACTTGTTTCATCGCGCGATGGCGCTGCGCGCTCACCTTGGAGTTTTTTGGATTGTATTTCCTGCTTACATCTTGTCTGGATCGACACTGCCAGGCAAGATGTTTTCCCTTCTTGCAGATAGAGCAGCGATCGGTGGCTTGTGCACTTCGTGTGACCTCTGGGCAATCCCTCATGATGTGGCCAGGTTTTTTACAGAAGTAGCAAGGTCCTGGAGGTGCAGCAGCTTGCATGACAGCCACAGTGTTGTCTCTTTGCTGGGAACTTAGATGCAAGGCAGTTAGGATTTCAGTAAGTTTTTGGTCTCGTGCTTCTGCTTGTGCTGCTTGTGCTTGTGCTTGCGCTGCCTGTGCTGTAAGAGCCCTTTCAATTTTCTCTCCCAGAGTTTCTCCAAGTTCATTTACTTGAACTGTTGCTACATGCTGTGGGCTCCCAATTTTGCTGCAGGCATCAATCATTTCAGGCACTGTAGGTCTTTCTTTTCCCAGGGCTTTGATGACTCTCTTGCATTCCAAGTTTGCATTATTTTCAATGATGTCCCGTATCACTATTGGACGGGCTATATCATCACCGCATTGTCTTTCTGCTGCTTGGATCACCCGGTCCACAAATGAGGTGAATGGTTCAGATGACTCTTGACTAATTAGATTGTAGGCTTTTTCAAAAGTTCCTGCAGGCTGAACTTGCAAAAAAGCCTTGCGAGCCATCTTTTTGATGTCATCTAACACCATTCTGGGTAAATTCACTTGATTTTCATTTTGGTCATCCGGTGGGTCACCTATTAATTTAGACAGGGTGAGGGCGCGAAGGTCTGCATCAGTACATTGTCTATAAGTGTTTAGTACCCCTGTAAGCAGTCTCTTCCATTTAAGTTCCCATAGTATATACTGTGAGTCTGTAAGAATTATAGCAGCAAGATTTTTACAGTCATTTGGTGTGAGTGTATGTCCTTCCAGGGTACTTTTCAGCAATTGTCTAAAATATGGAGAGGAGATACCATTGTCCTTTATTGCTTTTCGCAATTCTTTCACCTCATGAGATGGGATAGCTGTCCAAGTTCTGGGACCACCGGCTTGCTGGCTGAATATCACAGGCAGTGCTATAGGGTTTAGGCTTTCCTCTTTGCAAATGTCACGTGTGATTTGATTCCAGTCTGTCAGTTGAAGATTGTCAAAACTTTTCTGGGGATTTTCTAAATTTGTGATTGATGCTGGTGACTTTTCAGCATTAAGAGAGTTGGCATTTGGAAATGCAATACAGTTCTCTATGTGTGTCACATTTGACCCTCCCCCTTCTCGTTGCACGGTTTGTGTGCTTGGCTGTAGTCCAGTCCTGCTTGGGTCAGGTGCAGGGTGCGGTGGCTGTGGCACGGTACACAGTGACGATGGAGGCAGGTGAAGGGCGGCTGGAGGCTGCGTCTGCGCAGGAACTGCTGGTGGCTGTAGCGTTGGAGTTTCCAGAGGCTGTGCGAGGCGGGCTGCAGTGGGGGCCACTTGTGATGAGGCTGTAACAGGCTCCGGCTGGGGTGGTGGTGTGGGCGGAGACACTTGTAGACGCGGTGATCCCTGAAGTTCTGGCGACACGGGTGGGTGTCCTGCAGCTGGAATTGGGAGCGATGGTGCTGGCGTGGGAGAACACGGTGATGTCGGCTGGGGGTGGACTGCAGCATGGAGCGTGTGGGCGCCGGGAGGCTGGATCAAAGGCGTGGCGGAGGCGGCGTGGGGGGGCGGCGGCGGTGTCGCGGCGTGAGGCAGGTCTTCCGAGGGTCGCAGGGACTGCGCATGCGGGGGGCGTGTCACGGGGTCCGCGTGGTGAGGCATCATGGCGGCCGCCTCGGGGAGCGCAGCAGGGACCGTCTCTGTGGCCACAGAAGGGAACGGCAGGGCGCCGCCGCCCGCAGGGGGTGGCAGCGCCGCGGCGTGGAGCCCCGGAGCATCCCTGCGCGATGGGGGCGGGTCGGGCCGCGGCGGCACCGCGGCGCTCCGAGCCGGCAGCGGCGCCGCAAACAGCGGTGCGCTGGGGGGCTGAGAAGCAGGGGGCTGGGCTGCTCTCGCGGTTCCGGCGGTGGCCGCAGTCCCCGGCGCAGCTGCAGCGGTGGTAGGAAGGGGAGGGCTGGCCAGTGATCGCCGCGGAGCGGGGACAGGGCGCGGGGGGCTAGGCGGCGTATGTGCCGTGGAGCTCAGCCGCTGGTAGCTCGCAGTCTGGGCTGGAACAGGGACCATGGCGGTGGGCGTGTCTGAGGGGGGCAGTGACAACGGTGGGGGAGCCACCGCGCGGGAGGCGCGGGGCGGCTTGGTGGGCTGGACCGCTCCGTCCCGCGGCACAGAGGACGCTGCCGTGGTCAGCACTGTAGATGCGGAGTCGGCAAAAGGCGCCGGCGGCAAAGAAGCGGCGGATGCCTGCGGGATGTCAGGCAGCGGCAGCGCCGCGGCAGCGAGGGGAACCTGCGCTGCTTGCAAAAGCGTGGCCGCGTGACTCTGCAGGAGGCCGGCGATGGCAGTAGTCACAGAGGCACAGCACATGCCTGGGGGAGCGGCGGGACTCGCGGGGGGGAGGGGGGGTACAGCCGGGGCCGCGGGGGGAGGGGGGGCCGGGGCCGGTGTAGCGCCAGCAGCGGGGGGTGTAGGCGGGCTCGCTGGGGCAGAGGCAGGGGAGGGGCCCAACCTGGAGCGGGGGGGGCGAACCGCGGCAACCGGAACAGCAGAGGTTAGTGGAATGGGGGGTGCGGGGGTGGAGGGAGCGGCGGGAGGGGCTGCGGGGTCCGGTGGGGGGGCTGGGGCAACGGACGCCGCGACCGCATGGGCGGGGGGAGGGGCCGCGGACGCCGCAGCCGCGTGGCGCGGGGGGGGGGGCGGGGGGCGTGCCCCGCTGCGGACTCGCGGCAGCGTGGAGGGGATTTTCAGGGACAGCGTGGTCCGGCTGAGCGGCTGCCGCGGGCGTTTGCTGTGCAGCAAACAGCTCAACCAAGGCTCTGCACGCCGGGAGAAGGGGAACGCCAGTCAAATCCCGGCGTGAAATATCATTAAAGAGTCTATTTCCAACTGAGTCCCAAAAGTCTCTGGTAAAGACGGCTGAACGGTCCGCATTGGGGAAATTAAGTAAAGTCCATTCTAAAAGGTTTTTAAGCTCTTGCTTAGGTAAAGTACTGTTACTGCAGCGTAAAGAATTTTTAAGTTCCTTATAGAGATCCCGATCAGGGGCAGAGTGGGATTGTCCCATTTTTACACCAGTGTAGCTCACCTCGATATCGCAGGGGCAGGGTCCTCACTCAGAACTCCGACGTGGGGGGCTGGCCAGGCACTCCAGTCGGCGCTCAGGACTCTGCTTGAGGTCCCCCTCAGAGCTCCGGTTTCAGGCGTCGCTCAGGAACGTCTTTCCGTGCTCGGGGCCTCCAGACTCCACTCAGAGCTTCAGTGCGGGCAGTGCAGAGCAGTGCTCGCCTGTGCTCAGTGCACGTGGCGGGGTGCCACGGCGAGTTTCCTCAGAGAGCTCTAGGTAGCTGCCGCGCAGCAGCGGCCGCCTATGCTCGAGGATTGCCAGGCGAATTCCTCCAAGAGCTCCAGGTACTCGCTACCTTGTAACGAATTCCCGTGCTCGAGGATTGCCTCGGCAAAGTTATAGAGCTCCGGCTTCCACGTTGCTCAGCAACGATACGCCGTGCTCACGACACCGATTGGGAGGCTACAACTGGTTATTTAGTTACCGTCCATGGAGAAGTCTCCCACAGGTAGAAAAGCTGAAGAGGTCTTCAGACACGTGGGGTTGCCGGTCTGTGGGGGTCGGTCTTCCTCGTTGGGCGCCAATCTGCGGGGATTGCTGGACTCCAGGACGGTGTGGGTGGGTGGTAACGAAGGATCTCTGAGGCCCGGTCTTTAGAGCATAGGGTTTATTGTAAAGGATGAAGGGCCTTGCTTAGAGTTGCTAGCCGCAACTCGTGGCAGGCCCAGGGAGAGCGGGGGGAGAGATGGTGCCAGGTGGGTGTCCCAGCAGGAAGGTCCAAGAGAGCGAGCGTCCGGTCCCTCGGCCACACCTTATCAGGGGGCTTCAAGGTGGGCTGGGACAGGACTTGGGCCAATGGGGTTACAGACATCGGATACTTCAGGGGAGGGTTACAGGTGAGGGATGAACCATACATTGGGGGGTGAGACAGGACATTCCATTTGACCTTAGGATCTATCAGAAAAGGGGGGATTGCATTATTGTTTTCGGGATGCTCAGTAATGAAGGTTTGGTATTTCAAACCTTGTTTTCATCTCGATATCTGTATTCTCTGATTCTTTTGCCAGGCCCTCATATTTATAGGGCCTTGCTATTTCATCTTCCCCAACAAATACTGTCACGACATGAATTTTTAGAAGTACATTTGAGGAACAAGGAGGATGATCTGGAGGCATTTGTCAGCCATCTGAGCTATGATATCACTGGTGTTAGTGATATCACTTGGTGGAATGAGTCCTGTGACTGGTGTGCTGGGATGGAGTGCTACAGGTTGTTCAGGAGTAATAGGCAGGGCAAGAAAGTTTTGCACTACATGTAAGAGGTTTGACTGCACAGTCCTTACAGTTAGTGAAGGCAGGGGCTCTGTGTGAGGACTATAGAGATGGAAAACAAAGGAATTGTTGTAGTGGGTGCCTACTACTGATCCCCCAGCCAGAATGAAAGCATTAATTATTCTATAGACAGTTAGGAAAATCTGAATCAGTAGCCCTTGTCCTTGCAGGAGATATTAACTTCCCAGACATCATCTGGAAATATACTGCTGTGATGAACAAGCCTTGGAAATCCTTGAAGTTTACATGAGATAACTTCTAGTCATAGGTGCTCAGCGAGCCAATACATTTCTTTGTGGTGTAATGTTCCAACGTAATCCTCCCTAGAGCCAGGGCAGAAAGCCCCCAAAAAACAAAAGGACAGAAAAGCATGTAGACAGCTGCACTGTTTTTGTTGACTTTTGGTTTCACTTGTTCAGTTACAAATGGGAAGAGAAAAGACCATATGCAGTTGGTATGAGCCATATTGCTTTCCATTCTTCATTTCTTATTTCACATCTGCTGGGAAGGATGCAACAGGCTTGTCTGGACCTGATAAGGGGGAGTACTGTACAGCTTAGCTGTCACCACTGCATTTGATTGAACATTGCTACATGTGTTACTATATTATGGGGTGAATGCTCTTTTACAGGTTCATAGCTAACAACCCACAAGGTGCAGAACAAATAGTTTCTAGTAACTACATCTTAAATTTCAACAAATAAATTTTCATATATTTTTTGCTATTAGAATTTGATATAATTAAATAAAGAATTTGGTACAAATGATGACTACATAGTGAATACAAGATTTTACTTCTCTGGAAGATGTCTCTTAAGTCACAAACTACAAACTCCTTGTGTTTTCTTTTTTTTTTTTTTTTTCATTCTGGGGTCACCTGTTGTTATTTCTAATATGTACTTCTTAGCTTTCACCTTTGATCTTTGCAATTCCTAGATTTTAAAAATTTTGTAGTTAATTATTACATGATTTAGTGATGCCAGTGAAAGAATATTATCATTTTCAGTGGCCTCGTGAGAGCTTATTAGTTTACTACCTTGAGAATTGCAAATAAATAACCCAGTAAGTAAATATTATAAAGGGATGCTTGTGTCACCATAGTTAGAGGTTGTGATAAACTCTGTGTTCCAGAGTTGATGATAATGTGCTCCCTCACAGGAAAGTTCACTAAAACCAAAGCAAGGTGCCTAATAAATTACACATGAAGTGTCTTGCTGGAGGTTAATCACTGTTCAAGCTTAAAGGATACTTAAACAAGGCTAGACTGGAGTGTAGCAGTAGTTTTTTATCTTTTCATATACTAATTCTTTCTTCTTTTTCTTTTTAAACTAAACCCTCAAAATTATTTTATTAAGTAGTGCTAAATTTATGCATGTAAACTAAAGCAGGAAGACTCAATAGTGAATGGAACATAAAATAATAAGTGGTATAGCAGTTAGCACTCAACCTTTTCTTCTCTCTGGCACTTCCTACACTTTATTAGAAAATAGCTGTATTCCTGAAACAAAAAACATGCTCTCCAGAAAAGGCAAAGCAAAAGAAAATGTTATTTATCTGTCTTTTCCCCTTTCATTGTTCTTAGTTGCAGCCTTCATTAGAGCATATTTCAGTACTCCTTTATCGCTAGTTTATATTCTTATTCACATCACTCTGCAAACTTAATGCTTCAAATATGGGGGTTTGTTTGTTTGTTTGTTTTCCAAAACCCTTGCCTTTTAACCAAACCTGGCCCAGGAAACCTGTAGCCTACATGAACATCCCCCATTTTTCTCTGACACCTGCCTGGGTCAAAGCGAGTTTTAATTCACTGCAGGATACTTCAGGACCCCATTCCTTAGATTGCTTTTCCCCATATCACAGTGCAAGGAGGCAGGGAGTGGCTGTGAAAATCAGAGGCACACCAGAAGAGGTTCTTATAGTCAACAGAACATAGCCACAGCCCAGGCATGCACAACTGCCTTATCTGTGTAATCTACTTTTACAGGCAGCAGGAAGGAGCAGGCACCTAGAAGGTATGTTTATTTAATCTTAAAATAGATGAGAATTTAAATCAGATAAGTCATGCCTGAAGGGACCTACTTCCCAAAAGGAGGTTGAGGTGACTGGCTTGGATGTACATGACTGCTACTGGTCATATAAACACAAAGCTTTGCAGGTCAGATCCTCCATCACTCAGAATAAGCAGAAGGCTCCGTTTTGCTTTTATATCTTTGGTGTGCCCCATTTTTGACTACTGTAAGCACTTCTGGCCCAGTTTCAAGAAAGACATAGTGGGGCTAGGGGCGATGTAGACAAGGGTGAGTAGAATAATTAATAGTCAGGGGCAGCTGTCTGATGAGGAGGGTCTAGAAGATGTTGAATACTTCAGCTGGAGAGGAAAAGGCTGGTGGGTAAGACTGAGGTTTCTGAAGTCACCGGGGTACTAGATAACATAAAGACAGAACTGCTGCTATTCACCAAACCCTCCACTGCTGGATTTAGAGGACAGTATCAGAGGTAGGAGCATTCCTTCTGACATACCTACAGCAAAAGCTGTCGCTGCTGGGGCTATGTAAAGAGAAGGCAGTAGAAACAGCCTGGCTTGTGTGTTTTCCTTAGTAGTATCTCTCTTCTTGTGCAAATCAGAAGCATGATAGTGGGGTAAATGGATTACTGGTGAGACCCAGCGGGGCACTTCTTAACATTTCCCTCCACTGACTGCATAAGGAATGAAGAGGTGCTGTGCTCCTAATTTCTATTTCCTGACAATTAATGTTGTTTGGCATCAGTTCCAAGTTGGGTGCTCTGGAAGCAGCTACCTCTGATGTTGGTCTGACTTTCTGGAACAGCAGGAGTCCACCATGAGCTCTGTCTTTACGAGTGAGGTCAGCCTAAATGACCTGGGAGAGACCAAGTTCTCTCTCCTCCTAATGAAATCAATGAGAATTACGGGCACTGAGTGTATTCCAGCAGGTGTTCAGCATCCCACAAGGTCAGACACTTGGTTAATAGACTGAGGCTGTATAAAATGGTGTATGCTATTAGCAGCCAGGGAAAAATCAAGAGGTAGAGAAGGACATTGGGCTGAGCTGTCAATTACATATTGGAACAAGAAGAGAGAAACTGTCTGTAGCACTTAGAGCAGAAAGGTTTAGACAAAATAGAAAAAGTTGCTAGTGTTTGTTGCTATCAAATTTATTCTGCCTTTCAGAATACTAAGTATTTTTAGTAATGAAAAAAAATTCTGCAGCATCAAATGTATTAAAGAGTCACCAACATGCAATCACATTGCTCAGTGATACTGAATACTAACCTGCCTCCAAGTCTGAACATATTCAGGCTTAGATTAGCCTTACATATTTAGGTAAAGTTGACTTGATTTTGAATACATACCTGCATAAAATAAGCAAGTTCAAAATGTCTGGTCAACACAGGTCAGAACAACAGTCCACAAAGTTTTTGAAATGACTGAGAAACTTTATGGATCTGGTACCTCCATTTAACCATTCACCACACCAATCATACTTGCTAAACTTAATTTGTAGCATCTGTACAAGACTGTGTCTCACAGTTGTGTAATTAAATTCACTGAAGATTTTCATAGTTTTAACTTTGTAGCTGGGTCTAGCATTCAATAAATAATACCAATCTCATACTGCAAATTGACTCTAATGCAAACAGATACAAGAATCAAACCTGTTCAGAAGAGACTATTAGCCATATAATAGAAACAAAAATGGAGTTAGTGTTGCTTAGCTAATCAACCCAGGTTTTATTATCTCATTCGTTTTTATCTTCAAGTTGTAAGACATCAAATCAGAGGTTAAGTTACCATGTTCAGTTTAATTTTTCTTAAAAAACAAAAGCTTCAGTTCTGAAGGACTGTTGGGACCCATTCCATGCCTCAAAGTCTGGTGGAGGCTGAGCATCCTCTGTAGGTGGCAGGAACTCAGGCAGTTGGCAGTGCCCAGGTGCTCAGCATCTCACAGCAGTGATGGAATGCTGCTGGCAATATTCTCTCAGAGAATCAATTAGACAAGAAATATTGGCAATTAGTAACATAAACCCTGTAATATTGCTATAATTGGTTTGGCAAGATGCTAACATTGGTTCATTCATAGTTCCTTCATTAAAAGTGGCTGTGAAGTGCATCTACCTTTCATCAGATCAGTGGTGTCATCTGCATCCATCATCTGCATGGGGGAAATGTTTTCACCCATCTCAAACTCTCTGGGCCAAGAAGGACATCCCTCGAATCTTCTTAATTTTAACTCTTCACAGTACTTGCATTGAACTGGGATAATGCAGCTTTTTACTTGCCCAAGAGCTGGCAGGTATTCCTTTAAGCTCATATTTGATTACTGGGCCTGTGAACACTCAGGGCATGCAGTATCAATTGCTATAGCACAATGGTTTTCTCACTTGTGCTGAGGCTGCTGGATGTGTCTGCAATAGGGAAAAGATTATAATCTTTTCCAGTTTTTCCAGTTTTCTAATCATCTGCTATTGCATTCTGGTATCAAAAGTCCCCTGAAGTAATTGTTCATCCTTCTCATCCCTAATTGCATTTATCAACTCAGTATGAATTCTATTGCTACCTGGAGCTTTGTCTTCCTTTATCCAAATATTTCCTCACAACTATTTTCATAATCTGAAAAAGAACCTACAAAATATATCCTCACAGGAGGCACTGTTAATATTCTTCTTAACAAATAAAGAGAAAAAAAGTCATTGAGTTTTTATGTTACATTCAAAATTACTGTTAATATGAAGGAATGGGTTTTTTTTCAGCATACAAATGCCATGCAGCACTATAGGCTGTGAGATAGAAATTGTTTGTGTATTATTAGGTTCATGCTGTTTTGAACTAGAGAATCACTTCAGTAATACTTTTCTTGCAAAATCAATTATATATGAAATTGTGTAGCAATTTAGTAACATAAATCCAGGTAATAATACAATTAAAAAAATATTTACTTGCTGCACGAGGTATTTTGGATGCCTCTTAATTATGTACCTTTGCTTGCTGACTTGTGTTATGTTTAAAACCTTTATTTTCCTATCAGGTGGATAGGAAAATAATAAAAATTGATACCATCGTTAGATTTTACATGTAATTTGAAAAATTGGTATCTAGATATTTGCTGCCAGTGGTACTGTGAATTAGGAAAAGACATAGAAAAAAAAATTCCTCAGGATGTAAATCTTACATTATAATGTGAGACATCAGACTGTAAGCATCCAGCTAACCATGTTTTAAGTATTTTAGGCCAGATTGGTCTAAGTGGTGTAAATAGTTTGACTCTGGCAGAATCTAATTTTTGATAATATTTCTCTACTGTGAGTCAGCTCTGAATTAGGTAATTTGTTTTATTGTTCATTTTAATGAAAAGGTTTTCAGGAAATATTCTTCCCAGATATCTAGCAACAGTAGGCATGTACTGTGAGTGATTCCATTTTTCCTAATTTATCAAAAGTAATTTCTTTAGTTTTTATATCAGGAAAATCCTCTTCATACATCTTTGAGTAGCTGTTTTATTAGGAAATTCAGATTATGAGATCACCCCAGTCATTTGCAGCATCACTGAAGTAAATGAGGCAGGACTTAGCCAAGTAGCCCAGTGAGCATTGCAGGCTTATATATCAATATTTGTCAAAGTATTCACAGACTTTTGGAGTCTTTAATTAGCTATTGTATGTTGAGGATTCAGTTCAGTGAAGACAAACAGACTGTATTCCCTTCAAAAGCTGGATGAGGTTTACTGCAGTTCTAACTTGAGGATTTGATCTATGTTGCAAAACAAATCAAGCTCCCCATTAACCACATTGTTTCCTTACCAGCCCTAACAAGGTTTTTTTCTCTAGGACTCCTAAGTTAAGTCTAAAATTCCTAAAGAGGTCATGTCTCCACTACTTAGTGAGCTTGGCCACTTTATTTCAGAGAAAAGAAAGTGCTTGAAGCGCTTGACTTATTTGTCTGATTTTAGGCAGGAATGTCCACCCCTGAGCAGATGTCAGGTTTGCTGCTGGGGTCACTGATGATCTAACCAAGATCATCTGTGGAGTTCATTCATTTGACCAAAAGCAGGCCAAACAAGTTTCTTTCTGAACTCCTCTGATAAACTCAGATGTATTCATGGCTGCTATGTAGACCTGAGTATGAGATGAATGCCATTTTTGGTGAGGAAAATATAGGTGAAAGTCAGATACACAAGTTAGATAGAATTGCTCTTTAAACTTCACCATTATAAGAGGAGCCTGTTCTCCATGGATATGTGTGACTGCCTCTTGTGGCAAAGATGTCTCAAGTATTGGTAGAGTTTGCTGTTGTTGTCACCTACCCTTTCACCGATTTTGAACCCGCTGCTTCTTTTAGTTCTGTGAAGTTGATACTTTACGGTTTCCTTCCACCCTTGGGCTGACATCTCCTGCTGGTATCTTCACATTTGTGTTTTCTTCACTACATTTCTCCAGTCTACCATGTTTATATACACTCCAGGACAGGAAAAAACCATGGGTTTGCTTAATGGTCCCATCCTTTGGGAAAAGAGGAAGAAGGAAGAATTTTTTGTGCAATACAGTCTTGCTTAGAACCTGTGTTTTGTATAACTAAATTCAACTCAGAGTCTTCTTGCTGTGAGAGGCCAATGTCCTTTATACACTATTCTATATTTATGCTCAGCTGAAATCAGTGTAAAATGCCATGCTGGGCAACTGCCAGGGCTAGCAAGTCCTTGTTTTCTGTGGAGACTCCCATGCATGGTTGACATTTATCAGTATTACAAAAGGTCTCCTCTGCAAGTAATAGTGGATTCCATAGATTCTCAAAAGAACAGCTTCTCCTGTGATAATGAGTAACCTGATTCATCTCACTAACTGTTCTCTGGCAGTCAACATGTTCTGTAACAAAATTACTGCTATATCTGGCAATGTAAAATTCAAGGAAGAAAGTTAATTATTAGTTTTAAAATAAATAGGGCTTTGAAGACTTTTTGAGGACCCTGACCCCAGCCCCATTTCTTGCTGGGAAATTGTTGCATCCCGGGCTGTGTTCAGATTAGGGGTTCTGATCTGTGTTGGTTAGCCAGTTCTGTGTAGCCCCTGTGTTCCCCCCACCGCGGTGGTTCACTCTGGCTCTCTTACCATTGGAGCATCCCCATGCCACTCCTGTAACCACCCCCCTGCCCACTCCGGAGAGTTCTGTGTCTGTCATTCCGTTCCCGCAACCCCGTTCGCCCCGGAGCCCCATGTCCGCCCCTGCCGCGTCCCCGTTGGTTACTGTGGTCACCCCCACAGTGCCTGTCCCCATTGGGTGGGAGGGCTCCTGCCCTCCTTGTCCCGCCCCCTATGAAATCCCACACCCCCCCAGTCCTGTTGCCATTTTCATCCATGCAGAGTTGGGAGCAGTCTGCAGCTTCTCCACCGCAGCTCCTGCAGCCATTAAAGCCTTCCAGCCATCCACGCGGACGAATTGGACAATTCCTTTGCCTCTTTGTTTCCTCTCTCGCACTGACGGCAGTACACAGCTGGCCCGCCCCGGTGCGTGGCAGCAGAAGTGCCTGGGAATCCCGACAAGCACCGGCCCCGCCGAGAAGCAGAGGCGCCCGAGACGGGCACTCCGGAGCCAACCGGGGCCGGGAAAAATAACGCATTGTCACAGGAAATGTCTTGTCTTTTGACAAAAGCCTGGGCCGCACCCACAGCGAAAAGAACTATGGCAGGAGTGAATAGACCAGAAAAGTGGGAGATCATCTAGTCTAGGTCCCATTGTCATCTCTATTCAGGGGATTGCTTTACCATACAGTCCGAGGTCTGACATGAAGTCTTTGGGAGTATCTTGCCAGAAGGGAGCTTTGTGTCTGTGGAATGAAGGTCCATGATGTGGTCCTGTCTAAAACCTGCCCTGAATGCACCCCTTTTTTGCCTACTGCTGGTTTTCCAGCTCTGTGTTTTTCACTAGTAATGTTTCTTTTACTTATACAATCACTGTGTTCTGAGATGTTTAATTGGAATCTTACCTGAGAAATTTCTGCTAGTTTGTTCAAATTCTTTCCACCAGTATCTTTCTAAAAGGTGTTATCTCGAACAATGGTCTGTGTTTTTCTTTAAGCTTTAATATTTGAAAGAACTAAATAAAGGCCAGATGTCCTAGATCCTTTTTCTGATGTAGGTGTTGCAAGACAGCTTCTTCTTTCCCTACTCATCTCAGTGTTTTATTTGGTATATTCTTTCTTTACTAAGTATAGTGTATCAACTATAATAGCCACCTCCAGCAGTATTATTTTGCTCTGTTTCAAGTGGATATTATTGAATTTCCTTCTTTTTCTTCCTTTTCTTTAGTACATACTTGTGTACTTTCTTCTAGGCATCTTTCTCCTTTTTTAAAGTCACACAGCTGCTGGGTTACTTTTTTTTTTACCCCTTGGGCCTTTTGAGTCAGCATTTAGATGCTCTCTTAGATCCATAATGGATCTTAAAATGAGTCAGAAGGAAAAAAGACTGGGACAAAAAGAACTCACTACTGCAACATTTTGTGTGGGTCAGCTTTCTTCCTGATGACCACCTACAATACAGCATCTCTGTACTTTTGTAACCCTTTCTAGTACATGATAAAAATAGTTCAGGATTCATTAACAAATTGCACATGCTTGATGAAAAAATGAATGACTATCATTATGCAAAAAGCAGGGGTACTAAATTTGGAAAAAATGTATTTCTCCTTCTTTAAATCTTTGCTTGGTTATACAGCCTATAAGAAAACATAGCTAGAAACTGACTTTTGGTTAAGATACCCAAGTACATTAAAGTATTCTTCATCTCTTTGTATCCACAATCAAAAATTCATGTTTTCAGATAATAGAAAAGCTCCACACAACAATCTGAAACAACATAAATCTGCTTTTTGGCCAGTAGAAAAGTAATTTATTTTTCTGATCCAGAGGAAAAATTAGTACAATCTAGGCAGATATCAGGACAGAATCTAAAGTTACAGGACATCATTTTAGACCCTGGTAAATTGTAGACGAGTATGATGCTAACCTCTTTCTCTGACCTAAACTAGAATGGCAACAATGGTAGATGCACCCGTGTGCCTCCATTTTCTGTCTGCAGCAGTGAAAAGACATTGAATAAGTTTCAAATGGTTCTCGAGTGTCAGGCAGTTGGGCAGCCCAGTGAGAAATCACAAAATTAGGTAAATGTGATAGGTTGATGCTGGGACATTTAGGGTGAATGAGATCTAGTTTATACATGAGGCACTGAGGTAAATGAATAAGGGAAATTGACAATCATCTTTACATGCCAGCAACAGGAGGCATCTCAGTAAAGCTGCTGGCAAGAGGTCACAGCTCGTCTGCCTCTGGGACAGCCAGCAGCCAAACGAAAAATTATTAATTTTCAGACACTATTTAGGTACTTTGTTCATCATGGAGGGGAAAGGCTGCCTTCTTTTTTTCCTTCTTCTTATTTTTAATTTTATTTTTTTTTAGCAGGCAGAAGCAATAAATCACCTAGTTTAAGAAGACCCAGCTAGCCCAACACAGATCGATTTCACAGGGCAGTCAATGGGCTGCTAATAGAATTACAACTACACGTCAAAATAGGGAAAACATATCTGTGACAGTGACAAAGAGCAAATCAATTAAAGGAGTGTTGTGGGCTCTTTTTAGTTTTTTGGTTTTGGGGTTTTTTTTGAGACATGAGATGAGAAGTACAAGTGAGTCTTTAAAGTCTGCAACTGTGACAAACAGCAATGTTTATCCCTTTACAGGAGCCATCAATCCTACAATACTGAATTCTATGGTCACTTTATTTCTCCTGCAATTACTAGTCTCCCATAAAACAAAACTAAAGAGCCATATCCAGAGCTATTTGAGAAGTTTCTCATGTATTAGGAAAGCTATTTAAATAGGTTTTATTAACACCTGTAATAATTTGCTCCAGGTGAAAAACCTTGGCACATTTTGTTTACCAGAAACTGGTTTTTTATTCAATTACACACAGGAGCTTGTCAGTTTCAGGTGTTTTTTAGTGTTTGTACAGCTCAAGCAGAAAATCAGTTACAACAATATTGTTGGCTCAGAAATTGCGTTATAATTTGCAATAATTAGATAAAAATTGAGTTCTTGAACAGTGAAAAGTTGCCCTTGTGCTTTAAAACTACTCTGCTGCCTGTATAGCATATATATAATCTGTTCCCTTAGTACTTTACATATCTATGTCAGAGATTTAAAAAATTCTATGTAATTGAAAATGTATGTCTTCATACATGTTGATGCAACAGTTTGTGATGGCTCTGCAGATGCCATGGTTGAATACTGAAGTTGTGAGGTATTTACCAAGTGATGCCAGCAAAGGCTGCTGCTCTGCTGGTACAGCTCCTAAGCAATGAAGAAGTACTAAAGGAATGTAAGTTGGGTGATAGTCACTATTCTTCTCTCACTGCAGTCATTCCTAGGTCTAAAGCTATCTCTGACTTTCTATAGAGAAGACCATGTATTTTTATGCATGTATGAATGACAACTTGGAATAATACTGAAATCAAAATTAATTACCTGGGAATCTTCCTCCTATATTGTTGCTTGGGTATATAAACCAAAAAGGTATAAGTTGTGTAATTTCTTAGTGCATACCAGTTTGGACAAAGATTGGGTGCAGGAAAACTGTACTGCCAAAATCAAAAAAGCAAACAGTTCTATTTTCCAAAATTTACTCACGTTGTTTATTTAAAATATGTGTATATATATATACACACAAACTGAACTGGGGAAACCTCTTTGAAGTGAATTGAATTTGCATTTAAATAGATGATAAAACTTGTATTGACCAGACTATAAGAGGAGTCGGGGTCAAAATTCTCAGATCTGAATATCTTGCTTTTCTTACTTTTTTTTCTTGTTTTGCCTACATTAAATCAATGCCCAGCCCTGCTCTTTATCATAGACTGCAACTTCTGTCGACTTTGTTGGGTCCTTCAGGCTTCTGTGAGTATGGCAATGTCTCCAGTGGCAGAACTGTGTTTTAAATTCTTTGGAACAAGGAATAAACCATAACATTAATCTTTTTGTAGAGCATTCTATGCATTTTTAACACTGCAATTTTTAATAGATAGTAATAATAGCAATTTTGAAGTACCCTGCCGATTCTAGTAAAGGACTTTTCTTCAGAAACACTATCCCCTGCTGCTAGTTTGCAAATCTTCTAATTCATTAACACATGGAGTGTCCTCGGTGTACAACATTTTTTTGCTTCAAAACAGATAAATCTGTATATTTTACCAGCAAAGGTTTCCCGACAGCATGTCACCATTTCTCCCGTGTGGGACTACAGCTACTTTATATCATTTCCAAGTAATGGTAGTGGATAATTTAAAGATCATGAATAAGTCATTTATTTAAATCAAGCATTTAGATTAGCCATCTGTATTTCAAAGCTTATAGATCCATACTAAACTAGTGTATTTTTCCCGAATAGTGTTTTTATGCTGTGGGTTATTCAGTGAGTCACAATATTCCTCAGCAAGCTGCATCATCCTTAAGTTATATATATATATCTTTGAGAAGTGTGTTTCCATGCCCAGCATGACGTGACTGTGGATCTTTGTGCTGTACAGAGCTCAGGAGCCCGGCAGGGAGTGGCTAGGCTGGAAGTTCACAGCTCCTACAGCAGGGCAAACAACGGGGAAGCTATTGCTGGAGCTCTCAGAACAAAAGGTATGAAGTGAGATCCAAGCACCAAGTGATGACAGAGTAAGTGTCTGTCTGCCATCCACCATGGCTCGTTCTGGAGCCTTACTCACTTCAAAAGTAGTTGGAAGACTCTGGGAAAGAGGGCAGATCCTCTGTTAGTTTCAAACAGATGTATAAAAAACTGAGTATCCAAAAAGGGTTTAACAACAGCTTTGTATTAAAACTCAGAAAAGAGCAAGTGCCTAGGGTTTTGTCATCATGGCTTCAGGGTGCATCTGGTTTATGCACCCCAATTTGCATTGCACATGTCACTACACCTTTGATCTATGTTTTATAAAATAAAGCTTAAAATGCAAAGCTTTATGTGGGAGAGTTGCCATGAACTTCTAGTGTCTCAAAAATAAGAAAGATTGAAGGAGAGTTTGTCTCTCCAGAAGGCCAGAAAACGTAGTTATATATGTCTGAGAAAAATGCATATGGAGGGAAATGGGTTATGTAAACACTGAATCCTAGAATATTAGCACAACAAATATCCTGCCAGCACAGGTCCTGGCCTTAAAAACTTGTCATCTTTGTGCCGAATTGTACCTGGGAGAGAAAGCTACCGGGGACAGAATGAGTGAGCAGTGCTTTCTGCTCAGTGTTCAGTCACTTTTGTGGTTGCGTTTAACCCACTTTTATAAACTATGTGTTTTAATAGGCATTATGAACACTTGACTGACAAAGGTGTTCACTTTTATTTAAACAGAATTTCAGTGAAATATGTTTTGAGAGGATATATGACCATTTTAAGGCAGGAAAAACTATTAGTTACTATAGAAGCCTAGAAAATATTTGTTCAGTGCTCTCTTAAGCATGTAGCCTGAATGCCTCATAAACACAGTGTCACCATTATAAATTAAGCTGAGACAAAGTGCCTGACTGTCTTCTATTCTGGTGTGATGCACAAAGTCCTGTGAAAAAGTCCCAGCACTCTTCAGTAGCATCAAGTCGTGGCAACACAGTGGAAAATCAGATTGGAGGGGTATTTCTGGTGGGTTTATTAGCACTTTTGAGAAGAGGTCATGCTTCTACCCCTTTTGAGGATTGTGCTTACTAGATAAAGTTCTAAAATGGCTAATATTTTAATACTGTGTTTTAGCATGCATAACAAATACTGAAAATGTTCTAAAATGCCAAGGGTAAAAAAACTGGAACCAGCTTTTAAAAGACATCTTTGGATATCTTTTTATTGCACTATTCAGGCTGTGGAAAGATTAAGGGAGTATCTTACCTTATGAGGTACTCAGCACTTGCAGTGTAGTACTACCAGAACTATGGATTTCCATTTTGTTTTAAAGTAGCTGAAAAGCTCTGTGTCTCCTCTGGGTTGGCATTTGACAGGTGATCTAAAATGACCCTAAGCATTAAATAATGACAAGTATATCTGAAGGATTTTTGTCATCTTATCTGCACACTTAATTGTTTTAGTAATTTCATTGCAATTTTCAGATGCTACTTAAATTAACGAAGATGAATGAAAATGAGGAAAATATTAACTTTTTTACTATATGGTTCAGTTTTAGTGCTACTTACTATGAAAAAAAACAAGCTCATTCCACTAAAATAAAATTTAAAAGAGGCAAAAAAGTATCAAAATTTGAACAAAAATAAAGTCCCTACAAAAAAAAGCCCAAGTCCTGAACAAGACAAAGTCATTCCAATTAATGTAGTTTCAGGTCTACCCACAGTATGGAGAATTTGTTTTCTACCAAACTTTCACTCTAATTCATTAATTTCTTTATAGAGTTATAAACTGCACTGTCTCTCTTGTGCAGTAATCAACACTGTTAAGGAGCTCATGAGCAGATGTGATACAAGAGAACCTTTTTATTTTATTTTTTTTTTAACTCAAAGAGTAATGACACCATAATATCATGTGGTGAAGAAGCAATAATTTGATAAACATTGTCTTTCCATTAGATTAGAGCAATTAATCTGATTCTAATTTAGCTGAAACATTACCATACTGGAATCCCTAGAGCCTGATGAATAATCTCTAAACACATTGACACACTCAGCAGACAAACATTATCTCCACTCATACTGTTGTTCCATATGGTCTCCTCCCATTCTGATGGAGGGCACCCTGCTGTTTCAATCAAATAAATGTCAATTATCTGAGATAGATTTTTTAGTTCACAGGCGCAGGCTTACAATTCGGCTGTGGAACAATTGTCTGCAGTTCTCCCCTGATTGCCTCTGCCTCCTTTTTCAGCTGCCCACCTTGCTGGATTGCTGTCAAGCTTTGCTGCATTATACACAGTTTCCAAGGCTCTCTCTTGAAAATTGTAGGCACAGGAAATCATTTGTACCTGGGGAGAAAGCAGCAAAACACAGAAGAGATGGCAGAAGTGTTTGCCATGTAGGCTTCTTTACCCTATTAGTTGGGATGGTCTTTATTGCCTTTTCTATTTGTTGATCTAGCAGGGTGCCAGAACTCTATGTAATTAAAGGCTACTTAGATGATTTGATAGAGTCTTTCTCCTCCAAGGCAATGCCCCACAACCCTTTTGCATCAGTGGGTTATGGACACACTTGCCACATCCCACAGACTGGCTGACACTTTTATTTGAAAAAAAACTATAAAAGGTGACAAGCTGAAAACTTCAAGCCCTTGCAAGCCACAGTTTTGACCACTGCTACAAGGTTCAAAGCTCATTCAAAATATCCCTTTGTAGTGATAGAGTAAATGTAGATTAGATATTTGGAAAAAATTCTTTATTGTGAGGGTAGGGAGACACTGGAACAAGTTGCCCAGATTTGTGGATGCCCCATTCCTGAAGTATTCAAGACCAGATTGCATGGGGCTTTGAGCAACCTGTTCAACTGGAAAGTGTCCCATGGCAAGGAGATTGGACATAAATGAAGTTCAAGATTACCTTCCAACCCAAGCCCAATACTATGATTCTGTGGTAATCAGACTGCTTGGTGTGCTTGCCTCTTATACGACTTGTGACTACTAGGATGTCTAACACTGAGGGAATGTTGTGCAATTCAGGTTTCTATCAGTAGAGATCAACTGCCATTGGCAGAGAAAAACAGTAACAGCACCTGAGGTAGAACCCTCTGAGTGCTGGTCTGACATAGCACTTTGCAGGCAGAATTCATTATTTTATTACATCATACGTGGCCTCAGTTTTCTTCCCTGGATGTGTCATGGTAGGCAAATACACCCAATGCTAAGGGCAGATGGGCATGAAAAATTTTGTTGAACTGTATTGTCTTCTGCTTTCTGTTGTTTGGGTGCTTAAAATACTGTAGCAAAGATGCTCTCTCTTCATCAGTACATCTTTAACTGTGCCAGACAACCCTATTGCACCTGCTGCAAATTATATGGCATTAGCTGATTGACCATAGCTGTTTATAATGACATGCAGCTTCACAAAGGATGTCTGTATATACAAGCTGGTTGGATCACTTGGCAATCTGACATGGAGAAAATTTTAAAATTGAAAATTCTGCATTTTTTCAATTATACTTGGCATTCAACTTGACCTAAATGATGTGGCCATTGTGAGAAGAAAAGCTTGTTTTTGAATTTGGGCTGTGATCTGTGTGAGAAAACTTATTGTTTGATATGCACGAGGGCTGTATGCATGAGGGCCAGTGCAGCATTCCTCTAGCTGAGAAAACCTTTGGCTTGAATAAATCCTTTTAGGTCCAGAGACTGAAATAGTAAGTAAGGTGTGACTTGCTTTAAATTATGACTGTGAAACAGGCCTATTTTGACTCTCTCAAGTAGCATATACCTGCTCTTCTCATCTCCCTTCCCTCTTGCCTTCCTCACCAGGTTTTCTTCAACACTCATCACATCGACTTGAAATGCTCTAATATCACTGCTTTGGAAAAGTGTTATTTTTCAAGATACTGGCTACCTACCCCTCTTCCTGATATCAAATGGGATCCCAGATACTTCAGTACCTCAGAGGCAAATTAATTCATCCACTTCCACCAGATATTCCTCTTCTCTAGCATGGACAGCTGGAAACATGAAGAATCTGTCAGTACAATGGGGTGATTTGCATGCAGAAGTTATCTGTACATTCCAATGGAAGACGGGGCTGTCAAGCGGAGTGGGATGGTTTCTAATGTAGAATTTTAAGCTATCCATAATTGTATTTTATAGAAATAAAATGTGTCTCTTACTATGGATTTGGGCATTATGTCACCATTAATGTGCCAATAAAGACTTTGCTTGAGGATACTGTGGAACAACACACTTCTGTTAATACTGCTCAATAAAACTATTAATACAATCAATTTAATTTGAAATGTCTCTTGTCTTGTAAAGTATCAGATCATTAACTTTAGCAATGACAGAGAGTTGTGTTCAACTAAATTAGTGTCGAAGGATTAAGACCTCATATTGCACAGTGGTAAATATTAATGTATTTCTGGATGTAAATAAACTGAGCAACCTTCAAATGCTTCAGGAAGGATGTAAGTTTGCACTGCTACATGCTGAAAAAAGGGGCAATGAAAGATGTGAGGCAGAGAAGGAAACAATAGTGGCTCTTCAAATGAAGGCATGAGATAAAGAAAATGGTATTGAACATCTGAAATTTTCTTGTAATCACAGTGATTTTCAGGACCTGAGAGTAAGGCATTTTATATAATTATATTTAACATTCTTATCTGTTTTGTTTCTGTTTGAATGATGCAAAATGAATAGCTAAGCACAAACCAAGCTAAAGTCAGGGAAAGTAAAATGAAATACACATTGATAGACATGCAATATTATTTTTAGTCAGAATGCCTGTGCTCTACCATAAGTATTTTTCATGCAATACCTGCCTTTCTCCTTTCCCTTAACAGGCTGTCCTGTAGTGGAGTAACCAACCCTGGAATTATTTAAAAGATGTGTAGATGTGGCACTTTGGAACATGGTTTGGTGGTGGACTTGGTAGTGATAGGTTAAAGGTTGGACTCGATGATCTTAAGATGTTTTCCAATCTAAGTGATTGTATTTTTCTTGCTATTGAGACACAAGAAGTAGGGTCAGGAAGTGCACAAAGAAGAAACTCATGTGTCTCTGCATTAACATTTTAGTTCAAATCAGGAGAGTACCTCTGGAGCACAAATCATAATTTTACAGTTTACAATCTTGGGTTCACATTGTAGAGACACCTTAGAGTATATGAAAGTAAAATGAAAGGTGTGTTCTCACTTTGTACCTAATCCACTTTGTTCATGGCTGATCAAATCCATAGGAATAGACTGGAGCTAATCAGAGGTAAAATGCTCTGAAATTCTGGTAAAATATAAACTGAGTCTTCAGTACTATTTCAACTCAAAAAAAGTCCCTCTTTATTGGGCTGCACTTCTTGCTTGTGTGGACATAGCAGGGAAATACAACGAGGACTCTTTCCCCTGCCCTGCCTACATATACTCTGGCTATATGAATGTGTATAAATAATGATCAAACCAATAGTAGTTGTCCCATTTACATTTGGGAACATCATAATTTTAAGCCTGTTTTTAAAAGCATCTGTGAATGCTTTGGTACTGGCAGTTCCAACAGCTGAATTTAATAATAACATGGGGCAGAGCCTAGTGTGGGCAGTGTGAGTACAGAAGGGAGAACAAGTGGATAATGGGAATGGAACATGTTATTTTTGAACTCCTATGGATGTGTTTTGCATATTTTTATTCCTGATCTGCTCCTCTGCTTAAAATAAGCTCACCAATAATACTGGGAGCTGGCTGTCCAAGTGGTAACTGCTGAAAAGGACTGGGTGGATACCAAAATGAATAGGAGGTGACAATGTGGCCTCATTGAAAGGGAGGCACATCATGCACAGTATGTTGGGAGGAGTGTGGTGGGTAGACCAAGGAAAATAACTCTTCCCCAGTCCATGCTGGTGATGTTGCACCTAGACCAATGTAGATTGGTTGGAGGCCAGCCACAAGGATGATACAACTGCAGTGCTTGACAGTGGTGGCAGGTCATAAAACCAGGGGCAGCAGGGAGAGACTGCATTCAGGTTTGTCATTAGGAAACAGCTTGTGCCATAAGTGCCACACTGGAGCAGGTTGCTTAGAAAGATTGTGGGATCTCTACTGTTGGATATTTGCCCTAGATGGGCAGAGCTGGTCTAGTGCTTGTGGTGGCCCTGCTTCAAGTGGGATGTTGACCTTGGGAGACCCCTTACCACCTACACTGTTCCGACTGGGTTGCGGTTAGTGTTTTGACTGTAGAAGGCTGTGAACTCCAGTGCATATTAGGGGACTGACACAATGAGTAGGTTTGGTAACTAGAACATTTGGCCTGGCCTGGCTTTGCAGAAGGTCACAGGTAGCATAAGCTGTATCACTCACTGGGACACCAAAATCTGTAGCAGTTACCTGGGGAGAGTCTGTGTCTTTGCAGCTAAGATTTCTTAGCAAGGAGAGAAGTAAAACTAAAGTGGAGAAAATAGAGGGAGACCCTTGGGGAGCCTTATGTATCATTGCTGAGAGAAAGAGGGGAATGGTAGGTGTTTCTTGAATAAGTCTCCTCATTCTCCCACACAGAAGTAGCTGCTGCCCTTCATGTTTCCAGCTGTAGTCACAGCAAAGGCTGATTTCCACCTGGCAGCCTGCTGCCTGAGGCAGCTGCCTACATCACCTCACCTTGATGACTAGCTCTACTCAGGACTTGCAAACTTGCTCTGGGGAACAGAGCAGCTGTACTCAAAATACTGAGCAGACGTCTTCATCTCCACCCCAGTACTGAAGGTTTTCCTCTTTCTCCCCATGGGGTGGCTCAGTGGTACAGGTTAGGAGCAGAGACAGGTGTCAACATGGCCTTAGTGAGACATCTAAATTTTCTCAGCTTTACTGAGGTACTGGGAGATGAAGCTGCAATCTGGCCTCAGAAATGTCACACATATGGACTGGCAACTAGATGTGACCCACAGAGGCATAGCTGAGCAGGTGTCTGCTTAAAAAACAGCTGCATTGATGACGGCTTTTCTTCACTGCCTGTGTTAATTTTCTCATCCAAAGTTAGTGGGATCAGTGGCATTGAAAATACTCAGTACAATGTTTCAGCTCTGATAAAAAAAAATTAAAACACTTTTCTTTCAAAATATATTTTTTCCCAAAGTTTGACTTTTACTGAGGAAATTGTTCTGGTTAACATCACAATTTACATTATTTTTGTAAGAAATCAGTGACTTCTTTTGGTTTTGAGGTCCTTTCTGAGAGTTTTAGTGAGACAAAAGAAACTTTCTGTGGTGGGACTGGAGAAGCAGGCTCCTTTCACAACACAATAGCCTGTTAGCAAATGGTAAATATGACCTATGGCTGTAAGACTCTAATGGATTTTTATCTCTGCTCTATTTTCAAGATGTGACAAAATTACTGGGTAGCCTATGTATCCAAAGTCAGAAATATACTGGGAGCTGAATACTGCCAGCAATAGCAGAGAAGCCTGATTTTAACTCCATTGCAACACAGCAGAGTTCTGCTTTCATGGTGCATTAATTCAACACCTGCAGGCGCTCTCTTCCCTTGCTGAAATTACAGGCTGTCTACTGGGTAGTTAAGGCTTGGAACTGAAGTGTAGAGTAAAGTCGTGAGGTCTTTATTGATCAACACAGGGACAGATCCTAATAGCTGGATGTAAGCTACAGATGCTCCCTCACATTGCCTAGAATGGAGACAAAGGATGAAACATAGCTGAGATGTTTTACTGCCATGTGCAGTTTTTAGAGTTCTTCACCTTTAAAATACAAGGTTCTTTGAATTCAAAATTATAGTGATGGAAAAGGATCAGCATTCAAATATGTTAGTTAACGGATCAGTTGAAATTATAATTTAAAAGCCACCTCAGCATCTCAAAAAAGATTTTGAAACACAGGACTACATGAATCAGACAAAGGCCAACCCAAAATCTTTGTTTTTGTCATGTGCATTAATACATTAAATTAGAAACATTAGAGAAGCTTAATTTAATTTGAAAGTAAGCAGTTGACAGCATTGTTTGGCTGTTGAACCACTCAGGTTCCTGTGCTGGTAGGAAGGGCTGGAAGTAACAGAGAGTCTAGAGAGAAGGCCATAAATAAAAAAGACGTTAATTTTGGTGTTTTAGGTGAAAGTTTAACAGTCATAATGAGACTGCTGTGGGGCATGTTACTATACTCCAATAAGCAATATGCTATTGTTGTTTCTTTGGTTTCCCTAACGTGGCAGTTGTGTTGTAAGGTCTCTGTCTGGCAGGGTGGAAAATGGGGATGTTTCTGAACTCAACAGAGAGCAAGAGCTGCTGCCTCATTCCTGAAAATCCCAGCCCCACCCTGTGTGTGGGGCAGTGGTGCTGTGGGGCTCCTGAAGTGTCCTGTACTGCACTGCCTTATGTCTCTTGGCTGGTTTTCTACCTTAGGCAGGCAGTATCTCTCAAGGCACGGTGCCTCACCAGAGCTTTGACAAGTGAGATGCTGCATCACTGGCGGCACATGTTTGGTGGTACCAGGTCTCTGCGGTAGAAGACCGCACTGAATTCCTGCCAGTGTTTGCAGTGAGGCAGTTACCTGAGTCTTGATGCTGTTCAGTGGATCAGTGGAGGTATGCATGCAGCTGCACACACTGCTCCAATCTGAACGTTGAACAACTTGCACAGACTTAATGAGGACTAATTGCAAATTTAGGGCATAAACCACCAGATTATAAGAGAGAATGGGGTTGTACCACATGGATCTCTAGCTATTTGCCCAGTCCCTGATGGCCATCAAAAGGAGGTATCTAGGAAAGAGGATAAAAACAGGGTGAATTGTATGTGATACTTCCTTAGGCGCTGTCCCTGCTTCTAATCATTTGCAGCTCAGAGATTTCCTGACCTGGAGATGTTTCTTTGTATTTACAGCCTGAAAAAATTTCTGATCCATGAACTTGCCCTGCCTCTCCTTGGATCCATGTAAGCTTTTAGCTTCTGCAACATCCTGTGGTGTGGAGTCCATCAAATGCACGTGCTTTTCTAAGTCACAGTCTCAGAGGTCAGGCTGACTCCTCGTGTCAACAAGATTCAATCCCCCATTGCCATCACAGCAGGACTGTGCTCCAAAACCAGCTTTTCTTCAGTACCCTCTCTCTGTACCTGTTAATACACGTTAATATTGATTAATGCACTCACCACATATGGTGTAGGCACTTATCTTACTCCCCATCCACCTGGGATACACATTAATCAACAGTACAGCATGGTATAGTATGTCATGTCTCATTGCTTAAAGATTTTCGTACTCCCTTATGTTGTTTTTAAATTGAAGAAAACTAAGTGCTCAGACAGAAGTAATAGATCAGTATAACTAGATTTGTCTTAATACACCCCAGATGGATTTGCCCAGAAAAGTTTAACAGAAAATCTTTTTCAGCATACAAAAAATTTCTGAGGAGTTATATCACTGAGGATTGCTTTCCTCAGAAAAAGCCGATAAGGCTCTTTGTTCTGTTCCCATGACTCCCACAAGATAAAGACATTTTTTCCCCAATCCTCCATTAAAAACAATATATAAATTTTTTCACTGTGAGGTGTGTTTAGACACTCGAACAGGTCTAAACCTCCCTGAACCCAGGAAGGTTGCAGATGCCCCAACCCTGGTGGTGTTCAAAACCAGGTTGGAAAAAGCCTTGAGCAACCTGGTCAAGTGGGAGATGTCCCTGTACATGGCAGTGAGGTTGGGACAGATGATCTTTAAGATCCATAGAAACTCCTAAAAATTCTATGATTCTATGATTAATTTACTGGCTTCAGAAAGACAGCATTTCAGCTTCCCAAACTTTTCGTTTCTGGAACAGTAATAGATTATGCGCTAAGTACTGCTGTAGCTTAGTTCAGCACTCAGTTTCCCTGATGCTGGACACCAGAAGTCAGGTGCCTGGTCTGAGCAGCCAGCTCTGCAGTGGACACAGATGAATGGGTGCCTCCTGAGACAGACTTATTTTAAGTGTTTAAAATCAACCCCTAGAGATGCCCTATTAATTAGAGGTTGTTGATTCATTGAAAACTAGCTTAGACCGCACGTTACCTCTGGGAAAATTTGGAGCCTGGGATCTGGAGCTTAGAGGAAAAAGAAACATGATGGAGAATTATTTCAGTTGTGTTTGGTATAACAGTCTTCAAATATATAAAAATTCATATTCAGTAGACATAAAGGAATTAAATAAGTCAAATTTTCACAGAACACAAGACAAAAGGGCTCATGGGCCCAACAGCAGGTCCTTCCAGTGTGAGTGGTTTCTGGCATGAATTGTTCTGTTACAGGTCATATGAATAGTTCAGATGTCTAACTGATCACTAAATCATTATTGTTGGTGGTCTTGATGTAAAGTGAGGACAGAAGGGGTGGAAACTATCCTGTGATGAATGTATTTGCATGGGGTACTACTGACAAGAGTGAAAGAGTAAGAGTTGAAGGTAATAACCAGAGGTTTTGCACTGTGTTTGGTATTGTCTGACCTGCCTCTTGGGTGCATAAAGTTTCTTTTTACATTTGTTTTGGAAATTATGAACAAAAATGTGTCTTTCATTACTTAAGATATTTCTGAGTTTATGCACAACCTAGTAATAACATGGTATATTTTAATGTGCTTACACAAAATGGGAAGGTTTTTGTTGCTCATGTAGTCCTTATCATACCATTTTATCACTTCTGAATGCAGGCCCATTAATGTATTTTTGAAACTTTATTTTTTAAATTCTGTCAAACAAGCCCACAGTTTCCTTCGTTTTTCAAAAGATGTCAATATGCCTTGCAGATTATTGGCACTGCATGAATACCAGATAGAAACTATGATTATCTTACATTGACTGCATATCAGATGTTGTGTGATAAAGGACACAGTCAGGCCTTCTGAGAACTGCAAATGTGGCTTGTGATGCAAAGAGTGAATCCAGAATAACTTTAATGCAGGAAGTATTTTGATGCATTATGAAAAGCTTTTTTCATGGAATTGTACTTTCCAGAGTATTTATGCAGTGCCTTCATCTTTAAGCAACTGTATAAACAATAAATAATCCTTCTCATCAGTGTCACTACATCCCATTGAGTAAGTCCCCAAGGCACTATAAATAAAGGTTATCTTGCAACCATTAATAGTAAACAGAAGAAGGATTTCTTCACTGACTTTTATGAAGTTTTCAGTAGTGTTTAAATTTGATTTGGCATTTTTGATAGTTGCATCATATTTGTCTGCCTGCCTGAAATGTTCAAAGGCAAGGAAGTTTGTTAGGTCCACACATCCCACAGGTTTCTATAAGATTTCAGAGCTTGGTGGGCTGTTTGTTAATATCACTGCAATCTAGTGCTCTCTAGGGTACATTTGAAACTGCAATTGCATTAAAATGTGTCAGAACTGTCCCTAGATATACCTACAGGATGTAAATAGGGCAACCTGCTCTTGCTCTAAGTGTGCTTATTCAGGTTTGGGTGGTTTTTAGCTAGCTCAGAGTAATATAAAATCATAGAATAATTTGGCTTGACAGGGACCTTAAAGATCATCTTGTTCCAATCCCCCTGACATGGGAAGGGACACCTTCCACTAGACACAGTTGCTCAGGACCCCATCCTGGTTTCCTCACTTATTCCTGTCTGTGGTTCACTCACTCACTGTCGATAAAGGCCCTCATTTCTTCAGATGTAAAATCTGTTTTGTCTTTTTAGGATCATGCCTGCTGGTAGCCTGTGTGGAAGGCTTTCCCCAGTCCTACCTGAGCAGTGACTTTGAGGCACCATGGTTGAATCTCTAGCCCCTGCTCAGCATCATCCTTTGAGCAAACCTTTGCCACTGCTGTCACTGGGACATTATATTTGTTGTATTTGTATGTTTCTCGTGATAGAATATTTTGCTTCCCAGCAGTGGTACATGCAAGAGAAACTAAGCTCAAACAAAGGAGGAAACTGAAAAAAAAAAATATCCAGAGGGATATTAATCAGACAAGACATGAATAACCTGAAGAAGAGGTGAGTTATAAATTTCCACATTCAGAGGACACTGCTTGCCTTGTACCTTTCAAACTTGTTAGTGCCACTGCTGATCCAAGCAGTATTTCTGGCAATTCTCATTAGGATTCTCCTGCCCAAAGTCAATGGACTGCCTGTATCATAGAGCACAAGGACTAAACTTAGCTTTGCACTGCATACACTAAAAATGTGTCTGAAATGCTATCCATTCATAAGAGCAAAGGAATCAACAAAATAGCCTTTGCAGGATCTATTCTGATATGAACTCTTCTCATGACCTTTATATCACGAAAATCTGATACCTCTGGGAGAAATAACCTGAAATGCTTCATAAATATTTTTAGGCATTAATATAAGGCATAACTTTTCAAGGGCTCCAAACATCAGTCAGTCCTGTTGTCTTTTATTAGCTTTGGAAGAGAACTTTATAGTAGTATTTTACTTCTAAATTGAGAATATTTTTTTAAGAGAAAACAAAGCAAAACATGAACAGAAAGACTAAGTCTAGAAATATTCTGATTTGTTGCAGCAGCAAAAATTTGTGTGTTAGCAGAGGCCCATGTTGGGTTGTTATGCCCTATGCTTTTGTCATGCTTTGTCTCTCTCTGTTTAAATTAAATCCCAAAGCTACTCTTGGGTCGATTTTGGGTAGAGCAGAAGTGGCATAAAGCCAGATTTTCTCAGTTGAGAAAATACATTCCCTGAGTGATAATGTCTTTTTAAAAAAGACACTATCAATAAAGGAATCAGTAAAGTAAGAAACATCAAGGTAGATTCAATAGTCACACCAGAGAGTTTACTAATGTATAGCAAACCTGCCTGCTCCTCATGAGATCACCACAATAGAACTGATGTTTTTTGGTTTTAATTTTATGTCAGCATGAGCTCTGTTCTCTCTGTTCAATATAGCACTCTTCGTACTGACAAAATGGAAATGGCATCTATCCAAACACACTGGCTCAATGAGCCTTGGTTTTGATGACCTTATGCCTTGTTGGCCTTCTGGTTTAACTGTGGTAAGTTTATTGTTGGCTTCAAAGCAGTTAAATGTAGTCTGAAAGCCTTTCCTTGTTTACAGCTTCTTTTTCTTTTTTTCGTTCCTCTTTTTTTCCTTCTCATTGTAGAAAAAAAATACTATGTCAAGGACAAACACTTAGGTTATAGATTTTTTTCTTTTCTATTACTGTTTTTATTACAAGGTAACCCTGAAGACCTTTTAATTTTCTTGATTGTTTAAAGAGGCTTCATGAAAACATGACATCTCAGATGTAGAGATAGGTATAATTGAGTGAAAGATTCCATTTGCCAGGAGTCTACTACAGTAAGATTCTAAGGAATTCAAAAAATTGGAAAGAGTCTGTAAGGTTTTAGTGGAATTTGATAGGAGGCCCCATACAAATATCCAGATGAAACTCTAGCCAATTATTCTATGTTGAATATTATGCCCTGATGAAAATAAAGTACCTGAGTTTAATCTTTCATTCAGAGTAAAGATTTGTAGTATAATGACCTGATTTAGCTGAAAAAAGGAAAAAATAAGTAAGTCTGACAGCTGAGAACAGAAGGGGGATTAATCTCAAAAGCTGCTAGTCTTTGTTTCCCATCCTTTCATTATTATTCAATCAGAGCAAAGAAAAGACTAGCTGCCCTGACACAGCTCCAATTGCATTGCTCAGAGAAAGGGAGAAGCATGGTGGAGAGAGAGATTTCATTATTTACGGACCGAGGAACTGAGAAGAAAATAGAGAGCAAAGGAGCCATTTGGTCCACCTTTAGGTCTGCCTGGGGCTCTGGGCAAAGGCAGGCTGACAGTCATCAGCTGGCGAGCAAGGGCAGCTGCAGATAGGTACGGCAGGGTGGGATTCTCACAAGGTGCAGTAAGGCACCGCATGCATCATTACCCCACTTTTCTGAGCCTGGCTCTCGGCGGCCACGGGATGGAGGTGGCCGGCTCGCTGTGCCGCCTGTGGCCGCAGGGCAGACACGCGCAGCCGCTCCCGACTCTCTGCCCAGACTGCTGCGGGTGGCGGTGATCGCTGCGGCGTGGGCAGCGCAGCAGAGGCACAGGGCACGAGGAAACTGAGGCACAGGAATAAGGGAGGGACACTTGTCTGAATCTCCAAGGATTCAATCCCGAAGTGGGGGCAGACCAAGTGAACCAAATCCGAATCTGAAGGGGCTACTTTTATAGGGATGGGGGGCACACGGGGAGGACACAGCCTTTGCCCAATAGGAGGGCAGCAGGGGAGGGGTGCAGGGTAAGGGCTCCCCAACAGAAGCCAACACGGGGAGGGAGCAATCCTTACAATCCAATTCTGCTTCGAGGAAGGGATGAAAGACAGGGAACACTCCAGAGTCAAAGGAGTGTGCTGTCTTTGACAGACAGGGGTGAGACAAGGGAACGAGGGAGGCATACAGGTGGATTGACATGTGGATTGACATTTTGGTGGGGAAAACTGTGGCGAACAACTCAGGACTGAACCATTAGGAAAGCCAAATGGGGTACATAGAATGAACCATTACAAACTTATAACAAGGAATATTAAAACATATTACAGAAGAACAAACTGTAAAATAACAGACTACCACACTTTTCAGCCTACATTTGACCTCCAATGTGCACATGAAGACAAGAAGGGAGATGATGCTGTGACATACATTAGAGTGCTGTCTGCTCATCTGATGTCTTTGATGGTGGGTCCTCTTGGCATGTGACATGATCCCAGCTCTCATTCCACTTGTGAACATTTACAACCATGAGCTCCACTACTACCCCTAAATGCCAGTGGCTGCTGCAAGTCAACCTGCTGTGCACCTACTCGCTCCAGCTGACCAGAATTGCACTCAAAAGTACCCTGACATACCTTGTACTTCTTACACCAGCTGTTTGAATTAATGCTTTAGTCTGCTAGGCTTCAGTTTCTGCAGTAATACTGGAACAAATATTCAAAGTATCTTTAAGGATCTGGAGGATGATGAGGAGATGAATTAACAGCCATTATAGATTTTCCAAAATCAGGTTATGTCAGTTGTCTAATTTCCTTCTGGAACTAAATAACTACCCTTATAGATAGGGTAAGAAACAGGCTATGACATGCTGCTTTCTCTTGACAAATTCTGATTTTATCTTTCATGACATTTCATAAACTAGCTAAGAAAGCACTCTATAGATTTAATTATAATAAGACTGCATTTAAAAAGTTTTTAAAAGCTCACTATCACTTTTCAGTATTTTTTGTGAACTTTCATATGATATCAAGATTTAAGGAGCATACTTGTAGGACAGGATTAGTCTTGAGAAAGTTTGACACATTAAAGATGCAGCAGTTAGACACATTAAAGAAGGCAGCAGTTGAACAAGAAGAATTTCAAGATATTATGCTTGGACAGGAATAATCTTCTTACACCCACAGAGAGAGAGAATAAGAGGCTGGATAATTGAGTATCCTCCTCACTGGAGAATGAGAGGTTAAGCTGAATCTTCCATCACAGTGAATCACCTACTGAACAGGATAAGAAAAAAGTAATTTTGTTGTGAGTTAATAGGTTAGTTATACAAGACTATTACCTGTAGGGTATTTGAAATCATCTTCTGGTCTATTAAGTTTTGGTAAAGGTTCGTTTGGAATATTATGCCCAGTTTTGAGTACTAACTTCTGAAAAATACCTTGCTCAACTGGAGAGATTGCTGAAAACAACAATTGTAGGATCAGAAAATGTGATTTATGAAGGAAGGCTTATGAAATTGGGATGGTTAAGTACAGAAAGAAGAACATTAGCAGGAGACATAACAGTCTTTGCACAACTGAAAGGAGGGTGGAAAACTGTTCCTTTCACATTCTACTGATAGAATGAGAAATAACAGGCTTTAACTGGTATAATGAGGATTCCCACTGAAGTTAGGAATAATATAATGAGACTGGAAAGCTTTAGCACAATCTGTGAGAGATTGTGGAATCTCCATGTGTAGAACTTGTCTGTCAGTCATGGCTTTGGTATAGTTCAGTGAGGAGAAGGATTAGATGTACTCTTGAGGTAATTTCAGTAGGGTTTTCTACAACTTTTTTTCTGAGTCTGTTCTTGTTTTTCTTTCAAGATGAGGTTCCTTCTTAAGAGCAACTATGAGGTGAAAGATGTTATTTAGCAAAAAAAGAGATTAATTTGACTTGATTTCCACTTATGGGCTCACAATCACCTCTCACATGCTCAAAATGGATTTTTTGCATCCTGTGTGAGCCTGTGGTGTTGGCTGAGCCTAGTAGGTAGACTTCAAAATACCCCTGCCCTACTTGCAAATGCTTAAGAAATTTGATGAGTTTTTTTGTATACATGGCACAGTTTCCAATGAGATAGGAGTCAACATGGTATTTTCAAAAAATGTCACTGCTTTGAAAATCCTCAGGCTTTGGATCATCTTGAGACACTCATTTGCCTTAAACTATGCTCTACAGCAAAAGAGTGCATGAAATTGTTTGCACTTTGGTGAGTGTTGCCTTTGCTGACTGTAATTCAACTTCCAAAAGAAAGTTTCAACTGTCCTCGCTGTAGTCATCGTACTCTCATGGTTCTAGGCTATGAATATATTGGCATACAACTTATGATCCAAAAAGTTTTCTTGTTAATAAGTTTACTGTTAAATTGCAGGTTTGTAAGGTCTAGGTGCAAACACTTGGGAGTTTAACCATTTCATCAGAAAACTCTGAGCTCTCTTACTAGGATTGTTGATTTTGGCTGGTAATTGCAATCAAAGTGAAATAATTAAAAAAAAGCAGCAGCAGTTCAAAATGATTGCCAGTTATAATTACAAACCAAAATCAACAATCCTACAGCCTACTGGCACCATCTGTTTTTTTCTGCTCCCTGTGACTACAGTTCCCCCATTTCCTCTTCTCACTCAGCACTGGATACCTTCTACTTCCTGCTTGAGCCCTTTGCAGGGCATCAGAGCTGGGATCTTCCAGGGGCTGCTGCCAGCAGGATGTCTCCCGTTACAGGGATTCTACTCATGTATATGGGGTTTGTCATGCCTCCTCCCAATAACCTGTCATGGGAAGAATGCCTCTTGTTGAAAGAAACATCCGGTAGCCAACTGAATTGATTAAAAAACTTTCATTTTTGTTTGTTAAACTGACAGCTGGAAAACTGATTCTCAGTTAACAGTTCTAATTTCTATTACTAGGTCTCTAACTCCTATTTGAAAATAATTCAGGTTTTGCATTTAATAACTTGAATATTTTTTTTTGCGTATGTGTCACATACTAGATTTGCATAATGAGATTTGAAAGCATGTCCAGAGGTAAACAACCCCTAAAATAGCCTAGATTGTGTTGAAGGAGACAAGGAGACATTTACATATAGAAGCCAGAAGAGGGTGAAGAAAATCTTCTTCATGGCTGTTAAATATTCTGCCAATTTACAGTATCATCTAATTTGACATTTCATCATGGGCTATGGAGGCAAAACAATTGTAACATAGAACATTGCAAACAAATGAGCCCAAAGTATAACTACAGAAAAAGCAAAAGTAAGATATTTTTGAATATAATTAGTCACACTGGTCAGGGGCTGTAGTGTAACCTCCTTCAGCTGCCCAAGTATTCCATTCCTAGGCTTGTACCTAGTTTTAAATTCAACCTTATGCTGTCTGGAAAAGTAAACAGCTGTGTTGGTGAACTAGTTTTGGGCAGGACAGGGTTAATATTTTAATAGTAGCCAGGAGGGGCATAATATTATTCAATGCTATCTTGCACCGGCAAGGGGCAGAAGGAAGGGATATATATACTGGCATACTGGGGGGGAAAGGTTGGTATTTTGTTGTGATTTTTCTGTGTAAATGGTTTCTTTGTCTTACAGCTTTTGTTATTAATGTTGTCGGTGTTACTGGTCGTTTTCTTATCTCATTGCTTTTTCCTGTAAATTGTTCCTATCTCAGCCTGTAAATTTGACCTTTTTGTCCCTCCAATTCTGAACTCCATTCCCCGAGTGGGAAGGGGGAGTGCATGGGGTGGCAAGCAAGCAGATGGTGTCTGCACTCAGAAAGTCTTGTCTGGGGGATGGAGAAGGTACTAAACTGGGGAGTGCCATTCCTGAGACACAAAAATTGCTTTCTAGTGATTTTTCACTAACTCTGGTGATGTAAGAGAAAGTATATAATTCTTATCATGTTTAAATTCTTTCAGAAATTTTCAGAAGAATGAAGTAACTGGAAAATCATTTAGATTTTCTGACTGCTTATCACTCAGTACTGCTTATGATGAAAGTGCTCACTAGTCCAGACGTCCTCTCAGATAAAAGGTTTGTTGATCAATATAATCTGCAGAGATATAAGACCTTACCTGTAACCTCTTCAGTTTGAAGGTGAAGAAGCAGATTACCACACCCAAGCTGCAAATTTGCAGATGGCACTGAAAATCACATTTTTCAAGATGGAAATGAACTATAGAACTGGGATATTGTTTGGAGGAAAAGAATATAATCTCCTGTGGTATAAAGAATTTGGGTGGCATATTTTGTAATCTTTTGTGGAATATCTAACATTGCAATACAATGTCAAGAAGTGGCTGAACAGATGTCAGGGCAAGAATATATCTGTAAAAAACCAGACAAATTAGTGGATATCTAGTGAACAGACTTATGTGTATTGCAGCTGTGTCATCTTCCTGTTATGAAAAACAATCTCAACAAACAGTATTTTATTAAACATTCTTCTTTTCTTTCCCTACTATTTTATGTTAGGAATTGGAACTTTATTTTTAAAATCCCAATATAGGGAAGAAATAACAGTAATGAGGTTAGATTTGATAATTTCTTATAAATGATGAACAGGATCCCACATGCATTTGAAATAGAACTGATTGAAATTCATTCCAGTTGTCTCCCATTAATCTTAATTGTAATTCTGTATTTCACTTTAATAGGTTGCTAGACTTTAGGAAGCTGTGTTATTGTTCTTACGTACTTGATTAGTTTTTAATTGATGAAGTTTTTCTGAGTTCTGCATGTGGAAAGGAATGTGAATACTGCCATTTCCTAGATGAGTGTTTATAGGCCAAGCAGTATTGCTGTGATTCAAAGCAAGTAGGGAAAATGCAGAGAGTTCCGCCAAAGAGAAGACTTCTGTACCTGCGATAAATTTGATGGAAGACTTTTGTTTGTAGTAAAACTTTTAAAACAAAAGTAGATTTTCTGTCCACAAAGAACAGGGTACTTGTAAAACAAACTGATCAAATGGCACACGCACTGCTTCAGAAAGCTGTGCTCACATTTTTAATGTCCAGAAGGAAGACAGGGCATTTGTAATGCAGAACCTGGAAGGACAAAAATCTCACCCTTTCTGCTTTCACTGACTTCAAGGAGAATCGAGTGTTCTCCACACCTTGCAGGATTGAATCCATTGTAAACTTGCTCATGATTAATATATGTTATGAATATCTATTAAATGTTACAGTAGGTTGATAACACCCAGCCATATCACTCATTTATTAAAAGAAACTGTTCAGTCAAAGTCTGAATAGGGAGGTGAGAGAGCAACTCAGCTGTACTTAGATTGATGATACTTCTAAAAATTGTCCAAGCATGTGTGCAAGAACCTGTCAAAGTAAGAGTTTAATAAATGAGAAAGTGAAGGACAGGTAACTTTCCCAATATACAAAAGTTGTGCACATGCACGTGCATGCTTCATTTATTCCCTGCTTACTAGCAGGTAAACAACACAGAAAGAGAGTCTGTTTGCCATTTTTGAGCTAGATTGTCTGGAAAAGAATTTTGCCAAGTCAGTTATTGCTGGGGCTACAGCAGCATGCTGTATGGCATCACTGAAGGCTGCTTTTGCATCAGCAGATTTCCACCAAACTCAGTGTAGTGGTTCTTGCCTATCACTCCAAGAACCTGCTCTGGTCTTCTGGGTAGCATCAGCCACAGCAGGATTTGCCCCTGGGAGGACAGGTGGCTTCTGAAGAGAGAGAGAGGATGGGGAAGGGAGGGTGAGGAAGCAGGAGGAGATGCAGACCAGAGCCTGGGAAGCAGTTGAGCCTGTGGAGTTGTCTGCTCCAGGCACAGTACCCTTCCACAGAGACAGCAGCAGTCCTGATTTTATAGGAAAATTGCACTTTTCAGGGTCTGTTGTCCAAGTTAATTGCTTATTTTGCTTTTTTTTTTTTTTTTTTTTTTTTTTTTTTTTTTTTTTTTTTTTTTTTGGTGCTGTCCCTGTTTATACCAGAATTGGTAAGGTCCCATAGCACTATAAAATTCTCAAAGGCACCAGGATATGTTAGGTATCAAAACTTTTTCCTCCCTACTGATAGTTTGGAGTTGTTTGTGGTGAATATTTGGTAAACTAGATGCTTAATACATTTTGAAAAAGAATGTGCCTAATACAGGGATTGAAAACTGCTTTTAGCTACTTGCCTGATGTGGAACCATCATCTTAACTCCAGGTTTTGATCGTGTAAGTCTCTGAGAACAAAATAGAAAGCACTTGGAAATAGCACTCAAGCAGAAAAGGACTGTTGGCTGAGAAGTTCTTAGTGCCTGAGCACTCCATAAAGAGTCTTTTCTGTGCAGTCATCTGCTTTCATTTCTCCCTCATAGCTATAGAAGCCGTTCCACTTGTAATTACAATAAGGGGCTTGACGCAGCCCACATTTCTAATAAACTGTTACAATGCTTCTTTATCAGCTAGTCTGTTTCACTGCCAACCTCTTGTTTCACAACATAATTCATATGTAACAGTCCTGATAGGTTACTGAGTAAATGTCTGGGAGTACTACCCACTCTGTATTCTGCATTGCCATTTTGACATTATCAGTACTTACACGGCTGCAGCTTGGGCATCTTTGCTTAGTAAGTGGGCTATGGATTTTCCATGGTAAAATGTTGTATTGCTAGATCTTCGGGATCCAGGATTTTTTGGGAATAAAATTGCAAAGGCTGAGTGCCTTCTGTGCTTTAATGTCTGTTTTTGACACTGGGGCTGATATCTGGTATGTGACTTAGTATGATGTGTTAGGTGGCTGACTGGAGCTGCTACCCTCCAGATGTTTCTGATTATCTGTGTTCTGGTGTGTGTACAATAAGGAAGCATTGTGGATGCTGGCTGGTTAGCCTTGGTATTTACTGCCCTTTAAAAGGGGAAGGATGCTGTCAGGGCCATAAGAGCAGCCAGATGCCTCTGTTGCCATTATCAACCATGCATGCCCTGCCTATGGATACCCTAAAAGGTCTCCCTGCATTGACTCCAGGTCTGACTCATTCACTTTGCCTGATGGTCCCTGGCTGCTTGATGGCTGCCACAGTCACTGGGCTCCCTCCTCTCAGATGTGGTGGGTCAACACCCTGGTAGAAGAGGACACTGGCTGTTCTGTGTCCCCTTGGCTCCCAGGGGCTCCTCTTCCCTCAGGAAGAGCCCTAATCCCCTGTAGGCAGTATTTTCTGCCTCAGGCAGCTAGTCATTACATAATGACCTCTTTGAATTGCCTGTCCCAAGTCTTACTGGCAGGAGCAGGAGCCTTTGATGATTTGATAAATCCAAAATAGATGAGGGTCACTTCACAGTCACGGTCAGGTTGCCTAGAAACATCTACTTCATCTAATGGCATGTGGTGCCTTCTATGGGAAGGTGGATTTGTCGGGGCATGTGACGTATTTAAAGAGTGTGAGTCATCAACATCTGAAAGGACTTCAGTGCCCTCATGTTGTTTGCTTGGCATTGGCAGTGAATGTAAGTGAAGACAGTATGCTGAGCCAGACTGGAAACATTCACACCATTGTGCCTGCAAAAGCACTGGAACGTCTCAGCAATCACTTCTCATGGCTCAGTTTGTCCCTTTGAGGGTGAGGAATAATAACTTATTATCAAGTTCTGAGATATGAATAATGTGCAATTCTTGCCTGTTAACTCCTCCTGAAATTGCACTGTGATTTCTGCTGCACACTGCTGCAAGGTAACTTAAATGTGTTTCTGGGAAAAGGAAAACAACCCCAAAGCAAACCAACAGCCCTCAAGAAAACTAAATAAATTGTTTAATAATTTACCTTGATGGAAGAGGAACATGGAAGGGAAAAGTTAACCAGTCAAGGAGAATATCAGCAGTAAAGAAGAGTAATCAGTGTGAAATAATCACCACAGTATCTGAGTGCTTGTTCCAAGTCCAAAATTCTGCATCAAGTCTTAGCCTCCTCCTGGCAGGATAGAGGTCACAGTGTGCCACTTTCTGTCATCTTGGCATTAACTACTTGAGTAAAAAAATGTAATGAGAAAAAAAAAAAGTCAAAATCTGAGATATTTGCCATTTGTATGGCAAATACAAATGGCAAATATCTCAGTATCCTATCCTGAAGTATCCTATTCAGAAAAATTACTCCTATTCATGAAAGATGTAAGCCAATGTTAGAAAAAAAATTAGTGTAGGTTGCATAGGAGGCTGCATAATATATTTTTCTCTAATAAGTCAAAAACACTTTGCATTCATCAATATGGGTTTCTTGGCATGCAAGTGGTATTCAGGAGCACACAAGGGAGGGGAAAGGCAGGCCAGAACACAGGTGAAGAATGAGGAGAAGTTGGCACTGACACAAATGATACAAAAAATGCTGATTTAGTAAGGAAAAATGTAAATCATTTTTAGTGTCTTTTGAAGAAATGTTCCCAAGTTAAAATTGCCTTGAAGGCATATGACCCAGGCTGACATTGCTTTGGCAGCAGAATGTGAAGGGTGTGGATGCAGACATGAAATGTCCTTTGATGAAGACTGCTCACCAACAGCCTTTCTGGCAGTGATAGCAACACCAGTACTTTTGAAGACCCAGTTATTTTTTCTGTCTCTGGACAAAGACAACCAGGTATAATTTGTTAACTCTGAGAAAAAGTGGATGTAATTTTCCATATATGGGGGTATTTATCCCCTCATTTCTTCACAATCAGCTAAACCTAGCACTAGTTCTAAGCATATTACTGGTTCAAATCTTGGTATTTTTTACCTGAGATAGAGACAGACACAAAACTTTAACTTTGAAATCATTATAGTCAGTTTGGGACTGAACCAGTAAACAGTTACCACTTCAAAATGCTGACTTGACCATAAAGTGACATCCCTGCTGGGGTGCTATTGAGCAAAGGAGCTGTCTAAACTTTCTAGGGTATACAAGGCACATCATGTAGAACCTCTCCTGCTCCTAACCCTCCTCTGCCTCTCCCCAGCCTTGGTGTGGGCAGGAAAAGCCCTAATTTCTGCACCATGATTCAAGGCCATTATGCTTGGTAGCTGGGTAGTTATCAATTCACATACTTCTTGTGCTCACTTGGCTCTATTCTTTTGGTCTTTGTTTTACTGCAGGGAAGAACGCATTTTTATACAGCAGAACCTTTTATATATCTTTTGAACCTTGGCAATCCTGTGGGGTGCATCACGGTAGAAATATGCATGAGCTTCTGTACATCTGGGGTGTGTGTAGGTAGCAGAGAGCTTATTTTTATTCTCATGCTTCTGCTTGATTTCTACGGCACAGCATCACCCATAGAGCGCTGTAGAACCTCTCCATCCTCTCAAGTCAGATGTGAGTAGTAAGAGGACCCTGTGGCATTGTGCTGCAAGTGTGAAGAGTGTCTGTGCTGCTGGGGGAGCAGGGATTATCCCTCTGGCTGAGCTGGGCCTGGATGCTTCACCTTTGCCACATGCCTTTGTCACATTCCTATTTTTTAATGCAGCATTTTTCAGTGTTAAATGCTCCGAGGGATTGTTGGGCCCAATCAAGTTAATTATGGGCCTGAACTTGGGTCCAAGCTGGAAGGATTTTAGTCCCAGTTTAAACTGAACTAAGACTGGATTGAAAATGTGCTGGTTCAGCTCATACCTGCTGCTTCAGTTTCTGAAATCCCTGTCCCACTGCACATGCTCAGACCTCCAAAGGCTGGAAAGCAGCAGCCAGTGTTGGATGGGGCAGTTATATTCTGCAACAACAGTTCAAGCCCGAAGAGCTTTAATTTCTCCTGGCACTCTTTTGTGCAGCTTGAATGCTTTATGGACTATCATCACTATCCACAGCCATAGGAACAGGAGAATTAGAAATGGGCTCTTTACAGAGGCTACCTGTGTCCTTCTGGGAGAATAGCTAAATTTCAAGGTGCCAAGTTTACTTGTGAGCAAAGAGCTCCCAAGAGAAGCTTAAGCTTGCTACTTGCTGATGTAATGTTTTGCCTTTTTGGATCTACCCTTTGCAGTTTCTTCACGTGCCCCATTCGGAATAAAACTGACCCTTAAAGAGGGAGCCTGAAGTCCACACATAACTTGCCTTTCTATTTAACCTTGTGCTGACCAGTTACTCAGGAATAAATTGAATCCCTCCTGAATTCTACTTTCCAATATGTATAATAAAAAAAAAAAAAAAAAGCAAATGAACTGAGACCTTCTCTGTTTTGCAGAAACCTTAATAACTTTTCATAGACTCTAACTTATTAGCTCAGAAGTCTATTTTCTTTCTGAAGACTTCTGATTTTTAATAATTAAGGAGCTGCCTGCCCCAAGCAGAGAAATACAAGAGCACTTTATTTTTTGGTTATTCTTCAAAAAAGGGTATCTTTAAAAAAAGGTTAATAGCTTGTATCCTGGGTATATCAACAAGGAAGCTTACTAGTATCATTTGTTTAGTCCTAGGTGGAAAAAATTTCTTTATTTATCTTTATCCTTCAAAAGGGAAATTTGTAGAACCTGCTTGGAGATTTAGGGAGATGTGTATTGCTTCATTGCCAATTTAACATTACCATTTAATGTACACAGTATGTGGGCTTCTCTTCCATGTTTTGCAATAGATGTAGAGTAAGAGTCATAATATATCACTTTCACAAGCAATTTAGCACAGCATAAGGGAGGAAATATAACTGTACTGTCTTGCTACTTATTTTCTAATAAAATTCTAATAGATTTTAGGTTAATGACACAGAAGATGACATTTATATCCTTTTTTTTTTTAAATCTGCAACACAATGAAGCAGGAAGTTATAAAACCAGATGATAAGATAATGGACTCCTTGCTTGTGCACAATAAAGTACCCTTATAAAGTGCTGGTTTGCCTTTGACACTTCACTGAAGTCTCTCTGTAAGACAGTACCTGGCAGGCCAGAGCCAGTAAGGCTGGTTAGGCTTTCCTTCACTGAGATTGATTTGCTCCTTACTTGAAAGATGATCTGCTTTAACTCTCCCCTGCCATGCCAAGAATTATCTGACTTTTTTAAAAATGAAGGCAGGAAAACCAGCAATATTTTTTTTCCTATGGTTAATAATGGAAGACCAAAAAGACTCCCCTGTTGATAAGATCTAACCATTTATGTTCCTGTATGATGAAAGGTGAATACTTATTTAAGATTTATTTAGTATTTTGTCATCTATAATGAATCTAAAGGGCACAACAATTTGTCTTAACATTCTATAATGCAATGAAGCTCATTTTAACAAATAACTATATAAATAACACATTTACCAAGCCCCTTGGTTGACTAATCTTGTGTTTGAGCTGTAAAACATTTTTAATTGATAACAGACTGAATCTGAAATAGCAGAATAGATTCTTTCTGTATAGAAAAAGAGTGTAAGGCACTTGTGGCTGTGTGCATATGTTTCTGTAAATTGTGTATAGGGTCTCATTTCATGCTTCTCAAAGTAACTGTGAATATTAAGTCTGATTACTTTGAACATGGCACTGGACAATATCCACTTTCAAGTTCTTCAGAATTTAAATGAAGCAAACATCTCAATATGTTTTGAAATGTCACAATGTTCTTTGGTTTCCAGAGGCAGAAAAAAGAGTCAATATTTTCTCATAATTTTTTTACTACTAGCCAATCCTACTAGCCAGTACTTGATAGAAGAGACTGTAATTTCTGTACAAGAGAAGTAAAAGAATATTGTGGCTGGATTTGATGTTTACAAAATCATGCAACCTATCAAAAAATTGTGAGACCTTAGTGCTATCACCCATGAATTTCTTTTTAGTGGATGTGCTCACATCTCAATAGATTTGTTTCTTTCAATGTATTTGATCTTTAAGCAGCCTTTTGCCAGGTATTGTGAGTTGGCTCATTTTTGAACAAGAAGCAGCAAATTAATAAGAAAATAAGAATACAGCACAGGAATATGCCCAATGGAAGGACTACTCAAGCTTCCCATATAATTGTTTCAAATAATCTGTTCTGTGCTGTGCCTACCCATGAATAGAAGATCTAAGATTTAGTTTCTGTTGTGGAGGATGTGCTTTCTACAGCAGCTCAGTTGGACTGCACTGGAATCTAGAAGGACAAAGCACAAGTGCCAGGTTATCATTTGTACCTTTTCCCTTCCAAGGCAAGCCCTGAACAACTGAAAAAGGCACTGTTCATATGCCAGTGAGTTTACTCAAGTAAAACAAATCAATGTGATTGTTGTGGGCAGAGTGGGAGCTTCAGACAGAATTTGTTAGAGAAGTTTCTCCCATTGAGTCACAAGGTGCAGAAAGGACCTCCTTGCTTTTGTAACTCCTCTCAGAGAGGAGCCTTGGTGAGCCTGGATCTTCCCAGGCTCAGTCAACAGTTCATGTCTAAGTGATTATACAGGTGTAATTGAACTTTTATAAAACTTTGTCCTGCAGGATTAAAGATGGCCACTCAGATATATTTATATAAATAAAATGAATTATTTGAGTTAATTAAAAATTATAATGAGTAGACAAAAAAAGAGCTTAATCTGAATTATTTACTATGCATTATGGTATAACTACTAGTATAGTGCTATTTTTGAATCAATATTGAAGCAATTATATCAATGCAATTATATTTAAATAATTATATGAAAACTAGAAAAAACAATTATTAATGACTGTGGGCAAATCTTTTCCTCTCAGCCTCAAGAAGTAACCATGAGGGGCATCCCCACTCAAGGGAAGGACCATCACACACCTTAAGGATGTATGCTTGAGGGCCTCATCATGCAAAGTGGGCCTTTTATAGTATCAAGTGAATGGAATGACAGCCATACATATTTTTAAGATTATGTTTTGTCAGATTTAATCAGCAAAAAATGCTTTGTGCTGAAAGAAGGTATTAGCAGCTCTGTGGTTTTTACTGCCAAACACTCCTGACTCACTTTTGTATCAGTGCTTGTATTTCCTCACTGGTCCCAGCCTCAGGGAGATGTATGGCACATCCTTGCGGTGGGGTCTGATGGTTTGGTCAAACTGATCTCAGCATTCACCACCACTAAAATCAGCAGACCCTCCTTGCTCCAACAAAGGACAAACTCTCCTTGCTCAAGCCATCAGCCTGTAAAAGATACAAGTTTTGAGCTGCTGTATCCCTGCTTAGGCAGAGCATCCTGCTACAATGTTCTTACTTAGCTTGAGATATCTGAATAAAATCTAGGACTTTTACTTACCTGTGTCTGGCTTTGGGCAAGACTTGAGTGTTTTTTAAGAGTGTAATACTGAAATAATTCAGTGACATTCATGCTGACCCCTAAGGATAGCACTTTTGCAGTATTATCTGACCTCTTTCATTACCTCTTTCTGAAGATGAAGGAGTTATTTCCATACCTATTGCTCTCAATAGTCTACAAGAGTCCAGGCAAGTAGCTCTCAACCTCTAGTGGCTCAGACTTAATATTATGTGTCTATATTACAGACTCTACCTAGCAAGTCTGTTTTGCTGTGACTCACTCTGAAGTTGAACTCATTTAGCATTTCATTTTCAATGAGGCGTTCTCAGGAGTAAAATACAAGAGGAGGAGCTGGAGCTACAGTGCTGGAGCAGAGGGACTGAGTCTTCTTCTATGGTGGGACTCCAGGGAGTCTTCTAGGAGTCTTCTGCTCTGCTTCTCTGTGTGGTCTCTTAGATGTACATACAATTGTTAGAAACAACAGATTGAATGCATTAACCAGGACCTTTAACTCACCTTGTCTAAAATTCTTTGTTCTATATGCTCACAGTTCTTTGTCTGCATCTGAGCAGCATTTTTTAAACGGAAAAGAGCACAGTCAATGTTCAGCTGAATAAGTACTACAATCTTGTCATATGTTGAAAGCTCTTCAGATGTTTTAAGAAAATAATCAGAATTCAGAGTGTATATTAAATTATCAACTATCTAATAAGCATGCTACTTCCCAGCTGGGATCCTTCTGGTACATTCATTCATCTTCAACCGGTGTAATTAAAGATGAAAGGTGTAACACTGATGATCCTTCTCTAGAGATCTCATCAGTTTAATTCTAGAACTATCAATGGAAAGGGAATATCATATAAATTTTTTAGACTTAATTGGACACCTGCTGGAGGTCAAGCAAAACAACCAAGGTCTACTGAAACAGGGATTGCCTTCAGTAATTCAGTAATTTGATAGGAGGAAATTTGCCAAGGCAATGCAATCTTTGTTTCATATTTGCTAAAACCAAGATAGATTTATCTAGCAAAGTAGACACTAATCAAAAAGTGGAAAACAAGAAGAGTGTACAGGAATGTGCTTAAAATCTCATAATATAAACTGGTAACCTCATGCATGGAGCAACTGAAGCAAAGAATGCCGTGTCAGGGTTGCATTTAATAGCTTCCTACTGGTCCAACAAGGGTGTGCAGAACTATGTCTGGTGTAACACAACTTCTTTATAAACTTATATTCAGAAAGTGTGCTTTCCTAGATGAGTGAAAGAACAGGCTTTGTTTCCCTCAAGAGTGCCTTTAAATCACATCAGTGTGTTGTGATGTAGTGAAAAAAAAAACCCAAAAACTCACTTCTAAAATAATTTTCCATATGGTGGTGTCAAGAATACTTTTTTCATTGTGATGATGTCATCAGATCCACTTGATCCATTTATAGCTGCTATTTAAATTGCAGTTTCCATAAATGTATATGACTGCCTTGAGGGTGTCTATATTTGTTACAGAAGTTGTCTCAGGAATCTTGGAGCAATCTCCCAATCTAATTAAGAGTGCTGTAATTACAGCATAAAGGGCTGTGCTGCTAATACTAAACTTTCAAAAATCATGAGTCAGGCCCCATAATTTGAGACTGGTCCCCAAATATGAATATTTGCTTTTTAAAAGAGTTTATTATGTTTTGGGTTCAGTGTTAATTTTTGAACTCCCTCTGCCCCTGCCATGGTTTGTGTGTGTATGCATGTATGTGCATGTATGTGTGCTGTAATTCTACAAATAATATTATTTCTTCACCATAGGTTTAGGAAAATGCAGTTCTGATCCCTAGTCTCATTTCTGTCTATCTGCCTACCTTTATGCACCCAAGAATTTTTACTCCACAGGTCCTCCTGTGGTACCTTACATTACCCACTCCTTGAGAAGAGGACAAATTGTAGTGTCTTGTGCTCTTCTCCAGCTTGGAAGGAAAAGAGATGGGAAAAAAAACTTAGGGAGCTTTCCCACAGGGATCTTGACTTTCGAGTCAATTTGCTACTCAGATGACGAGTCTATCTCCTTGTCTTTCATCTTACTCAGAACTGGGGAATTACATAATGAATGGGACCAAAGTATTTGGATTTATCTAAAGGTTAAACCGGGAGCTTCCTTGTCCTGGTTACAGGACAAAGCTAAGATTTGGTGATAATTGTTTGAGTCCCGTGCTGCAGGAAACAGGACTTGTTATGTAGTGTTTTTCTTCTGCCAACATTGTATTCAAGTTTTCTATGGTAAAAGATGCTCAACTACTACATTGATAGGTACAATATATATCAGTCTTCCATACAAAAGAGAAAGAAGGAACCTCTGCTTGAGTAGACTAATATAAGACTTAATCTTTGCTTTTTTTTTTAATCAGTTTCCTATAGCTGAAGTAATCCCTGAAATAATTTATTTCAGTTATTCCTAGAGTTTCAATTAGTGAGTTACCATACGGCATCACCCTGTCTTACAAGGCAATTTGAATGTTTTGCCTTGGAAATGGCTGTGTTACACCTTAATACAGGATGTGTTGCCTGTGAATGGAAATATTTTTGATCTCCCTCCTCATGGCCATAACATAAATAAAGAAATCATTCAACAGTCCCTCCCCAGACAGCAGCAGCAATCTGCCTCGCCAGAAAGTATTTTTTGCTGTGGCACTTCAAAGAGGTATTATACTAATTGAGATGGATTTTTTAAAAAAGGATAAGAAGCTTTCAAACTTTATTTCAGATTCCTGTAAATGTTTTCTCATACTTCAGCCTTTGCCTCATCCTCTGAATGGCATCATTGCATATGCTTTTCAACTTGCAGCCGTCCTTCAGTAACGTTTCCTTTTCATATCAGCTGACTCAAGGTCCCTGGGTACTTTTCTCCCTTCATGATATTTGTAACTTTTGAACATTATCTAGGAATGAGTAATGAGATGCGCCAAGTTTGACCAGACATTCTAATAAGCACATCTGTCACTTCATTTTCATTCCTCAGTTTTGACTCCATTGTTTCTAAATCATGCATCCTTGTTGGGCCAACAACAAAGACCACACATCCCCATTCTTAGCTCTTGTTTGCACATCATCTACATTGCACTTGAGCAGTGAGGTTCTCAAGCACTCTGATTATTAAGAACTGTATTTTTAAGGTGGAGAGATTGGGTGTTGCTCCAGTGAATCTTGCATAGCCTTTTGGAAAAATGCAAAACTTAGTTCAGAGTGAGATCTCCTTCAGTATTTTCTAAATGCAGGCAAATCACCTTTTCTCATCATCTAAGCTTCCCCTGTAGTCAACAGACAGAGAAACAAGCACTACAGAGAGGAGCATATTTTTTTTGTAAAAGAGAATATTAAGCAGGAGAAATTGTCTGTGGTGGTTTGTTGTTTTATAATTGTTCTTTGTTAATCAGTTTATAATGGTTTGTTCCATGTACATTTGTTCCAATGTTCTGTTCCCCTAATGGTTTAGCCCTAAGTTGTTTACTTCAATATTTTCCCTCCAAGTGCCTGTAAATCCCCATGTCAGTCTCCCCAGTCCCTCCCTTACTCCCTTACATGTCCCTGTCAATCCCCAGTTCACTGCCCCCTACCCCTGCCTGTCAAGCTGAACACACCCTGTTTGTTCTAGAATGTTCCCTGTCTGTTGCCCCTTCCCCAGTATCTCATTGGACTGTTAAGCCTGCTCCCTCCCCTGGATTGCCCTCATTGGACTGCCTCAGTTGTGTTCTCCTCCCCTAATGTCTCCCCATTGGATGGGAGTTGTTTCCACCCCCTCATCCCCTCCCCTCTTTAAAATGTGCTGCAACCCTCAGTCGTGTGCCTACTTGTCTCTGAGCCCTCTTTGGCAATAAACTGCCTTAAGATTCATACAAGTGGCCCCCCTCTGTTTCTTCACTTTGGTCCTTCGTACTGCTCCGGAGCTGTGATACCCACGCCACGGCCAGCCACAGGGAGCTGCACCTCTCTGTGTGCACTGCCACCCAAGGAGGTCTCGGAAGAGACCTGGGGGCAGCCACTGCTGTAGTGCCCTCTGGCCACAGGGAGCGTGCCAGCCAGGAGACCTCCACACTGTGGTCACACCCGGGCAGCTACAGTTGTCCTGTGCAGACACCCATAGTCCTTCTTTTGCTTCTAGGTGAGCTGTGATGTTCTGGTTTGCACACTCTCAACTTCAGAGACACATCAAGGCGTATGCTTTCAGTATCGCCTTCTCCTGCACTGAGCAAATTCCCATTGGATGAACTCAAGCACCCAGAAGGGATCTCCCGGGCCAGCTCCTCCTGTCTCACCACTGGCATGTACCAGGCACCAGCTTTCTGAGAGATGCTTAGGGAGCTTTATTGCTTGTCTACACAGTTCTCTGGAGTCTGGAGCTTCACTTCAATAAAAGAAAAATATCTTTTACCTGGAAATACTGCTACTTATGGGTTTTTTTTGTTTGTTTAGAATGCAGGTGTCAATTGTTAGCAGTATGACTTCGTTGTATGGACCAAACACTGTTCCTGTTTCAGAGCCTCTTGTGGAATGGCATAGGGATACTGCACAATTCCCCCAGGTTCAGCCAGCCGCAGTGCCTCAAAACACATACCATGTTCTGCTACAATTGTTTTCTTCTTAATAAAAACAGCCAGACCCTGAGAACTAATATATTAGCACAAGCAGGACAAATGTATTGCTACGCCTTAACCGTGCATGATGTATGATTAAAGTTTTTTTGTTAAAATGTCTCAGTTCCAGAAATTTCCTTTTTACTGACAGCTTAAGAAGGTGAATTTGTCTTTGGCAGGTTGCAATTCTTCCCTTTGGAACTCATACTTTTTTTCTAGCACTCCCCTACATTATGTTTGGGTACTACAGTGTTGCAATGTATGGCATCAGCTCAGTTCAGCAAAGCTATTGAGTTATTGTACTGGTTAATATAGTGAAATTTATACAAGTTTAATCACATTTATTATCCCTGACAACAATGCAGGTGTTCTGAATGCTAAGTGAATTTTTTAGAAAGAATATAATTAATTTTTCTTGCCCTGTCCAAAAATGCTTAGTGGTCAGTTCTGCCATGGAAATGTATTTGATAACATGTAAATCTGGCATTTTGGAAAGTAATTAAAAATAAAGTTGCTGTAATTTTAAATTCAGCTAATATCTGTCTTGCTACATTCTAAAGTGGTACTAGGCTAAGTGCTTGAACTAATAGATTTTTAAAAGGGTTTGGTTAGTAATCTCAGGGGAAATAAGGTAGGTTGTATGAAAACATATTAATTATAAAGTCTTCTTTTTTAATGATGCATGCCCTTTTTAGAGTACAAAATATTGATGTAGTAACTCCTTCAACTTAAATCATCCAACAAACCTTTCTAGTTTCGTCTCATCTATCTTGATTGTTATCTATATTTATAACAGGATGAAAGTAAGATTTTAGATTTTTAATTATTAGTTATAAAAGATTCTAGAGCAGCTCAGTGATTTAATTTCTTTGTGAAAAGTATACAACTTCAGCAAATTTTTGCTGACTAGGAAATTTGTCTTTCTCAAAGATTTATATTACTTTTGGGTTCAGTATGTCATATTTTGCTCTCAAGTGTGTAGAAAGCTTATTCATGAAAAAGTTTTTAGTTTTTGAATAATATTTTATATTAGACTTAGAATGTCTGTTGCAGTTTTGCTTGATGTGAATCAATATTGTAGAGTTTTTAATTTAAAAAGAATAAAGGCATCTTTAAGGCAGAGATAAAGGCTATGCCTAGCCCCTGGGTTGGAGTGAAATATCAGATTGTCTGGCTCAGAGGGGCTGGGGTTTAAACTGCAGGGCGCAGGGCAAGGCTGGAACTGTTTCTCGGGAATGTGGCGGAGCTGTTCCTGACGGGCGGGTCCTGTGCTGGGGGAAGCTGATGCTTGCAGTCCCAGTGAGGCAGGGCAGAAGCTGCTCTGCAGAGGGAAGGTTGGCCTGTCAGGATTCAGTGTGGAGGTGGCAGGGGGGTGAGCAGTGGGCACAGCCTGCTGATCAAAGTGAGACAGAATGTGCAGTAAGCCAAAGCACTAAGGAGGAGCTGCCTGCACCTTTCTCTTCCAGTGGGTGTGAAAGGGCATCGAGTATCAAAACCCTTGTTCTCTGGACCAGCTTTGAATACATTAGGTTTGAAACTGAGATAATTGAAGTCTGCTACAGAAGAATGGAAATGAAAAGCTTTGAAAACAACTATTTCTCTTAATCATTGCTCCTTGAAGGACAAGTCCTTTCCTCCAGCTCTGCTTTCAGTTTTAGTGTCTTTCCAGGTTACAGCAGACACTATATAAAAATCTGGTCTTTGATCTTAACCTCAGTTGTTTGTCCTAATCCCCAGTCTCTGCTTTTTTCCACCCTGGAATCTAAAAGGTAAGTGTGCTTAGGGGCAGACCCCCACTCCCTACAGAGAGTTTTTTTTGACCCTAAGAGGACCTCCTCTCACAAATCTAATGGACAGCTTTCCCCTCCAGCTTCTTAATAAAAAAACATGAGATACAACAGTCAGTGAGCTGTGGATCAACAGATAAAATAGAATCATGGGATCATTTAGATTGGAAGGGACCTCTCAGATCCTTGTGTCCAACTGTTAACCCAGCATTGTCAAGTCCACAACTAAATCATGCCCCTAAGTGCAACATCCATAACTTTTAACATATCTTCCAGGAATAATGGTCCAGCACTCCCGTGGACAGCCTGTTCCCATGTTTAACAATACCTTGCATGAGGAAATATTTGTTCCTATCCAACATAAACCTCCCTGGGGTAACTTAAGGCTGTTTCCTCTTGTCCTGTCCCTGGTTGCTGGGAGAAGAGACCGGCTCCTACTCTTTTCTCTCGGGTAGTTGTAGAGAAAAATAAGGTTCCCTCTGGGCCTCCTTTTCTCCAGGCTAAACAACCCCAATTCCCTCAGCCTCTCCTCACAGGTCTTGTGCTCCAGACTCTTCACCAGCTTTATTGCCCTTTTTGGGACATGCTCCAGCACCTCAATGTCCTTCTGGTAGTGAGGGTCTCAAAACTGAACACATGACTCACAGCCTCATGTATAGGGACCTCATGTATAATTTTTATGCTTTGTGTAATAGATGCAATAAGGAAAAAAGGGTGTATTTTCTTATTACTGTTTCATTAACTCACTAAAGTAGGATTCCCTGACTTTTTAGGTTCCTGGTGTTTTTGTTTTGCTTTTTTCTTTTTTGTTTTTGTGTGTGGGGCACACATTTCAAAAAGGATATTTATTTATGAATACCTCCACTGCTAGTCTGCTAGGTGTGATCCTGTGCTGTCTTTGTGAGAAATGAAATCACTACTACAAGAGCTAACACTACTTACAGTGCCTAATATTAGGTAGATATTTCAAGTATTTTTAATGAAATTTGCGGTTAAGAAACAGGATCTTATGTCACGGGATGGGTTTAATTCTTCACATACCGTCACAGAATGTAGTTTTTCTTCCAGCTAGAAGAAAATTATTAAGTGAATATTTATATCTGATTATCCTGTTGGAAAGAAAGATGTGAACATTTTGAGTGTTTTCAGGTACTGATTAGGCAATAGAGTTTTGTTTATGTTCAGATAAACTCCTGAGGTGTCTGGCCGAATTTAACAAGGTGGTGTATGGAGAGTAGAGTACCTGGAATAAATCTGACAATGCACATGCTATCAGTCCCATTTTCAGTGCTGAGGTGTGCATGACAAGAGATATGTATTTCAGAAGGTGGTTGTGCTAATTTAGCAGCACAGGAGAGCCTGTGCTTTCCTTTCCCATCACACTCTGGCTGTGTGATCCTGTACATTTTCTTTTGCTGTCTCTGAAGCCAGTCTGACCCCTTGATGAGACATGTCAGCTTATTCAACAGGCAGAAAATTATCTCCCTTTTTTTGCTTGCTGAGTGAGCTGAATTGAGTCATCAAACTGTTGGAGCTAGCACAAAGGAAGTGGTAAGTACACACAGCTGAGATTGAGAAAAAGGGGAAAGCTGAACCATATTTTTAGTGGTAGGAAGCTGTTAGACCAGCTCAGCACTCTTGTGAAAACTCATTCTCAGTGAAGAACTCCTGTGTCACATTCACTCTGCCTCTGGACTGGTAAAACCTGGATATGTTGGCTGCTAAGGCTGGTGGTTCTGCAGAAGTCTTTGCCAGAAGAAAGGTTGTTTAATTTAAGTGGGTCCCTTGATGGAGATGTCATTGGCAATGGATATTGATGGATTGAGGCTAATTACTTAGTGCATAACCTTTTAGTTATTTTATATATTTTTGTAAATGTAAATTTACATGTGAGCTATATTTCGTTGACTCTTGCAAAAGATTTTGCCATTTGCACTTCAAAAACATTCATGGAACCCCAGAAGTTTTTGTTAAAACTACAGATGTATCCACTTACTATATCTGTTAATCACATGAATAGGGTGGGAATGCCTCAGAATCTGAAATGCTAAATAACATGAGACTTACTGAAGAGAAAGCTTGCGGAAAAATATGAAGCTACACAAAAGTGAGAATATTGGAGAGGTTTATTTTTGTAATTATAGACAAATGCTAGTGATTATGTCAGTATTTTAAATTTTTGTGGTGTTCAGCAACCACCATAAATAAACCCCCACAAGCAATGCAAAACCCAACAACAAAAAACCAGCACCTGTATAGGCATTAAAGAAAGTGACAAATTTTTTAAACTGTATTTAATACCCTCACACATTGGTCTTCTGTGCACTCTTCAAACATGGTTAATGCTAAGATTTTAAGCTCTTAAGAAAGCTGGCTTAAGCTCTCCATACCACACTGAACAGTCTCCACACAGTAGGGCAAAAATGAATGCCTGTTTTCCACTACAGAACAAATTATATGTCCAGATTCAGCTGGACATATCCAGGAATGGATCAAAACAATCAAAACCAGAAAACTTGAATGATCTTCAATGAAATGTTGTGCCAAACAGCAGGACAAGAAACATAGGGTAGAAGATAACGCACTGCAAGTTCCACCTGAATATGTGGAAGAACTTCTTTACTCTGTGTGTGGCGTGGATTTCCTGGAGATGTTGTGGTGTCTTCCTCACAATCCCAGGAATTGTGCTCTAGGATGATTCTGCTTGAGAAGGGAGGTTAAACCAAATGACCCAGTGTGGTCCCTTACAACTTTACTCATTCATGATTCTGTTTGTTCAAAATCCCTGACAGATGCTCAAAGAACGACAAAGTAACAGAGATCAAATCATGGATCAAAGAAAGGCAGGTATTTTCAGAACACATTCACAGAAAAATCTTTTCTTTGCAGATGGATTTCATTTGAACAACGAGGATACTTGCATTCTGATTTGCAAAAATGAAAAAAAAGGTTTTTTAAACAGTCAAATGACAGGAGATGATAACCCTGAAATACCTGTAAAATCTTTATATGAGAATTATTTTTGCTACACTAATTACAAGTTTATTACATGAATATCAGGAAGTGGGAAAAACAAAAACAAAAAAAAGTTACTCTGAGTAGGTAGGTACCAGGTTGAGGCTGGCCACAGGGGAATACATGAAATATCAATGCAAGGAGTGTGGGCCAAAAAATGGAGGCATTAGAACTGGTAATGTACAGAATGAAGTTGAATATCACAAATGAAAGAGAGGTGGCCATGGCTGGACCAGGGATATATTCAGAGTCTAAAATTATCAGAATCAATGAGATAACCTTCACTCAGTACTTGTGATAAACGCAACACTCCTCCAACCAAACCAAACAACAAATACAGTGGCTAAAACTATCTTGAAGTCAAAATTACTTTTAGAAAGGTGATAAAAGCTGTAATACCTGCAATGGATCACCAGACCTTGATTTGGCTATACCTGTGGATCTGGTATTGATTTCAGAATGATAAATAGCACTGGAAATGTGTTAATTTAACTAAATCCTAACTTATCTAGGATAAATTAGAAAAAAAAATGCTGTGAAGAAGTCCATCACCAACTTATTTATAAAAGCAGTCTTCTGATTTTTTTTCCCCAATACTCACTGAACTAGCAATTGCTGATGCTATTTTAAGCTTGATTTTGCATGAAGATGGTTGACTAAAGACTATAATACAAAATTACTTTGAATTGAATGGCCCTGCTGCCTTTCAGTCTGAGTGAAAGAACAGACAAAGGAGAGCTGTCAGAGTTCTCAGTCTGAATGGGAGAGAAGTGCTTCCAAAGAGGGGGATTTGGCCAAGGAGAGCAGCAGAGTGAGATATTCATAGACTTGTCTGTGAAGGAAACTTGTAAATAAGTCAAACATGGAAAATGAGTTTAGAATTTCAGTCCCAGGAAAGGGAGGGAAATATGTTGGAAATGCAGCTGTGTCAGTGTTCACTTTAATGGATACTCTAGGAATGTCCAAAGTGAAAGAAAAGTATGATTTCAAGGCAACACATAACTGTTACTGAAGAACTGTGAAAAACGAAGCCACAGATCCAGTATCAATTTTTTCAGTGGTTTCCTTGGTTTCAAAGTGGTTCTATATTGGGTATAGAATATGTTTGTACGGAAAAGTATTCAGAGAAACCTATATAATTTAGCTGAGCACTATAAAGTTAAAAACTTATTTTGAGAAAAATAATAATTAGGATATCAAAACAATTCAGCGACTGGATAAAATGTAAAAACATTTTACCAGAGTAGAAATCTGCAAGCATATCCTCTCACCTTCTTTAGTATAATACATTATTTTCAAGGCAAATACAGCATACTTAACTAATCAGAGCTGCAATAAATAGTATATGAATTTCCTATTATATAAAATTGATAATGATAAAAAAACCCCAACCCATCATGAGAGGAACTGTCTAAAAAAAGGAGATAGCCATATTTGTGATATAGGGTAGTGGGAGTTTGTTGTTAGACTTTCTCTGGAGAAACTATTCGAATATATCTCCTACAATCTTTTAATTTATGTCTGTGCAAAGCCTCAATGTTTAGAGCCCAAAAGAATTTTGCTGATGGTTTAAATTGAGGAGGCATCATTATTGCAGAAGACAATCATAATGTGACAGTGGCAAAATTGGATGACCTTGAGAACTGGGAACATGGAAAGAGGATGGAATGTAAAATCTGAAATACAGGCATCATATAAAGATTTTCTGCTATGATTTGTGATCTTACCATTAGAACAGAGAGAAGAGAAAGCTTGATCAAAGAATGACACAAGGAATAGAAATGATGCAATGCTATGGAAAGAAAATTCAATTCTAGGATGTGTCTTCTAACAGAGGGAGAGAAAAGTGGATGTGACTGGATGTGATCTTCACTATTACTGTACAACCTCAGTACCCTGTGTTTGTAAAAGGTAGTTGAAGCCAGAAAAGCTGCAGGGAAAGGCTATGAAGTATGTGAGGGGAGTGGAGAGAAAACAAAAAGACCTTCTATTTTTTAGACAAATTTCAGATCAGGAAGCATTTAGCATAAGCCTGTATTGCTTGAATATATTCTTGTCTAAGACTTCTGGGAATTAAATTCTTCCAGTCAGATATTCCTGCATCTGCTGATTTCAGTTCCTTTACTACTCTCCATGGAATTTCTCTCAAAATACAGCAGCTCTTCAGAGATATCACATGGGGAATTAAAAGAATTTAAGTAAAATAGCATATGTGTAGATGCTTTCATCCTGTCTTGAACTGCCATTAGATGCATCTAAGGGGAAAAAACTGTGGAAAATGTTCAGAGTGAAATCCTGGCTCCAGCAAAGACAATGGTGAAAAGGAATGGTTATGGTGTCCCCCAGCAGTATAGTTAGTTTGAAATAAAGTAGCTTGAAATAGTTCATTTTTATGGTCATCTGATCTTTTCACTGTTCACATTCTTTGTTCAAATTTAAAAGTGTTAACATAACTGTTTTTAAAGAATAAAACCCTGAGATTTTAAAAGACAAATATTCCTAGAATGAAGAAAACTAGTCCTGTTTTTAAATCTGAACAAATAATTATCAGGAATTAAAAAAACTCTCACAAATCCGTAAGCACACTTTTTTGGAATGAAACATTCTTAGATTATGGGAGAGAGGAGAGTTGTAATTTTACTATGCCTTTCACTGTCACTCAATAAATTTCAAAGATTATTGGAAGCAGGTCCACACAAGACTCTGTTATTTGTCTTTCAAAATATGCACGAACTCTTAGGACAGTTCATCTAAATCACATTGAAACACCCAGCAGCCTGGTGCTGTAATGCAAACAGAACTATTTTATAAATCAGTCAGGAGAACTCATTCTTTAAAAGATATGCTACATTACTGGAGGCAAAAAGCTCTCTGTTTCATTATATAACAATGACAATAACTCAATTTAAGTGTATAATGACCCAAGTCAGCAGTCCACAGCAACAAAAATTTAATAGGAACCTTATCTAGTTTGCTGACATGTTCTTCTCTAGAAGCCATTATAGGCTCTTCAGTATACAAAACAATTGGCTCTAATCTTTAATATTGCTAAGCAGCAGGGGGCAAATAGGCATTTTAGCACAGCTTTGCTTCTTATAAACAGCATTTAAAATATTCACGTGCTCTTAGGCACAGAGCTGTATGTCAAATGTTTCTGAAGTTTGGTCATTAGAACGGGCTCTCTCGAAGCAGAGAAGCGTTTCTGCACTCCCGTGATGCCCTTTAGAACAGATCCAATGTCACCTTGCTGCGAAGGCGAAAGATTCCAGTGAGGGCTTCCTTCAGGAACAGCGTGATTTCCGACTATCTCCTGATGTAAATTAAACCCATGATAAAATGAATGGGCTCCAGAGAACCATTATAAAGAAAATCACTCTATTAAATACAAAACCAAACGTAATTTCCTCCCTATTTCTTCCACTAGTTTTCTACACACTGCATGAAAAGAGTACATACTAATGCCTATATTGAGTAGGTTGTAATGGCCACTTAGCTTATGATATGGAATATTTATTGGGGTAGTAGTGCTGAGACTAGGACAGCAAAAGAGTAAGAAGCTGTCAGAAAACAACACCTGTATTTACATCTCAATCATGTCTGTTCAAAATTCATTTATTGTGTTCATTTAAATGCCATTTTGTTACTTTTCCAGTTACCAGGCAATCAGAGGACATTAGGTATAAATATATTTGTTATGGTTTTGGTAATACTGCAATGCTTTAGCAGTGCATACTGACCCTCCATAACAGAAGGGTGAAAACTAGCATGGAAAAAATCTGCTCTCTGCATGAAACAAAAGATTTTATACGGAAGGCACTGCCTGAGTCATTGAGTCTAGTCACCTGTCATCACAGATTAGTGCTTTTTAGTTTAGAAGGCTTTGCAGCAGATCTGTCTCGTATCTCCTTGCACACAAGCTCACAAAAACAACTGAAATATACTTTAATACAGTGAAAGCCAATGGTAAAGGAGGAAGCATCCCTAGGAAACAAATGGGAAAGAAGTGTATGGGGTAAAAGGAGCTGTGGTGAAGGACACATCAGAGGGATGTGAATGAGAAAGGGAAACCTAGAGCTAAGGAAGTGCAAGTGTTTGGGTATGCTTAAAGTGAAGGTATTTGGGTATGCTTATGGAGGTCCAACCTAGATTAAGTCACACCATGTTTGCTTTAGGATAATGTCACAACCTTTGACAATTGTTGCACCTTGCCTGTCATGTGTTTGGGATATAAACCACTACACCTAAACTAGCCAGGATAATCTCTCTTTATCCTAATGGAGAAAACCCGGCAATTTTAGGACAAGAACGGTTTCCAACATGTACTTTAGATGGGATGTATTGGGTCATAAAAGTACTTAATTATCTCCATTAAGCTCTGTGGTTTCTTTGGTTTTGTTTTGGTTTTCATTCTATGCATGAGAAATGTATCCTGCTTGTATGGGCACTTTCTGCCAGAAATATTACTACAGGACACATCCTCTGTGTCCAGCTCGTGGAGGCATGGAGCCATCCTCCCATGGATATCAATATGGTTGTATATGATAAGTGTTGTCTGTGCTCTGTTGTGAGGGCTCTGATTGCCTCCTCCCTTTCTT